>NC_092411.1:112188922-112560797 GCF_040894005.1 Engystomops pustulosus
ATGTTCTGATAATCTTGCTACCATTGATAGTGGCCTTGCTAAGTTTATTGCTAACTGTCAAGACATGGCACCCAAAGACACCCCTTCTAATAGATTGCATGTACCCCTAAATCTTCGCCGCAGAGTCCTAGAGGGGATTCATAGTTTGTTGTTACCGGAACACCCTAGTGTTGATGACACAAAGTGCCTTGTGGCTCGGTCTTATTGGTGGCCCTCATGTTCACAGGAAGTTTGTGATTATGTGCCAGCTCTAAGACTCCTTCCCTTAAGATGGACCATTGCCCTCCTCCCAACCTCTGTGCCGAAACGTCGCACTATCCGCAGTTGGCAGAATAGGTGGTGTTGATTTGTGTGTGAACTGGGGCTTGGATTTACTGAGCAACACCCTGTGCCTTGCATTTCAGCCCTGCCCTGCAAGGGTTACTAGCCTGATTGACAGCTCCTCCAGTGTTCTGCTGGAGGCATGTCTAGGAACTGCATAAATACCTGCCTGCTCCCATCAGACCTTGCTGGTCAAACTGCTATCTTGCTGTGCTTCCAGCTCTCTTGTATTTCTGACTTCTGGTTTCTGAATTCTTGCCTGTTTTTTGACTTGTCTATTTGCCTTGTGATTTGGTTATTTATATTCCCCGCTGTTGCTAACTCGGATTGTTTACCTCGCCTTATTGTGTTTGTTTGTCTGTATTGTTACGTGTTCACACCTTACCCAGGGAGGGAACGTCGCCCAGTTATTGGCCTCCGTTTAGGGGGGACCCAATATGTAGGTAGGGACAGATTGGGGGTCTCAGTGTCAGGGCTCACTGTCCTTGTTTGTGTCCTGCCATTACATGGACATTTTATTGATGTGGGGGCTCTGCTATGGACATTTTATTGATGTGGGGGCTCTGCTATGGACATTTTATTGATGTGGGGGCTCAGCTATGGAATTTTATTAATGGGGGCACGGCTATGGGCATTTTATTAATGTGGGCGCTCTGCTATGGACATTTTATTAATGGGGAAGCTCTGCTGTGGACATTTTATTTGAATGATTTCTCTGCTATAGACATATTATTAATGCTTTATTAAAAAGTAGCAGCTGTAATGTCTCATCCTAGGCTTATACTGGAGCCAATAAGGTTTTCCAGTTTTTTGTGGTAAAATTAGGTGCCTTGGCTTATACTTGGGTCAGCTAAAACTCATGTGTATATGGTACACACACACGTATACATGTGTGTGCATATATATATATATATATATATATATATATATAAAGGAAATTGCGCAGCACACCAGGTTGGGTGAAAAAAAGTTTTTTTGTGGTTTATTCCATATTCAATAACGCTACCAGTAGCCTTCCTCAAGCCCTACATATATATATGTATATGTGTGTGTGTATATTTATATATATGTATTTATATATGTATATATATATATATACATATGTATACTAGGTTTTTTATGCACCATTTGTCAACCACTATAAAATATTGATTTTATTGTTTTTCATAGGTTGCCCCTTTCTGGACGAAATGAATAGTGGGGAATATTGTGGTTAGTCTTGTGACTATTGACATTCACAATAAGCTGGTGTGTGTCGTCATCAATATCTTGTCACCATCTGTCTACACAGAGTGACAGCTACACTGTAGGATGAGAATACACTTTACTTTAAATTTGAATTATACTAATTTATTTTATATATTTTAAGTGTTATGATGTCCATAGTATTATTGTTATTATTATTGCACTTTTATTGTTTTCTGTAAATCTAGTGTGAAAAATATTTCTTTGCTGCATTTTGTCTGCTAAGTTGTTCCATTAATTGTTTACTTTGTTTTTTTATTTGTTGCATATGGTAAGTACAAAATGTTTTTCTGTGGGTTCAAAAGTCTTCCAAATATTAGCTTACAGCATAGACAGTACTTGGTTACCATGAGCTCTTGTTTGTCGAAATAAACAGTCATTAAAAAGCATTTGTCAGCTCCTTTCATGTGTTTTTGTAAAGGAGTTGAAACCCAGGTCACCTGTAGCAGGTACAACAAAAATAAACAGCTTACGTGATAATGTCACCTTTGCTGTAATCTTTATCCCTCCAAGTTTTGACCAAACATCCCCAGGTGTCTCTCAAAGAAGCGGCCATTATTCCCTTTGTTTTCATAGATTATATTCTATGTCATATCTCCTTATCTTGCTAATACAAGAACATTCATTAATGTGTGCAGATCAATATTTGTGGAGTTTAGCAAGCGCTAAACAAACATCTCCTTCATATACAAACCAGCTTATGGTTAAATATGAAATGTAACAGCTGCCAAATGTGTATTTAAAGTTTATTAAGTTACTTGCCCGTATTTGGTGCACATGAAATTGGTTGGCTTTGAGTCATCTGAAACATTTTGATTAAACATTGCAGTAGGTTAATGACTGCATACAAAGGAAACTGTGTGTACTAAAGTTACTGATCACCTGTATTCAAAGAACCACAACTCTGAATACATAGCAAAGCCTGTAAATACAACAACGTGCTTCATGGTGATTAATTAGGTTATTTATTATTGCCAACCTCCTCCTTTAGCCACATGACACCGAGCTGTTAAGCATTTTTTTGAAATAATCATTTCAGACATTATGAAAAAATGAAAGCATAAAGGAAAGGTGTCACAATAAAATGACTTAAAAAATGTAATTTAAACATTTTTAAGAATTTTTGGAATATTTTGTTTTTAAATGCAATTTTATCTCTAGTCACTAAGCCCAATTATACTGGGTAATTTTGTAGTGGTTTTCTTTGCAGCAGTGACCTCTTTACTTCACTCATAAGACACGATTACAGACATAGATAACACCTAATAATAATTCTTTATTTACATAGCGCCTATAGATTATGCAGCGCTGCACAAAGCATGACAAATTGGTCCCTATCCCCATAGGGCTCACAATCTAAACAACCTACCAGTATGTTTTGGAATGTGGGAGGAAACCGGAGTACCCGGAGAAAACCTATGCAAACATGGAGAGAACATACAAACTCCTAACACAAAACACCATAATTGCATCCACTACTGCAAAAAAATATTATTTCACGTTAAATCTACACCCTGTTTGACACAGTGGGGGTCATTTTACTAAGGGCCCGATTCGCGGTTTCCCGACGTGTTACCCGAATATTTCCGCTTTGCGCCGATTTTTTTCCTGTATTGCTCCGGGATTTTGGCGCACGCGATTGGATTTTGGCGCATAGGCGTCGGCATGCATGCAATGGAAATCGGGGGGCGTGGCCGAACGAAAACCCGACGGATTCGGGAAAAAAATCGCCGCATTTAAAAAAAAAACATGTCGCGAAACTTGCACTTACCATCACTAGGAATAGGCCGGTGAATTTCAGGGCATTCCAGCGGGCCTCGGGGGAACTTCAGCGCAGCAGCGACATCTGGTGGACGGCGGAGGAACTACCTTAGTGAATCGCCGGAAGAACCGAATCCACCGCAGAGAATGCGCCCCTGGATCGCGAATGGACCGGGTAAGTAAATATGCCCCAGTTTTTTTTTTTTTTTTTAAGAAAAATCTCCATAGACTTCAATAAGTTGGCTGCATAAGGCTGACCATAAGGCTGGTGTAAAGCTGAGCAGTAAAGGCGTGATGGGAGCTCCCGTAATCATGGACAGAGAAGAGGAAATTAAAAGCAAACTAGTGATCCTGCGATAAGTTTATCTTTTTTTTTGTGTCCAGTGGCTTGTCCTCTATAGAGGTAGAACATGAAGGTGCTATAGGCCCTAAGTTGAGAGGAGGCTTGACACACATCCTTATTAAAGCTTCCATTGCAGTCAATAATAGCTCTATAAAGGGATATGCACTGAGCTACCTCTAGTGGTAGCTATAAAGAGCAACAAACTGGAAATTACTACTGAGCTCAAGAACACTAGTACAACTTTCAAACCTTTATGTCCCTTTAAGGAATATTTGCTTTTTATATTTCATTATGGCTTTCATTATAATGACAAAAATGTCTTTGCTTACAAGGTGTTTCTTATTAAAGATATCCATTTTGAATGTAAGCAGGTTTCTCTTTATCATGTTATTGGCTTGGATGAACCAGGCATGTCCTATGCAATGACACATTCCCTTTAACACCTGAAAATTTACATCCTTCACACATTTGGAAAACTTAGTCTCCTTATGACAATTTAAATCTGCCATTTAGATACATCAATATTCTGCACCAAAATATCTAAATGGGTTTTATCTTTAAAAATTTCCTTTATTGAATAAGAAAGACTTAGGAACAGTTTAAGGGAAGGCTGAATCCAGAAGTCATATTCTGTATAGGGCATCTGAGAGAGAGACTTGCACTCCTGCCAACAGCGGCAGAGATCTTAGTGTTTACTGTTGGAATGGGTGAATAAGCCAGGGGACTTCTTACATGGGGGTATCCCAACTTATGTAGTTAAGCTTCATCCCAAGGATAGGGGATAACAAGATGATTGGCTCCCAGGACGACAGAGATTCTGTTCTCACTAATGAAGTGTGCATCTGGACAAGCATGTGTCCATTCAGTTGTATGGGTGTGACTGACATAGTTGAGTACCTTGCTTCGATAGACAGTGAATGGAGAAGCAGGGTGCATGCCTCACCCATCCTCACCCATCTGTACTTTACAGGATGTGATAAACACTTTAAGAATCATAAATTCTTCAAGCTTATCTATGCACTAAGATTTATGATGGTAACCTGCCATGATCAATTCTCACTGTGTACAGCTGATATATGTGCAATATTATAATATTATAGAGGTATCCACCATACACATAGGTAAGCTGCTAAATATAAGCTTTCAACACACAGGCACAATATATATACGAGGCATAGAGCTCAGCTGCTATATGTAAGCTTCCATTATAGGCATCCCCCTTACCTTCAGCTAACCTGCATTATCTAAGCTGCCATATCTAGATTTTTGGGAGGTGTTTGTGCAACATCCCCCACCGGGGCCTAGCCTGTCCTACAGCCTGGCAGGTCTCCAGCAGGTGGTGTTGGCAAGAAATTATGAGGGAGAGTCTGTCATAGTGGTTCTCCCTGGGGCATCCTTTGGGATCTGGAGTATGAGTCCCTGTGTAATGGACAGGGTGCCCAGTGATGGTGACAGCCGTAGTAGCAGGGAGCAGCCGGAGGCAGACATTGTCTAAAAGCAACTTACAGTTCTTTATTGGAACCAACAGGAACAGTGGATAACGTAACAAACAAATCTTAACAATGGTAACAGGCTGAGGATGCACTTGAAGAGGGAACCACAGGAATTGATCATCAGCCTGGATGCAAGGGCAGGCTGGGAGATAGCTGTGTCCTAGTAGGATGCTTCAGCTTGTCCTGGGTTACTTCAGATATCACCCTTGAAGGTAGGATGATACCCCTTTTCTCTCACTAACTCCTCACTGCTATACTGTCTCACTACTTTGTCTGACTGACTAGTCTTTCTGACTGACTCCTGTCAGACTGCGCTCTCTGTCTCTCCTCACTACCCTGACTGAACTGACTGTTGGCACTCTCCAACCGTCACTTCTCCTCAGCTCCTGGTCAGGTGATGGTTACTCCAACAATTACATCCCAGCTTACAATACAATATGATAACAGTTGTGATTGGCTGATGGAATGACATCACATTAAACAATTAACTCCTGCCTTACCAGGCAGGATCTACCGCTGCAGTGTTCCCGGTGTTGTGTAGTGACCTGTTGTGGGGTTGATCAGGCTCCACACAGGTTGCAAGCTACATATTGAGACGTATTCGCAACAACCCCTCTGCCTTGTATCGGCAGGGGTGTTGCATTTGCCAATGTTCTTTTTTTTGAGCCATTATGTATGCCACTGACCGCCAATTATCAGGTGTCCCAACTTCTCTTTTTCAATGAAAATAAAATATTCAGTACACCTGCGCTATTGTGTAACTAGTGTATGGAGGAGTATGGACCATCAAGCAATGTAACACTACACTGGGCACTCAAACTATACTGAATAGTGTTAAAAATTTTACCAATAATTACAGTAATATACTACTACTGTAGTGAGTAAGAGCAAGAATAAAGTAAAATCTTTTTCCTTCGTTTATACCCAAAGGATCCTTATGTGTAGCAGTGCCAAATACCAAAGGGTGAGTATATCCGGGAGAAAAAATTAAATGGCAAAAATGGGTCCTTACACTAACAGAAAAGTAGGAGTGTGTCCCTGCCGGTGGCTACAGCTCCTTGTGCGGTCCAATTGTCCGGTGCTCAGTGAGCTCCAATAATAGCAAAGAAGACCGCAGCACAGCTCATTTGAGTTCATCCGTCCCTGTGCTGTGCTGTAGTCTTCAACCGCCTATATGCATAGATCATATCCAGGGCCGGTTCTAGATAAAGTGGGGCCCTGGGCAAAACTAAAAGTGGGGCCCCAAAATAAAACTATTTTATGACCAGTCACAGTCAGCAAGAGGCTCCTTTAGTATGGTAAAACAAACTGTAATATGGGAGAATTTTATAGGAGATAGATAGATGATAGGGAGATTGATGGGCAGCAAGGTGGCTCAGTGGTTAGCACTACAGCCTTGCCATGCTGGTCAACATCTGCAAAGAGTTTGTATGTTCTCTCTGTGTTTGCGTGGGTTTCCTATGGGTCCTCTGGTTTCCGCGCACACTCCAAAAAATTACTGGTAGGTTGAATAGATTGTGAGCCCCATGGGGACAGGGACTGATCTGGCATGCACAGTGTGGATATTTTGTCGCGTTATTGACCAGACCAATTTTTACAATTTTTTATGTTTAAAAATAAAATTGAAATTACAGCAAAAATAATAAAAGTAAACCCAACAAACCACATATTTTTTGAAAGCAGACACTTGCCCCATTTTCAAAATTGCATTAAAGAGTTTATAGACAGAGGCGCCTTCATGCAATTTTGATTCAAACTCAAACATTTTATTAAAAAAAATACTTAAAATTTGACTTTGATGGCAAACAAAAAAATGAGCTCCAAACAGAAAATATTTACCTTCACATCTCCTAAATGTAATGGATGGACATGTGTAGAGTTCACAAATGTCCCAAATTGATATGTTCACATAAATAAATCCATATAATCACTAAAACTGTAAAAACTAGATATCTGCTTTTCAGCTAGAAATTTTAAGACAGTCACAATTTGAAAAATATATCAATAAAACAGAAGAAAAAATAATGGCGCCATAAAACCTATATCATTTTGAAAGCAAACAACCAGGCGATTCATTAGGCATTTCAAAATTTCCTCTAAAATATGTACAAATCCAGATACTTATATAAAGAAAATATACTTTCCTAAAGCAGTAAGATGTGAGGAGATCATGCAGACCCCACATGTGTATATTCACCAAAATATGCAGCAAAGGGAACGTTAAATCCACAGGGGACACCAGACAATTTTTGCAGTAAATTGCACTGAGCGTCACACAGATCTATCATTGTATTCTCCCTTACACAATGGTCACCCAAATAAATAACTATATATCCATAAACCGAGCAATGAGATAATAAAAGTCACGTTTAGATGTGCGCCAATGTATTAGCCGCACAATAACAGAACCCTCCACGCTTCATAAGAATGAGAGTGAGAACATCATAACATTGGTGTAAATAATGGAGGATGGTGGGAAATATAAACTTTATTCCAGAACATATGCGTGTTTTTGGTGTTACATATAACTTTATGGACATGTTCTGGGTCACAGTGTTAATATATAATAGCGACATTAGGCAAGGAGGATCGAATGTTCATTGTATCAGTCAATTTTTGCCAAAAAAAACATCACAAAATAAAAGGCAATAAGAGAGAAAGTGTATTCTTATATAGTTCTGGATAGGAGAGGGTTAAAAACGTGAATATTAGTTGATATTATCCCTTCTCAAAATGTAGTAAATAGTGAATATTTCCATTATCTGTGAGGTGCAGCAGCTCCTGTGTGCAGCAAATTCTCCCTGTAGCCTGATGGCTAAGAATCTGGGGGTGCACACTTCAGGGGGCTGTATCTCTGGCTCAGTGACACATAGAACATCACTAAATTTGTGTTTCTAAGTTTCAGGAAAACGGAGATATTAACTGTTAAACTGCCGTCGGGAGTGATTTTTATGTATAAAAATGGCACCTGATATTCTCACTTTAAACCTAAATATCTCTGGATCCATAGCACCTAGTGCAACATCCCCCACCGGGGCCTAGCCTTTTCTCGGGGTCTGGAGTCAGCCGGGGCCCGCAGTACCTGAGTGGCTGGCGGTTGCGGCCTAGGCACGCTAGTGTCACGGTGCTTGGTATGGGGAACCGGAGGGCTGTCCTACAGCCTGGCAGGTCTCCAGCAGGGTGGTGTTGGCAAGAAATGATGAGGGAGAGGCTGCTATAGCGGATCTCCCTGGGGCAACCCTTTGGTGTCTAGAGTATAAGTCTCTGTGTGATGGACAGGGTGCCTGTGATGATGGTAGTTGTAGTAGCAGGGACCAGACGGAGGCAGAGGTTGAACAAAAACAACTTACAGTTCTTTATTGGAACCGACAGGAACCACAGCAACGTGCCTTTAACAGGGTAGTGGAGTGCTGAGATGCAGTTGGAGGGAGCCACAGGATGTAGAGCGCCAGCCTGGATGCAGAGGGCAGGCTGGGAGGTAGCTGTGTCCTAGTAGGATGCCTCAGCTTGTCCTGGGTTGCTTCAGGTATCACCCTGGAAGGTAGGATGAAACCCCTTTCCTCACTATACTAGCTATTAGTTCCACTCTTCAGGCAGGGGCTAGGCTCACCTGCTATTGGTCTGGTGTGCTAGCTGCACAGACTCTTCAGAGTCTCTAATCTGAGAGAGTGAACTCTCTCCTCACACTGGACTCTCTTCTCAGAGAGCACTAACTAACTCTTCTGGAAGTTTCCTGACAGGGTCTAGTAACTCCCCTGGTCAGGTGGTGGCTGCTCCTCCAATTACATCTCAGCTTACATATCAGCTCACAGAGACAAAGTATAACACATGTGATTGGATGACACATCTTACATCACATAAAGCAATTAACTCCTGCCTTACCAGGCAGGATCTACCACTGCAATGTTCCCCTGTGTCCTATAAGGACTATGTAGTGTGATGTAGTGACATGCTGTGGGGCTGACTAGACCCTACACAGGCTTCAAGCTACATGGTGGGACGTATTCGCAACCACTCCTCTGCCTTGCATCGGCGAGGGTGTTGCATACCCCCGGGGCAATTGAAAGAGCCGCCCTCGGCTCGACTACGGATGGTTTGGGACACAGAGGTAGATAAGGGCACTTCCGTGAGGTGCAGGCTACAAGATCTGTAGGGACAAACTGCCCATGGTCCTGGAGACAGGCACCTGGGTTGGTGTCGGACTAAGACAAAGACATGTAAATGCGAAGTATGACAGTTGGTCGCTAACACCATTAAACCAAACTGTACAGTAGGAAAGGTGTGGTGTCATGTACTGTAATCCACTCCTTGCACCAAGGCCTGTATATTTGTTATGTAAACACTTCTTCCCTGGCGACAAATATATAGTGTGTGTATATGCATTACATTGGCATATGTGACACAAATAGACATTATACAAATGTATAAGTACCTGCCGACTGACATTCTTACCCTTGTATAAGTGGCATCCAGGTGCTATCTCTGTAACACCCCCGATCCCCTAAGGACCCGCAGTTTACGGACTACCCCCACGTGCAAACCTCGGTTTGAGGGATAAGGTAGCGGTCAGGGTTTTATATAGAGACGGTCCGACACAGCCACACTACAATCTGAAAAGCCTATAAAAGGTTAGTGCAAACTACTGGCATAAATTGACAGTGTGCAAACATTTTGTAAACTCGCATTGGCTTAGGAGCCCAATGGGTACACATCTTAAACGTTACAAACGTTACAGAGGTAGGCTACTCAGGGTAGCAGAATAAAATGTCTCTTTACCTGAAAAGGAAAAGGCATAAAAGTGCAAGCATAATGTCCATACCTAAAAAGGAAGGCATTAAGTGCAATATAAGACGTCAATAGCAACTTTTCCCTGGTAGTTAGAGATGAGCGAGCACTAAAATGCTCGAGTGCTCGTTATTCGAGACGAACTTTTCCTGATGCTCGAGTGCTCGTCTCGAATAACGAGCCCCATTGAAGTCAATGGGAGACTCGAGCATTTTTCAAAGGGACCATGGTTCGGGAATAAAATGTGTTAATTAATTGAAAAAGAATGTCTTCTGATAAGTTAGCAGATGTATGCAAACATCTGCAATCTATTCTTCACTGTTCCGCGTGTATATTATCTCCCGACAAGTTAGCAGATGTGAAGAACAGTGAAGAATAGAATAAAAACAGTGAACACAGTGAACACAGGATCATTTAAGTGAAAAACACAGTGAAGAATAGATTGCAGATGTTCGGCACATCTGCTTACTTGTCGGGAGATACGCTGTCCCGGGATCCGCTCCTCTTCTTCCACTGAAGTCTCCCCGATGTCTCCGTGCCGCTGCCCGATGTCTCCGTGCCCCGATGTCTCCGTGCCCCTATGTCTCCGTGCCCCTATGCCTCCGTGCCCCTATGCCTCCGTGCCCCTATGCCTCCGTGCCCCTATGTCTCCGTGCCCCTATGTCTCCGTGCCCCAATGCCTCCGTGCCCCGATGTCTCCGTGCCCCTATGCCTCTGTGCCCCGATGTCTCCGTGCCCCTATGCCTCCGTGCCCCGATGTCTCCGTGCCCCTATGTCTCCGTGCCCCTATGTCTCCGTGCCCCCATGTCTCCGTGCCCCTATGTCTCCGTGCCCCTATGTCTCCGTGCCGCTCCGTGCCACTGCCCGATGTCTCCGTGCCCCGATGCCTCCGTGCCCCGATGTCTCCGTGCCCCTATGTCTCCGTGCCCCTATGTCTCCGTGCCCCTATGTCTCCGTGCCCCGATGTCTCCGTGCCCCGATGTCTCCGTGCCCCGATGTCTCCGTGCCCCTATGTCTCCGTGCCCCTATGTCTCCGTGCCCCGATGTCTCCGTGCCCCTATGTCTCTGTGCCCCTATGTCTCTGTGCCCCTATGTCTCCGTGCCGCTCCGTGCCGCTGCCCGATGCCTCCGTGCCCCGATGTCTCCGTGCCCCTATGTCTCCGTGCCCCCATGTCTCCGTACCCCGATGTCTCCATGCCCCTATGTCTCCGTGCCCCTATGTCTCCGTGCCGCTCCGTGCCGCTGCCCGATGCCTCCGTGCCCCGATGTCTCCGTGCCCCTATGTCTCCGTGCCCCCATGTCTCCGTACCCCGATGTCTCCGTGCCCCTATGTCTCCGTGCCCCTATGTCTCCGTGCCGCTCCGTGCCGCTGCCCGATGTCTCCGTGCCACTGCCCGATGTCTCCGTGCCGCTCCCCGGTGTCTCTGTGCCGCTCCCCGGTGTCTCTGTGCTGCTCCCCGGTGTCTCTGTCCTGCTCACCGTGTTCTTCAATGTGTTCTTCACACATATATATTGTTCTTCACATACTATTTTGTTCGCACCGTTCCGCGCGTATCTTCCGACAAGTAAGCAGATGTGAAGAACAGTGAAGAATAGAATAAAAACAGTGAACACCGTGAACACAGGATCATTTAAGTGAAAAACACAGTAAAGAACACAGTGAAGAATAGATTACAGATGTTCAGCACATCTGCTTACTTGTCGGGAGATACGCGCGGAACGGTGCGCACAAAATAGCATGTGAAGAACAATATATATGTGTGAAGAAGACATTGCAGATGTATGGAAACATCTGCAATGTGTTCTTTACACACATATATATTGTTCTTCACATACTATTTTGTACGCACCGTTCCGCGCGTATCTCCCGACAAGTAAGCAGATGTGCCGAACATCTGTAATCTATTCTGCACTGTGTTCTGCACTGTGTTTTTCACTTAAATGATCCTGTGTTCACTGTTTTTATTCTATTCTTCATTGTTCTTCCCTGTGTTTTTTTAATTAAATGCTCGATCTCGAGCAGGGGAAATACTCGTCCGAGCAACGAGCCGTTTCGAGTACCTTAATACTCGAACGAGCATCAAGCTCGGACGAGTATACTCGCTCATCTCTACTGGTAGTATCTGGCAAAAGTCTCACAGAAGGTCTCTAATGGCAAAGTCCATCTTCTGGGTACAGCCCTTGATGTGGGGAAAAGTGCAATAAAGAAGCAAAGGGTCTCCTCTTTGTGTAGAGGGACAGAGTCCTTTGGTAGGAATCTCTGCGGTGGCAGAGGAAGGGGTGCTATCATAGCACATGACAATGGGCAGCGCAAGATATGTCTCTTGACTGAGATAAATAAGGGTGAGAGTCTCAGGACAGTCTCTGGCTCTATAGGGTAGGTGGGTATTCAGCCCAACTGGGATAGCAGAAATAAATATACATATGTACACAGTACAGTACCTGGTAAGGCTTTCAGCCCATCAGGGGTTAATCTTGCTGCTCAAGAGCAATGGCTGCAGGCATGGAAGCAGGAACTGCAGCATGGACATCATCAGCCTGGGTGAAGAAAGCAGTGTTGAGATCTGTCACCTGAAGACATCTGGTGGTAGACACTGGAACTGCTGACATGGAACACCCAGAAGCTGGAGCTGGAATAGCAGGGAGGTCATCTGCGGCGGCAGGCATCTCAGCAAAGGAAGGAGACAGGCACTTCTCTGGCTGACCTTCTGTTGCTGGGGGCGCTGTGGAGCGCATGATGATGACCGCAGGAGCTGTAACTTCTTCACTGCTGACAGCTGAAGGATTGTTGTTCCTGGACTGACCTGTAGCTCTTGGGAGCGCTGTTGCGCTGGCAGTGGTAACCACTGTAGCTGGCAGGGCGTTCTCACGGGACAGCCTGGGCCTCTTAGGAGGTGGTCCTGGATACTCCGCAGGACGATCAACAGCATTAGATAAGGGGTCAGGCCCCTTTAAGAGAGTCCCTTTTGTAGCTGGGGCTAAGGGAGATATAGTGACAGTCACTGTGATATAGGCCCTGGGGGCCACGGTACTCACATCCGAGGTGGTCCTCAGGAGGTCCGGAATCGGAGGAGGCAGCCGCTGTGGAGAATCCGCCATTGGAGACTGCGTACAGGAGACAGCAGTAAGCGGTGCAGCAGATGAAGGTGTCCGAGGCTCGGGGACAGACCATGTGACACTTGGTTCCTCATTTCGGCGGCTGTACGGCATGTTGGCAGGACAGGAGACAGCACGTGGAGAAATCCAAGATGGCCGATTAACCTCTCTGATGCTGGATGGCGGCTGCGCTGGGCTCATGGGCTCTCACTGGCGTTGCAGCGCGGGAGAGTTTCGCGCCAGAGGGCGGAGCTTGAATCTTTCCCGCCAGGAGCTGTGGCGGGCTGAATTTTCTGCTGCGCCACAGCGCGCTGAGGCAGGATTCGTGCCATACGCGCAGGGGGCAGAGCTTAGCGATACCTCTGGGTTTTCCCGCCAGTGAAGGTTTTGGCGGGCTGGAATTACTTGTCACACTGTCAAGGAGAGGCCGTGTCCCCGACGTACGTTTCGGCTCGGAACGAGCCTTCGTCAGACGAAGGCTCGTTCCGAGCCGAAACGTACGTCGGGGACACGGCCTCTCCTTGACAGTGGTTCCACAACTGACTGGGTAAGATCTTGCCTCTATGCACCTTAGCCATTTTTTTGGCCACACAGCTTACAAGATAGCGTCATTACTTGTTTACAAAAAGTTACATTCTCTTTCACGCTATCGCTGGTACAGTTTTTTCTGCTTTGCGATATATGATTGACCCAAAAGCAGCATACAGTTCATAAATACCCAGTCTACCTGTTCAAACCGTAAGGGTTTCCACTTACCATTCCACCATCTGTCTCGGGGTTTGGCCGCTCCTTCTGTTCTGTGCCACATTACTCATGTTTTTAACACAATTTTACTGCATTCAATTGTCATTCCGTGGATTTTGTATATGTGTTATTAATAAAGAATCATTTTTGTATGCATATTTCTAGTTTGTCCCCCCTTTTTTTCTCTCCAGCCGGAGGGTAAATGTTTTCTCTGTCTGTCTCTAGGGACCTTTAAAACTAGGTGCGGTCATATATAAGGGGTATTACTATTGGGCCGAACACTTGGCCGTAGTCTACATCAGGTTAAGACTTTTGTCTTCCCAAACACAACCCCCTACCTGTATCCAACCCTTTATTTATAGCTGTATGTCTGTACGGGCATGTGAGCCCCTTGGGGCAGGTTGCCCCTCGTTTGGTTAAAGTCAGTTTCTCTGGAAGGTATACTGGCTATTGATAAGCCGTTTGTTGGAACGTTATTGTGCTTGTATTTACATGTTTGGGATTTGTCCAGTTTTGGATTTACTTCTGCTTCTTGACTGCAGTGTATAATGCCTTTTCATTTGTTAAATTGTGCAATAAACCTCTTTTGAAGAGAGCTCATTGCTGAAATTTTGGGGAATTTTGCTTATTTAATTTTTCTTGTTCTTATGATGTTTTTAAAATCTCTATACTGGGTTTAATATACTAGTTAGAAAGCAAGGAAAGTATTTTCTATTAAATCCTACAGGAATTCCTGTTGTTCTAGACTGTATTAATGTACACTACAAACATTCCTGTCATGTAAACTAAGAACAATGAGCTTTTGGCATCTCCGAATTTTGCTACAACCTTGTTATGAAATATTTAAAGTCAAGGACAGAAGGTGTTTCTCGTTGGGATACAAGACTGTATATTGATTCAGTTCCTCTAGAGATATTTTTTGGATGTTATATGAACAACATTCAAATATTTGTACAGAAGGTTTATCCTTTTGATATGAAAAGGAAATTCAAACCATGGGTGCAAACAGATGTGAATCGTTGCACTTTGTATTGAGTTGTGTATCTGCTTTAGATATTTTGAAAAGGCAGTCTTTGTTCAGACATGACTGGAAAGCCCAAAAGTTCCATTCAGTGGATAGCAATCTCCTGATGGCTATTTAACAACATGGGTATCTGCCAGAAAATAGAATTTGGCAATACCGTGACAGGTTTTTGAATATCAAAAGATGGTCACATAAAAAGCGTAGAGGGAAATTTTTGATATTTTATTCAAGTGATTTGCTGAGATAGCGAGATATTTTTAGATTTTTTTATATTGTGTGAAGCTTGGTAAGGGAAGAAAAGTTCTCAGTTAAAGCAGACTGCTGTGTCTGTGTAAAACTCAGAAATAGGATGACCTTTGATGTTCTTCTCATAAATTATAGCTTGTGTGTAAAAAAATGATAATCCAGTTAATATGATTTATGCATGAGTTCCTCTGAGAAGCTATTACATTATTACTTCAAATCGCTTGGATTAAGGGAAATTCCTGACAAGTAGAGGCTAATGTGACTGTTATCTGACTCAAATGGTCATTTTAAAGTCCTCAAAACACTAACAAAATTACTATACAAGCTTTTAATTGTCTGCTTATCACATTAACATATTATTTACAGTTATTTGAAAAAGTTACACCAGATGTATAACTAATAAAAATACTGATACCTAATATCCACTGGAGTATCGTCAGGATGAGGTGGCCAGTTGAGAAGAATACACGAGTTCTGAGAGGTGCAGGAAGTGATTTAAAGTTGTCCACACAACTTCCGGATACGTCACACAACAATAAATAACAACCCTGAAGCAGAACCTTATTAACCCAGTCAAGCCGCCACCAGTTCTCCTTTAATATAAGCTCGGTCCGTAACAGGATTATATAGGGTTAGAAACCAACCTGGTAGCATGAATATAACCAAGAAACATGGATGCGGGATCCGTGGATTGAGATAAAGAGCAACACAGGTTATTTTTGCTCTTAATTTAATTTCCTTAAGGGCACACTAGACAAAACAATATATACAATAGAGATATATACAGTTAAACAGAGTACAAAATACAAATGTAGCAGTAGTATCAGAAGTTCAGTAAGTTAGTTACCTTGTGTGTGAGCCTAATGGAACCTCATAGTTCACACTTTCCTCTGTACTTGATGTTGAATGGGTTCCCATACAAAAGACAAGGAGCATCAGAGGTGTCTGATTATATCAGGTGCAGGCACACCTCTGCCCACCCCCAGGAGGGGTCATGGGGTCCTTTTACCTGGTATTATGTCCTGAACTTGGAGAAGTCATAGCTTCTCAAGGGGAAGTCATAGGGTCAGGGTTCTGTTATCATTGGATCCGGGTGAATGCCTGGATTGCATTGATACCAAACCTGACCCATTTGCTATGGTCCTTTTCAGAGATATTTATATCTTTGGACCTAATGGTGCTAGAACCCAAATAGACAAACTGATATGATACTTTGGGGATACAGGTCCCAAAAATGTATTTGCCCTTGGGCTGAGATGGACCATAATGACATAACTGTCACTAATCAATGTACTGGTCTAAGAGTTTTATGACTCTTTGTCTCCTGTTTGAAAATGGGGGAGAAAATCCATGGAGACAATGCAGCTACAGAGTTCTTTTGAAGCTCTGAAACCTGCCGTGTTAGGTAACACTCTATGTTAATGAGTTTATTTACACATGTATATTAAATGTGTATTTTGAAAAGATCACGGAATCTCCAGCAATAATTAACAATATGTGCATTCATTGCATGTTGTAGATTTATTTACACATTGGGGCACATTTACTTACCTCGTCCATGGGCGATCCATGAGGTGTGTTGTCCGCCGGAATGCACATCTGTGACTATTCATGAAGATCATACGCCCGATTTCCTGCATGTGTCGCTTCCTCAGTCAGGTCCGCCGGAGTTCCCCATCTTCCTCCCGGTGTATGCAAGTACATTGGATGCAACACAAATTGATTTGTTAAATCCCGCACATTGTCCGAATCCGTTGGATCGTCAGCCGGACTGCCCCCGATTTGTGTAGCGTGAAACCCTATCGGATTGCGACCCAATCTGACCGTGTGTGAAGCAATCCCCAGCACGTTTCCCGAAAGCGTCGGAAAACCCTACGGAAATGCGGCCGCGGGACCTTAGTGAATAAGCCCCATTGTGTTAACAAAAATAACCAGTTATTTTTAAACCAAAATATATAACCAGCCAGAGGGGTGGGGGGTGATAACTTATACTTACCTGCGCCTGTATTTCTGACGGCCCACGCTGTCTCCCTTCAGTGACATGCCTCAGTTTGTGTATAGGGGCAGGGCACATCCATCCGGCCACTGCTGTGCAGCGGACACAACATTAGAACCTGGCAACTGGATGCTGCCAGATTGAATCATCTTGCTCTGTAAAAAGCACAGAGGCACAGCACTGAGGTCTGCCTGAGTTTACCTTCTTCTTCCTGGTGCATGTAAGTGCTGATCTTGCAACACAATTTCGAAAGTTAAATTCCGCGGTTTGTCTGAATCAGTCGGGTTGCCCGACGGCTACGCCTTCGATTTGTGTTGCATGCAAGCCAGCGCCAGGGGTTAAGGTTGTTGCCCTACTGGAACACGATTTTGTCCTTTATACAAAATAAGGGTCCATGCACACTCATGTATGGGGGACATATATACGGCCACAAATTTACGGCCTTATATACGTCCCCCATATGGCTCCCGGGCTCGGTATGGTGAGCACAACATGCTGTGGCCACAATAAAAATAGAGCATGTTCTATCTTTGGCTGTAAGAATGGCCGTGCAGCTCTATTCTCTATGGAGAGAGGAGGGGTGAATGCTTGCAGTATATGCATTTATACCTCAACTTTGAGACCAACATTGACTTTGATCAAGAATCTAATGACTTTGGCTGTAAAAGAACCTGCCAAGACAGGAAAGAAGCCTTGAGCCTTGATCTTCCCACAACCACTGTCCCTGTCTGCTTGCTGGCATTGTATTAATATACAGGTTTTCCCTTACCCGAATAAGTAGGCAAAGTCGGCAATGTAGGCAAGCTGGGTCACACCAAGTTGTGATGAGTTACAAAACCAATTAGCAGAAGGATAGTCAAGGTTCAAGCAAAATGTCAGTATTACAGCAAAAACAATGTAGAGTATACACATCTCAAGGAGTCAGGAAGACAAGTCTTAACAAGAACCATTATTTATGGAGGGTGCTTGTTATGCACTCTCCTAGTGCTGTGTGCACACAAACACTCCCATTTGAGAGAGGTTGTTGACCTGTGAATCAACCAGCCCTCTGCAGAACATTACACATAGGTGTGATAATCAGCCTGACAAACTCAGTCTTCTCAGCTAGTTCCTCGAGAAATTCTGACACAGCCCCATATCAGCAGATTTACTCCACCATACTTGAGAGCTCCATCAATTTCTTTATCTCTTAGCCCCATTTTCCCTTGATTCAGATTCCAGACCCATTTGCACCTATCAGAATCCAGTCTATAGACTTTTGTCTCATCATATACCATCACCCATTTCCAATCCTCTATTGTCCACTTATCATACTTTATTGCAATCTTGAGCCAACATTTCCTTAAATGATAATAAAATTGAGGCGTCTTTACCTTTTTTTCAGGCTACCATTCCAGACTTAATTAATGCACAGTGCTTGCATGGACGTCAGTGATGTCACCATTATGGAGCATAAATATTACTTCACCTGACATTTTTATTACACCCAACTTAATAGACTTTGTCATTAACCAACTTTTGCCTGGTTTTGGAATTGATGGACTTCATTTTGAATTCTTCCAACTGTCTTGTCAGTCACATGATGCAGTTTGGCAAATTTTTTGGCCAAAAGACAACTATCGGAGAGCTGGATGATACTGCTTCTCTTAATCTCATGGCGCATCCAGTGACCTTTTGCTGGGGAATCAACATAATACCATGCTGAGCTATTAAGTAATGTGAGAACAAGTTGTAATTTATATAATACTAGAAAAATAACGTTGTTCCACCACCACACCACCAGAAGCAAAATAGTAACAATGCAGTTTCAAAAGTACAGGTTCAGGCTGGTAATACTTGCTATTGGTGCTGCCACCGATCGCAGGAAGTAACAATACTCAGTAAAATGGTGAGCACGGTTTTTACCGGTGGTGTGAGCTTTCAGGTTCGGTAACTGAACCTGAACAGAATTTGTTGTTCCATTTCTTCAAATTTAGATATGCTTCAAATGTCAGCAAGTATATAAATGTACTCATTACTCTGTTAGTGTTTAAAGGAAACCTACCACTTGTAGTGGCAGGTTTCTGATGGAAATACCGGGCACCAGCTCAAGGTGAGCTGGTGCCGGAGCTTATTTTCGTTAGTGTTTTAAACCGCGGTATCGCGGTTTAAAACACTTTTTAAACTTTATAGCCGGCGCAGGCAGGTACGCGCTCGGCGCTTACCATGCGCACGGCTACATAGGAAGTGAATGAGAGCCGCGCGCATGGTAAGTGCCGAGCGCGTACCTGCCTGCGCCGGCTATAAAGTTTAAAAAGTGTTTTAAACCGCGATACCGCGGTTTAAAACACTAACGAAAATAAGCTCCGGCACCAGCTCACCTTGAGCTGGTGCCCGGTATTTCCATCAGAAACCTGCCACTACAAGTAGTAGGTTTCCTTTAAAGGTCCAGGTTTTGTGCTTTTAAAATTGAACACAAGAATATTACATAATGAGATATTAAATATGATACCATGTACAAGTTTTCCAATAAATAACAATCTTTCAAAGCTCTTTCGATGCTCTTTCTGTTACCAGGTAGATAGTTTCTATGGTTATCAGGGCAAGTTAGCATTTGCAGCCTGTGTAATTGACATTTAACTTTTTGGAAGACTGTTGTGTTTTTGAAAATATCACTTTTAATGAATACATGTAAAAAATATATAAATATATGGGGGGCATCCATATGTCACCCTACCACACAAAATTTCTACGTACAGATTCAACAACACACCAAAGGGAGACACAGTAAGCTACATCAAAGTCCTATGCATTCTCCACTGAAATAGGTATAAAATGTTAAATTTTACCATTCTTCATGGAGCAGGTGTGGGTATAGAGTCACAAAGAGGGAGAAGATCAGACCTGTTGCCAGGTCAGGGGTAAGATTCCAGCACTGCCCCAAGTAAGTCCTGTGGCTGCCCTCTTCCTTAATCCCCAATAATTAACCTAACAAGGGCAGTCCTGTTGTGTTTCAAGGGCCCCTTGCAATAGACCTTTCATCAGAGGAAATCAAAAAGTACACAGTGAGTACCAGCCAGGTCGCTGCCAGGTCGTCCAAACCACCAACACAGTGTTGTGAGATAAAATTCTACCCCCTTGCCCACTCAATTTGCCCCCTGGTAATGCATCCAAAGGGGAAGGCAAAGGAGGGGAGGAGAATACTCACATGGAAACAACTAATGTCCACACTTCTCCATTTGTATTACTAGCGTGGCGGTTACACAGGATAGTGGGTGCCATCTACCTAATGTGTGTGGGTTATTCAATCATGGAAGGAGCACGCCCAGCACTCTATGTGTGAAAAACCATTGGCGAGGCAGAAGTGACATTACGTAAAGTGCGCCACCCCCATTTTAGTCAGATAATGGGTCATCAGTGACGCCATTGTGGAGGATTGGTCAGGACTGGTATCTGAGTCATCACGCTTGGTGGCATTGCCTGAAAATTAAGCAAACGTTACAGTGGTGAATACTGTTGCATACAAAGCATTAAAAGACATAAAAATAGACGTGACAATAAACCTTATAAAGCCATGTAAATGGGGAACTAGTATTCCATCATCTTGATAGTGCTGCTTTTAAATTTTCTTTCTTTCTATCCATCATTATACAAGAACTCTTGGAGCTACAAACAAAATCGAGACTTTTCTTGAAGCTTAAGGCCTAATTTTACCCTTTTCTGAAGGGTTTAAAAAAATTGTGTAAAAGTATATGGCAGAAATATGTTAAATTAATTACCTTTTTATTGACAGATATATTTACATACTTTTATAATTTATGATTTAATTTATTCCAGTATTTTTTACTGGCTGCATGGATAATACACTGAAAGATAAGGTGAGAGTAAAAAGAGTTCAACTCAATACTGAGTTGTATTTACACAGACAAACATACATCTGCCCACAACTAAGTCTAATGTGAGTACATTTGGGACAGTCTGGTGGACAGTTCAGTCCAAATCTAGAATGGTCTGCACTGGCCTTCACACTATTATCAGCTGTCTGACTTAATCATTGCTTGCTGACTAGTTCCACATTCTAGCACTAAGATTCCTGCCTTCCTATGTCCAAACTGATACACAAGTTAATTACTGAACCCTTTTCAAAACTTTCTGTTTATCATCAAGGGTAAAATTTACACAATGCAGCCTGATGGTGTTACACACATGGGCTACCGCTTTGATATCAGCGGTGAACCAGAGTACTGAGAGCACTGAGATTATAAAGCCTGGAAGTTCCTCCCCTCAGGTTGGTGTGTGATCAAACGGGCAATCTGATGGTATCATGGGCGGATACCCATTAACCCATCACCTCCTATCTAACCGCTGTTGCTGAATGCTAGGTACAGCCTGTTGTACACACATGCCCCATGTAAACCTCATATCCACTCACTACCTGCTCAGAATTTTAATAACACAGGATGCGAGTGATCTCCATGGTAGTAGGCAGGTATCACCACCACCTATTGAGGAACATTGAGTGGATCTGGCTATGTAGGAGGGCGGTACAGGGTAGAACTATAAGGGGGACACATCAGGCCTAGGACCAGGTCATTGGAATTCTACCACAACACACCCCTAGCATGCCCCCAGTAATCCCACACACAAAAGAGGAGGGCGGACCTATACACCCATCCTCCCGCCCCCTAGATGTTCAAGGCGCTTCATCCATGGGAGAAAGGAGGAACAGAAGGGAGAAGGGTAGAACTGTAAAAGCAGTTCAAGGTGGAAATCGGAAATCCCCCATAGCCAGGATAACATCAGAGAGTATCACATTGAAGAGTCTAGGCATTTTTATCAGTTTTTCAAAATCTGCGTCTTGGATCCCTAATGAGCAGATTATAGGAAAATATCAGGTAAACAGGTGGTTGGTCTTCTCTGAAGAGATGATCTGGTTGACATCATCGGTGCCAGTATGGCTTAGGTTTATTGATGATGTCCTAAACCAGTAGACCACTACAGAATCAGCATTTGCAGATTTTCTGTTTGTCTTGAGTATGGATCATTTGGGCCTTAAATTCACTACTGAAATCAATTGGACAGAGATTAATTTTTGGATATAAAAATTTGTAAGAGAGATATGAGTCACCTTGAAAGAACAGTCCATAGAAAGAACACAGCTACTAACTCCCTTCTTCAGTGGGACAGTTGTCATCTAGTCCCATTGAAGAAAGGCATTCTCAGGGAACAAATCCTCCGCTTAAGACGAAATTGTACAAAATTGGAGGGCTACAGATTTCAAGCAAAGGAGATGAGAAAAATGTTCCTAGAAAGATGTTTTCCAAGAGGGGTGGTTTCATTGCAGAAAAAAAAGCGCGAGAGAGACCGATAGAGATACACTATTGGTACTCAAACAAAAGTCACGCGAAGAGAATCTTATTCAACTGATGCTCTTCTATCAAAGTAATTGAAGGTCCTGAGGGGAGATTTGGATATTAGGGAAGGTCATCAGTGAAATTTAAGCTACGGGATATATTAGTACTAGAGATGGGCAAATTGAGGTAGATGTAATAAGCAGGTTGGAAGAGCTTTGTAGTTGGAAAAATAGAATACATGATAAATTCATGAACCTATGGCTACCCTGGTGGTTTAGAGACAAACCCCAGCCCCGAGGAAAGAATAAACCAATATTCTCAATACATGCAAGCATTTATAGTATACATCATTGAGAAGGGCAATGTTATTGAATCGTTTCTGAAATGTTTGCTACTTATTAGCTTATTATTACCTTATTAGCTCAGGATGTTGTTCTTTAATGCTTTAAAATAAGCTCAGGTAGTTGGCCATGGGGTGTTTATCTTGATGTCGAACGACACATTCCTTCCCCCCATAACCGTTTAGTAAAGCAAAACCTTTTTGCAGCAATCACCTTCTTTCTGCAAATCCTTGGACCAATTTATTTCAGAAGAAAAGTTCAACCATGGTATTCCCATGATTTTATAAGTTGTATAGTACTGGTCACTATATTGTATAAACTTTATGTTGTCATGGGCTATATGTCTGTAGTTGATGATATATACCACAAACTAAATAATTAATTTTAATTTGATTTAATATAACCAAATGTGAATAGTTCTACCAACCATAGTGAATGAATGGGTTTGCATTTTTAGTTTTACAAGTCTGATCAGCTGTGTATTCAGTTATGCACTGTGAGATGAAAAAGCAAACACCCATAAAATGAGCAAATGCTAAAACACAAAGACAATATTGAATGTTTAATTTATTTAACATCTGGCAAACTATTGCATTACACTTGGAAATGGTCAGTTATTGACATTGACATTTAATTCACTGTATTATTAATATCTGAGATGAAATTAATGTATGATATACTAGGTGATATTTGTCCAAAACAAAGATGTTCCATGTCTGGTACAAGATTTTTTGAACATAAAATGAACAACATTCTCATGTGATAAATATAAATGATTAATAAACAATATACTGTGAGGGTATATTTACCCATGGAATATGTGCTGCCTTACATTCAGTTCCGTATTTCATAGCGTGGTAACTTCTGCAGCATGGATATGCAAATGTAGATGAATAGGACCTTGGAAGACATTTCTATTATAAATTTACCATTTGTGAATATACCATGTATTAGCCCTTTCATGCACCTAGACCTCAACTGCATTGTATAGTGTATTTTACAAAGGACATGTTGGGTAAAAGATAATGTTTTTTTTAGTATGTGTCCAAACTGGATAATTCAGTACAGGGTTTAAGGAATGTGAATACCCTGGAGTATGGTCCCTAATAAAGCTACAAAGCCAAAACCAGGTTGCACATGAGCTCCAGGATTGCTTTACTGAAATGCTATAGAACAACTTAAATTATTGTAAATTTTAAAGCATAAAGTAAGATATGTTGTTTTTACATAGATCCAGTATAATTTGTCTATTTTCTTCATTGGCATGGTGGTCTTCTAACTCTGACTGTGGAGTGGAGAGGTCGTAAAAAAAACTGCTATGAAGGATTATGCTATTGGAAGAAGACAATGGAAGCTGTAATATAGGAGACTATTTCAACAATAATTTAAGGGGAAGCTTTTATTTTATTAAATTTAAAACAAAGTCTTTCTAGCGTTTTTCAATTCTCATTTAGAAGTCTTTTGTTAAAGGAACATGAACATTTAATCAAAAAACAGCACAAAAATACCAAAAGCTCTATATGTACAGTTGTTGACAATAGTGATAGAAGATTAATGAAAAGTACATCTGTGTCTAATAATTGGTGTACAACATAACTGTAGGATTTGGTTGCTCAGGATGATGTGGGTGACCTGGTAGATCACAGATTGACCTCTTAATGACACTTGATTACTTGTCATTAAAGAAGCACTCTAGCATACAAAGTATCTGATTACAATCTACATGATACCAGTCGATAGGGTGATAGGAATTCATTTTCCTGCAGTGGGGCCCTTTCTGCTCTGATGTAAGACACCAGCTTGACTTCTTTCTATTTTCTATTTCTGTAGCTCCTTGCTGTCTGTTATTTTTCCCATGATCTCTTACCACTGCATCACATGGGCAGTTAGAGATTCTACCATCTCTGCCTGCCAAGAGAGCATTGAAATTTTTTATATCTCCATAAAGATTTTATGAAATTAGGTCATCAAGCAAATTTGATGCTTGGTTGACCCCAATGAGACAGCATAAATGCATGAGGATTCATTAGAGGTCACCTATGTGATCACAAGATATCATTCCATTTGGAATTAGTTTTTCTGCTTTCCAAAAGATTGAACAGATTATTAGGTATACAACAAGTCATCATAAAGCTCTGGCATTGTGGTCTCTGGTAGTAAACTACAGAGGGTAAAAAAGAGGTTTCTGGTCATTTGTCACTATTGTCTGTTTCACTGAATTGGCCTTTTCTGACAATGGCTTGACAGAACATTTTCTGTGCCATTCTATAGTTGTTTTGCTACCATATAGTCTTAGCCAACCAAAGAAAAGACTGGCCTCCATTAATGGTAAAGATTCTAGAATGGCAGAGATGTGGTGTTCAGCAAAAAGGCGTCTTGACATTGCCTCTTTATATGCTTTATCATTGTCAAATCATATGTAGTTTCTGACAGTTACTAGTCCTCTTGAGGTTTTATACTGTCTTTTTTGGATACCAATACCATGTTGGAGTATGTAATGGAGAATCTGATCTCCTCATTGCTAAATCCCAGGGTGACTATTTGCTTCTCATTCTTCTGGATCTATCGGCAGAGTTCGATACTGTGGACCACCAGCTTCTCCTCAGGATGCTTTGCTCCATTGGCCTTAAGGACACTGTACCCTTTTGGTTTTCTTCCTATCTCCCTGATCGCACTTTCAGTGTCTCCTTTTCTAGATCTTTCTCTTCTCATCTTCCCAATGACGGATCTTCATATAGGCCGGGCCCTAACTGAAGATCCGCCATCAGTCTTAAAAAAAAAAAAAAAAAACATGCTCATTGCTCACCTTCCAGCTTCTTCTCCTCAGCCCCGCAGCTTTGTCTTCTGCCAGGGCGCATCACTTTGATACAACTGTGTTCCTGGGGCATAGGGGGCATCTGGGGCGGACATTTCAGTAAAGGGGAACCCTGCTGATGGACATTTCAGTAAATGGGGACTTTACCGTGGACATTTCAGTTAAGCCTGTCTCATCGGTTGACATTTCAGTAAAGGAGCGCTCTGTTGAAGGACATTTCATTAATGAGTAGTGGCTGCATTTCCTACCCTTGGGGTTGTCAACCAATCAATAACTTTTCTCTGTTTTTTTTCTTTTGCTTTCTTTAGGAGCCACAAGTTATATGTGAGTATTTAGAGTATGAGGGGGAGTTCAGCTGCAGGATGCACAAGGCAGCCAGGGGTAGCATCTCCGACACTGCCTGGAAGATATGGTCTGGACGGCAGTCGAGGTGGAGGGTTTCATGTAGTCTGGGAATGTTCAGCTTTTCTGAATAGATGGGTTATAAGAGCACTATTGTAGTTCATCATAAAATTACTTTTATAAACAGTTCAAGATTAAGGATATAGAGTAGTACTTAAGTACTAACATCCGGACACATGTTGATTTGGATGCTGGTGGGGGGCCCTAGTCATGTGAACAGCTCGGGGCACAAGGGACACTTAATCCACCACTGCATCTTCCTTTCAGCGTCGGGGTTCCTCAGGGCTCAGTCCTAAGTCCTCTTCTCTTTTCCCTCTATACTGCCCCTATTGGACAAACCACCAGCAGATTTGGTTTCCAGTATCACCTCTGTTCTGATGATTTCAAGCTATATACTTATGCACGTAACATCACCCCTGCCTTAATCCAGAACACTAGTGAATATCTCTCTGCTGTCTCTAACATCACGTCCTCTCTCTTCTTGAAACCTAATCTTTCTAAGACTGAACTTCTTGTCTTTCCACCATCTACTAACTGACCCAACCCTGACCTCTCCATCTGTGGGATCACTAAAAGACTATAGAGGCAGTAGGCCCGCTGTCTTGGGGTTGTGCTGGACTCCAACCTCTCCTTTTCACCGTATATTCAATCTCTTGCTCGCTCTTGCTGAATGCATCTCAGAAACATCTCAAGAATCCGACCATTTCTGACAATTAAAACTTCTTAAATACTAATTATTGCGCCAATTCACTCTCAATTGGACTACTGTAACTCCCTACTTATTGCTCTTCCACTCACTAAACTCTCTCCTCTACAATCTATTCTTAATGCAGCAGCCATGCTCGTCTTTCAGACCAAATGCTACACAGATGCCTCCTCTCTGTGCCAGTCACTGCATTGGCTGCCTGTCACCTTCCGTATTCACTTTAAAATAATAACCCTCATCCACAAAGCTCTGCATAATGCTGCACCTCACTATCTCTCTTCTCTCATCTCAGTCGATTGCCCAACCGTTCTCTTTGATCTGCCAGGAATTTTAGATTAATCTGTACCTTAATTTGAACCTCTCGTGAACGTCTCCAGGACTTCTCCAGAGTCGCACTAATTCTCTGGAATTACCTTCACCAGACTATCAGACCCACCCTCCAAAGTTTCAAACGTGCTCTTAAAACCCATCTCTTTAGGCAAGCCTTTCACACTTGCTAACTGCATGAAATGTCAACTCTCCCTTTACTAATCTATCCTATGTCATATCTCCCATCTGTTATTTGGCAAACACCAGATATAAACCAAGCTCCAGGCTTCTCTGCAATCACTTTCACCTTGGACCTTGTAAATAAGATGGTGGCTAATGCCTGGGTCAAGCAGCAGAATTTTTATTTATTAAATCATTTCTAAAATTATTTTATACTGTTCCCTTATGAAGAATGGCTGGACCATTATACAAGCTCTTATACCTCTCGTGTCACACCCTTCATCCTCACAGTCTGTAAGATCTTGCGAGCAGGGCCCTCATTTCTATTGTTCCATATGAATGTTTGTACTCAGTAATGTAATATTACATTTGCATATGTCCCCTATGATTTGTAAAGCGCTATGGAATTTGATGAATTGTATTTAATAAAGATTATTATTATTATTATCACGGTTGGACTGGGGTGGCTGGGGCCCACCAGAGAAATTGATTCTGGGGGCCCACCATACCGCTACCTAGAAATATTAGTTATTTCACAGGAGTTCACAGCAGCTGCATTGTGCTTAGCCCTAACTTACCAATAATAACTAACTATAACCCTTCACCTTCTCCGTATGTTCTCTGCAGTACATAAGAAGACAAGGCAATGACATTATAGAAATAGTCTAGACAGTTAGTCAGTAATTACAGTTATCAGACTCAGAAGTGGGATTCAGTACCTCACATGTCACACGTCTTCTCCTTTTTCTTATTACTGGAGAATTTTTCACCAGATACCTTCATCTCTGTGAGACACATCTCCACACTGTGCAACTAAAAATATCACCGTCACTACAGCATAATGTCATCCGGATAACAATGTCCCATTCTGTGCTCCTAAATAATATTTACCACTCAGAACACAACTGACCACACTGTGCCCCCCACCAATATCAAATATACCCCCATAACAAAAACCATACTGTGCCCTCTCCATAAACCAAATATTACATTGCGACTCCTCAGTATATTACAATACACACCCCTGAGTAAATAATATGGTACACCTAATTAATTAAATTGGACATCATTCTCTTTATTTTCATAATATATAATTTCCAATTAATCATTTCAGTCTTACAGTGCTCCTACTTGTTAATGTTTTATATAATGCTCTCCTTAATTATTCTTATATTTACTGCTCTTCTTATCAAATATTTTTTTTTATAAAAGTCCTAATAAATAATCCATTCATGAATATATGGGCACAGCACAGTACTACTACTCCTATCCTGTATATACGTGCACAGCATAGTACTACTACCCCTATCCTGTAAATTTGGGCACAGCACAGTACTCCTCCTCCTATTCTGTATATATGGGCACAGTACTACTACTCCTATCCTGTATATATGAGCTCAGCACAGCACTACAACTCATATCCTGTATATATGGGCACAGCACAGAACTACTACTCCTATCCTGTATATATGGCAAAGCACAGTACTACTACTCCTATTCTGTATATATGGGCACATCACAGTACTACTACTCCTATCCTGTATATATGGGAACAGTACTACTTATCCTATCATGTATATATGGACACAGCACAGTACTACTACTCCTATCCTGTATATATGGGCACAGTACTACTTCTCCTATCCTGTATATATGGGCACAGTACTACTACTCCTATCCTGTATATATGAGCTCAGCACAGTACTACAACTCATATCCTGTATATATGGGCACAGCACAGTACTACTTCTCCTATCCTGTATATATTGACACAGCACAGTACTACTACTCCTATCCTGTATATATTGACACAGCACAGTACTACTACTCCTATCCTGTATATATTGACACAGCACAGTACTACTACTCTAGTTGCCATTAATTATATATTCCTGCAACTGGTCCCATTATTATATTTTCTCTTCTAGTGGCCCCTTTAACCCCTTAGCGCTCTGCGCCGTAGCTGTACTGCGCTGAGTCCCGCGAATAGCGCTCAGCGCAGTACAGCTACTGCGCAGAGACGATGCCGGTTCAGCGCTGTATAGCAGCCGAACCGGCATCGTTAGCCGCGGGATTTCAACGGTAATCTACCGTTGACATCCCCGGCTAACACCCGCGGTCGGAGTGGGCTCCGATCGCGGGTGTTTAACCCGTTAAATGCCGCGGTCAACGCGACCGCGGCATTTAACCTGCCTTCTGGGGGTCTTTACATCACAATCGGCCCCCCCGCACCGTTTTCGGGGGGGCCGATTGCTGTTTTGGCACCTCTGGGGTCCGATCGGGACCCCAGAGAAGCCTGGAGGCTTTACCTTTAAGATGGCGTCTGTGACGTCATCTTAAAGGCAAAGTGTCAGCCTATGCATCTGCATAGGCTGGCACTGATAATACCCTGCAATACATTAGTATTGCAGAGTATTATCAAGAACAAGCAATCAGATGATTGCTTGTTCATATCCCATGGTGGATCATGTAAAAAAATGTAAAAAAAATGTTTTTCAATAAAAAATTACTTTATAAAACACTAAAAATGCCCATAAGCCCCAAAACATATAAAGAGACATATAACACTCAAAAAAGTCTAAATCATAACACAAACCCCACATATATAGTATCACCGCGTCCGTAACAATCCATAGAATAAAACTAAATAACTATTGAACCCATATGATGAACGCCGTAAAAAAAAAAAGTTAAAAACCCGCCAAAAATTATGATTTTTACCTATTATATCCCACTAAAAATGCAATAAAAAGTGATCAACAAAACATATGTACTCCAGAATGATATTGTTGCAAAGAAAAACATGTCCCGCAAAAAACAAGCCATCAACCAGCTCTGTAGCCAAAAACGTAACAATGTTATGCCACTTGGAAGACGGCGATGCAAAAATGATAGATTTTTCCCCACATTAGGGTTTTATTTGGCAAATTTAGTAAAACATAAGAAAAAATATTCATGTCTGGTATCCCCGTAATCGTATCGACTCATAGAATAAAGATAACAGGATTATTAGGCTATACGGTGAACACAAAAAAAAAAAAAAGTAAAAAATCCAGTACAGAATTGATGCTTTTCTACTCATGACCTCAAAAAAAGTTCCAAAATTTTCAACAATAGGTGATACCAACCCCAAAATGGTAACACTGGAAAAAGCATCTTGTCCCGCAAAAAAAATGCCGTCACATGGCCCAAATAACGGAAAAGCGAAAATGTTATAGCCTTCAAAAGGGGGCAACAAGGAAACTAAAATCCTGGCAGCTGCAGGGTGCTCCTTCCCTTCTGCGCCTTGCTGTGCCCCCATAACACAAGTAATGTCCACATGTGGGGGGTCGCTGCACTCAGGAGAAATTGTAGAACAAATTTTATGGTGAGTTTTCTCTTTTTATCTTTTGGAAATGTGTAAATTTTAGGGCTAGATGAACGTATAACCGACAAAATTTGACCATTCTAAATTTCACCGCCATTTTGATTCAATTACTATGAAGATCTCAAGGGGTTAACAATCTTTGTAAATGCTGTTTCTGATAGTTTGAGGGGTGCAGATTTGAAAATGGGTTGGTTATATAGGTGGTTTTGTTGCTAAATATGTAAAATTTGATTTCAAACAGTATTTATCCCCAAAATAGTCAATTCCGAAAATACGGAAAAGCGCTATTCGATTTGTAGGCCGCGTGACGTCAAAATAAATGATCCAAACATTTCAAAAATTATGAAAATGTAAAGTAGACAAATGGGAAATGTTATTCTGCAAGTTATTTAGGTGGTAAATCTATCTGCCTGAAAACGCGGTGATTTTGAATTTCGAAAATGGCAAATTTTTCTAAAAATTCATCACTTTTTTCTTTTTTTTGTAAATAAACGCAAAACGTATCAGCCAAAATTTACCACTAAAATGAAGTACAACATGTGGGGAAAAAACAATATCAGAATCGCTTTGATAAGTAACAGTGTTCAAAAGTTATAACCATATAAAGAGACGCAGGTCAAATTTCAAAAAAAAGTTGCGAGCCTTAACCTGCAAACAGGCTGCGTCCTTAAGGGGTTAATATTAATTCCTGCAATGGGAGTCCCTTATTATATGTAGCCCCTTACTACTGTGGCCCCCTATAATATTATTATATTTAGACTAGTAGATAAAAAATAATAAAATTCACTTACCTGTCGCAGCGCTCCCGCGCCCTCTGCTTCTCTTCTCCCCGCCATAGTGGAACTCACAATGTAATGCCATTGCCGAGTGTTCGGGTGACGCAGCCATTTTTTTCCCGGCACGTGTCGCACTGTGACCCCTGATGCGCGACAGCGTGATGATGTACTCACGCTGCCGCACATCAGGGGTCACATTGCAACGCATGCCTGGTAAAAAATGGCCGCGTCACCTGAACACTCGGCAATGGCATTACAACAGAGATGGTACTCGAGTGGCCACTTATGGCCACATCGAGTACCAGAGCTGTCACTCACTGGCAGGGGCCTCGGATGGATGCCCCTGCCTGAGCGGAGATATCGGGGGCTCACTGTGGACCCATGCGACCTTGCTAGCAGAGCCCTCAGGTCAGGATGGAGGCCCCTGCCGTAGCGGAGGTAACGGGGGCCCACCAGAGGATGTCCTTGGATACAACCACCCCTGCTCTCTGACAGTGGCCATGCATGTGCGATTGAGCGTTGCCTAACCATCTGGATTCAGCTTTCATTACCAAAGGACGGCTTTGGGACATACAGTAACTTCCGACCATTTCAAATGCAAATACTATTTGCTTTTTGTGCATCAATTACAGCAGCAGTGGTCATATCCAAGGTCAACAGTCTTTTTTTCTGACAACACTGCTACATTTATGGGAAATTTTTTAATTTTTTTTTAATAACATCCAATTAATGAAATATATGTATGTAGCAGATGTATTAAACTAAATGTGAATGTCCAGCTAAGTATTATATTTCTTGTCAGTTTTAATTAAACATGCTAATAGGGAATAGTAATGATCATATGAAATATGTGCTATGTTTGCTGTAAGCATATGTGGCCGTGGCTAAGTGAGTAAACAGCACTCCAAGTTATATTTGCCATTTGTTTTGCCCTATGAGATTTTAGTTGTGTGTAAAGAAATAGATCATGTTGTAATACAATATTATTAAAGTTGTGTGCAGTTTAGTAAACAATATTGAACAACTTCCTATAATCTGTCAAAACCTCTACAAATATATCTATTAACTTTACATATTGTTAACACCTATAAATGCTGTTCACCATCCCCATACTACCTATGTGGATAAAAATGTAATCCCTTTTAGTTACTGCCTAATTTGTAAAGTCCAAGACAGACAATCAGCTCTATGTTGCTTACTTTATTGATTCGGTGAGGCTCAGAGAGAAGGGAAGGTTTGGGTAAAATGTATAATACATGTAGAATGCTATATGCAGACAAGTCCTTTATTTGAATGTGACAAGCGTAATACAAGGTGTTTCATCACAAGTATGAGGAACGTGAGGGCTAAACTAATTAACTAACCAGCGTTGATCTATGGCTCAGCACCTTGCATTCCTGGTGATTTATCCTATTTCACATTCATTGCCATATCCCTCTAGGGAAATAAAGATTGCTGCCTATTAAAGAAGGGGACAGAAAAAGGCACCTTCACTGGCGACAGCCTGAACAAGAAAATAATACTGTAATCATTCCCTCCAATCATCTGAAAAGGATTAAATCTTCTGCTTCTAAAGTAATGTTCCAATTGAGCCTTGGGGAAGAATAATTCATGATTAGGGGGAAGGCTGGTCTAGCAAATGTGAACATTATGTCCATTACTTAAACACACTTCCTGGGATGACTGCTAATGTACCCACGGGACCTTGCAGCAGCAGTAACTGATAGGAGCAATGAAATAGGCCGACAAGGACAAGAAGTATTATCATCTACATTCAACAGCACTACATAGACCTTGCTATTGCTAAATCACTGCCTTTGGTAAATAGCCGGGATAAGTCATTTTAATAGGAGAATTCCTCTTTTCTTTATGTGTATTAAACAACAGACTGTTACACGCTGTGGTAGTGTATTGATTCCGTGGAGAGGCAGTGTGCATACCAATTATGTAATTTATGCAGTTTTTAGGTACTGGCTATATTTGTTATGCATAGTCTATTAAAAATTCAATAGTTCCGTCCAGGCCTTGCAGTAAACTAGGAAGCTATGCCATGCATTGAGGTAATGTATATTACATCATTCATTCATTTACTGTCTAATTTAAAAAGATAGAACATAACACAAAAATGCTATAAAACACTTTTATGACTTGCATTATTTTTTAACATGGATGAAATGCTGCAGAAAACCCTGTATAAACCTGACAGCCAACTAACATTAGGGTCATCTGGAACTTTAAAATAGAAAGTCAACCCTAGGGTAAACCACGGTATATTAGATACTATAATCTAGATAAATGAGATTTTGGCCACAGAGCCTAGACACAGGACTCTACTTATAGTATTATAGCTCACTTTAATGTACTGCTACCTAAAGGGATGTGGCTGTTGAATAATCAACAAAGAGAGAGTGCAGTGACAACTTTAGGCTTCTCCCTCTCTCTGTGTGTGAAATTGGGTCTCAAACCGAGCTGTTTGGGGCCTGGTTTCTGAAGCACATAGGAGGGAGGTTGAGTGCTTCTCACCCCTCCCCTCTCCATAGAAATTTGTACGACCATGCTACACATACAGATAGGACCTGCCCTATCTCTTGCAGCATGGCTGCACGGCACAGACACGATGTGCTCACTGCAGCATGCCCATGCTTACTAGCGCACATCAGCCATTTGCAGATGTGTGAATGAAGCCTTATACAGTTAAGTTAAGAGGAAACCAAGAACCTAAAACTCCTAAAAATAGATGATCAATTTAAAATGTTCAACACCATGTTATATAGTCTTTGGGTGCTTATTTATTTCCAAAAAAAATCATCAAAATAAACCAAGAAAACCACAATGTATAAAACCACTGTTACTGCTGTTTTTCCTTATTTCCCATGTTCAAACAATAATAAGATTCAAGCAATAAATAAAATTTTTACCAAAATGCTACAATAAAAAGAAAAGTATCATACACCCAACAAAATACAATCCTTGGATTGGTATCCGAAAAATTGAGGTATTAAATAAAATGTGCGGGTCTCAGAGTATAGCAAAAGCAAAAATTGTTTTTTAAATTTGGAAATTTCCACACAAGATGTTTTTTTGTTGTTGTTGAGATTAATGCCATCACAGTAAATAATAAAAAAGCTGAAAACATGTTTTCAATTAACAATGTACTTAAACATAAAACGACTGTATACAGTAGTTTAGGTATGTAAAGAGATGCTTGCTCTATTGGGCATGAAGATGGATTTTTTTAATCTAATATTTTATCCTATTAGTGGGTTAAACAGAAACCAAATCCTGCATATCACATTCTTTTTGAATTACCTCCAGGGCCAGCTGCATTATTTAACAACCTATCTCCTGTTTGATTCATTTTCCACTTCCCTTTGGGGATATCTCTTTATTGTTGTGGCTTTGCATTGTAGTGCTACAGGCTAACAGATCGATTCACCCTTTGCATCTTATTGCCTGTCAATAAGAAAACTGGTAATTAGTGTGCAGTACTGCTTAAGAGCTACCAAAAATCACTTATTGATCCAGTCATTGCATTATCCAAAGAATGATTAACTTGTTAATAAAAATTGATTGGATAGATTTCATTTTCTGGTATCATGGATTTTATTTTATGACATTGTTATCCTGGTTAATGGTATAAATTCATTCTCATGTTGATTAATATACATTAATAAATTAACCCTAATTAAAACTATAAATGGTTAAACATTTAGTAGTAGCCGTAATAATGATAATAATAATTACATTGTTATGAGTAGGTTTAACCTCTTCCCTGATAAGGACATATTACATACCCCTTGCCAAGTAGGTACTGCAGTACCCAAGGTGTATGCAGGGCAGTTGTAGGTCATTTACCTCAAAATATGCGCCCCTTCCCCCTCTCAAAATTATGTTGAAAGCTATCGCAAAGCCTCATACCGCACACACCAGATTCTGCAGAGCCTTATAATATACATCTCAAATGCTGCAGAGCCTCACAATACACACCTCAACTGCTGCAGAGTCTCATATTACAAACCTCAGCTGCTATAGAACATCACAATACACATCTCATCTTCTACATAACCAAATAATACACATCACAGCTGCTGCATAACCTCATGCAGTGAAGGCACATGCACATGCAGACACATGCATGTAGACACACATACAGACATATACACATAGACACACATGCACACGCATGCACACATGGACACATGCATACACAGACCCATGCAGACACAAGCATGGTGACAAATATGCACAAAATCACACACATTCATCGTAAATGCATGGAGACACACCTACATGCAGACACACACATGCGGGCATACATACACACATATGCATAAGACACATGTATGCACCTTACCACATTGATATGTACTTAAAGAGGACCTGTCACCCCCAAAAAAGACCCCCACCAAATATGCCCGCCATAATCCTACCCCCAGCAGCTTTCTATTTATGCCATTTATTAAAAAATTTATGTTGTGAAAGTGTGTTTTAATCGATCCGACCTCTTACCATATAAGAGGTCGGATCCTCGTATCTTGTGAGCTGCAGTCAGCCTTATGCATGAGGGGGCCAGCCGACACACCCCCTCCCCGCCCCTGTCAGCTGCCGGCTCTATGCGATGCGGCGATCCCATATTGACAGCTCCGGCCGAATGTTGTACATATTCGGCCAGTGCTGTGAGCAAGCACAGTGCGGCCGCCGCCTTCTACATAATCTGGAACCGCATCTCTCCGTGTCCGCTCTGGACACACTTGAAGCCGGTGGTGTTACACAGCAGGCAGCGCTGCGTGGCCACGTACAGCCCCCCCCCCCCCCGCCTGCTCCGTCCTCCAGCTCCGTCCTCCAGCTCCATCCCTCTGTGCAAGCTCCGGCTGCCCTGGCCGCTAAATGCTGCCACTCACAAGGATCGCCGCATCGCATAGAGCCGGCAGCTGACAGGGGCGTGGAGGGGGTGTGTCGGCCGGCCCCCTCATGTGTAAGGCCGACTGCAGCTCATAAGATGCGAGGATCCTACCTCTTATATGGTAAGAGGTCGGATCGATTAAAACACACTTTCACAACATAAATTTTTAAAGAAATGGCATAAATAGAAAGCGGCTGGGGGGAGGATTATGGCGGGCATATTTGGTGGGGGTCTTTTGGGGGGACGACAGGTCCTCTTTAATAAAAATTATATATATTTTTTACACAATTACACATATTTCTCACATATATTTGGCCACGGTGAAGCCAGTCATGCATTCTTCTCAGAAGGCAGAGGGTTACACACAGATCACTACTTCCTCTTCCTGTGTAGTCCAGACACACTCTCACACCCAGCACACTCTCCTGTTGTGCCCACTCCCCCCTCTCTTCTCACAGAACCGACTGCTGCTTGACTGCGGTCTCTCCACCAATCTGGCATCCTGCGCAGTGTAGGGAGCGCCAGATTCATGAAGAACACGCGCCACAATTCATGAATTGCAGGATTTGGCCAAATGGCCCCGGTTGTATGGCATACTCTGGTCTACAATAAGAAATACAGACAGTTTAAGACTCTATATATGCAGCTCCCACTTCCTACTAGTACTACAACTGTCTTTATAGCTGACAATTTGTTTTTGAAAAATAAAATTGGCTCTCTGCTTGAGAGAACTAAATTAGAACTAAATGAGTTTTCATGCACCCATAGAAGAACAGGAAACTCTGCATCATGGGACCCAAGAAAGCTTCTCTGATGGAAAGCAACAACAAGCAGACTACAGACAACATTTTGTTCAGACTAAAACAAGCCCTTTGTGATGATAATAATAATAATAATAATAATAATAACAACATATGTCAACAGCAGTTTTTGTCTTGTTATTTAGTGTCTGTCAGTCTTCCAGTGCCACAGGCCCTGATGGAATGGTCAAGGTCAAAGCATTAAAAATAGGATTTGTAGAAGTAAAATGAAAGGCCATCATCATTATAGACATTTTGAGGATTTTTTAAAATTAATTTTTTAGCATACATTTTTTTATTAAGGAGGTGAACCCTGCTGTTTTTTTCTCCTCAAACTCACTGTAATATGTCTGTACATCAAGTCAATACCATTGGTCAGAACATTTTTTATCTTAAATCTACATCTGAGGATCACTGTACTTTATTAAATCTCATTCATTTACCTTCTATCCAATAAACATGTGTTCTAGAGAGGGACTTGTACCAATCGGCTGAATTAGACCTTAATCTACTGTACAACCAATGTCATCATGTGCCCCTCAGACAAGGGGGAATCAGTAGTTGTTGACAGGGAACTTTACCAGAGGGAGTTGGAGTCTATGTTAAATTATAGCTTTACCTACCTTAAACTCGCCGCTCCCCGTGACATCATAGGGGGAGGTGGTGATCGGTTGCCATGACAGCCTAGGGTCTTCTGAAGACGGGAGGCTGTCTGGATTTAACCTATTAATTACAATTTGCGATTTGCGGGCCATGGAGATGCCAGGGATTGCATTCAGTTGGCAGTGTAAGCAGTATGTATATACCGGCAGTATCAGAGGTTTCAGGTAACTAAGGATGTGTTCACTGGTACGATCTCACGCTTCCTTAGTTACCAGTCAGTGGCCGCCGGACTTCCAGCCTGTGCACTAGAAGAACTGCAAGCCAGAGATTGCAGGTAACTAAGGAAGCATGAGATCGCACTAGCTAATGTATCCTGAGTTTCCTGAAACCTCCGATACTGCCGGCATATACTTACTGCATTCATCTACAAATGTATGCGAACCCTAGCATCTCTGTGGCTTGTTCTATATACAGCGATTTACAATGTTTCCTCCTCATTGGCGGAGCGAAAGGCTGGAGTGGGCCACGGAGATGCTGGGGATCGCAATCAGTTGTGGATGTATGCAGTAAGTATGTGCCGGCAGTATAGGGGGTTTCAGGTAACTAAGAATGCATTAGCTGGTGCGATCTCATGCTTCCTTAGTTACCTATTGTCACAGTGACAGAAAGTGAAATAAAATCTGAACAAGGGCCTCAAAACCAACTTGAAAGGGATGTTCGCAGTATCCTGTGCCTTACAAAACAATAAAAATTGTCTGAAGTTACTGTACATCTACAAAATATACTAGTTCCCACTTACATACAAATTCAACTTAGGTACAAGCCTCCGGTCCCTATCTTGTAAGTAACCCGGGAACTGCCTGTACAATTTGTTACACAGAAATTAATTGGAGTAAATCTTCCTTACTCCCACTCGATACAATGCCAAATGAGGTGCAGTCCCTTGGTCAGCTCCAAAGGGTGTCGGTGATGAGATATTTGGGCATCTGTATTAGCAAATTAGGACTGAATGCTAAATCCCTATTATTAAAGCTGAGGCAGAAAGTTGGTACTTGGAAGAAGCTGAATCTGTCCGTAGCCGCAAAAATAGTGTTATGTAAAATGATATTGTTGCCACAAATCCTTTTCTTTATTCAAAATTGCCCAGTGATAATACCTAAATGTTGTTTTAGATTATTGGACATAATAATAAGAGAATTAGTATGGGATGGGAAAGGGGTGTGGATAAGTTTTAAAAAAAATGTAATGCACCAGTGGAAGAAGGAGGCTTAGGCCTCCCAGATTTTGTCAAGTATTTTTTGGCTACACAATTGCAAAACATAAGGGATTGTAATATAAATAATATTTATTATATATTGGGGGAAAGATATAACCACTTGAAAGAGTATGGGCTCTGGAGTCAAGGGTAATGGCTATGGAAGAATTTAAAGTAAATCTCACCTTATTTAAATTGATTCAATGGGTATGTGACAAGGTTAAAATTGTGGTGGAAAAATTTTCTACATAAAACACCTGAATGGGGTGACGGGGATTGGACTTTGGAACATTTAGAAGGATTAAAATTGTGGCATGGGAAAGGTATTTTTAATGTGCACCAAGTAATAGGGCAGAATGGGTTAAAGTCATGCGCATGGCCCCAAATCAGCTAGTAGTGAATATACTGAAGAGCAGCATCCCCTCCTAAAATTTCTTAGCTCTAAGCCGGGAGTAAAGGGATTAATGGCAAAAATGAATAGGGCCCTAAGTGAAGAACAGTCTCCTCCAGCACTATACTGTTATGAAAAGTGGAAGAGAGAAGTAAAAGATCTATCAATGGAAGAATGGGTAGACACATTAAAAATGATAAAAAGCGCAACAAGCAATTACTCTTTTGTAGTTTCTCAAATTTTTTTGTTACATAGAGTATTTTATACTCCTAAAGTACTGAATATGTTCAAAAAAGTAAAGAAAGAGGAGAAGTGTCCCAGATGTAATCTGGTGGATGCAGGCCTGATCCATATGATCTGGAGATGCCCAAAATTAGATTGATATTGGGAAGATGTAATTGAGTGTCTGTAAATGGCATTTAATTGCACTATACCTTATAATCTCAAGAATTGTGCACAAAAATTGGTGTGAGGGGCACAGCCCGAATGTCGCTCTACTCTATGAAGAGTCTCCTAATGGCAAATAAAGTAATCTTGTATAACTGGAGAAATGGGACTGCGCCTAAGGTTCAGGCAAGGGTGAGTAAGATGGATAATATGATTATGGTTGAATGTTATGAGATGAAGGAGGAGGGAGATAGAGCTAGAATCCGCAAGACATGGTTTGATAGACCTAGAATTTAATGATAGCAAAATATGAGTTTACACATGAAAGTATATATAGTAACCAGTCGCTAGGGGTGGGTTAGGGGTTGGGTGGTGTTATTTTTTTGTGTTTTGTTCTCTTTTTTATATATCATTTATTATTACAAAATGTTATGCTATGTTACACCATAATTGGTTAAAGTGCTTAAAAGGTTATGTATTTACATGCTATGTTTATGGTGTATATGAGGTCATGTATATTCTTTTCTATTCTGTGTAATGTATGTTGCTGAATAAAGAAATTAACTTAAAAAAAAACAAAAAAACAATTTGTTACGCAGAAAACAAGTTGTCACAGAGCTCTTTACATGTAAAAAAGGTGGTGGGGAGTGAAAAATGGAAATGCAAAAACAAAAAAGGGCCATTAAGGAGTTAATAAATGTGGCCCATTGGCCCAAATCTGGCCCATTGTCTCCAGTATCCAATCCCTCACTGAGAGATTGGGTAGCTGGTTGGACAAAACATAACAACCTCTAGTCACAAATTTACCTGCGTTTGTCTGAGACAGCAGGAGAGTCCTCAATGCTATGAATGAGTGTAAATGGAAATCTGAATATGGGTGGCTTACATGCAATGTTATCGCACTCTACATGTATATTCCTTACTGCACTGCAACTTTAATGATGTCTTATCATCTGCATCAGTACGGCTATTATGGATCTACTTTACAGAGTTTTACTGAAAATGTCCTAATTTTCCTTCAGTCAAACTATTTTTTTGTTTTCAATCCTATGTTTTATTTACAATCTGGCTGCCCGATGGGTGCTAGCTTTTCCGCTACTCTAGCTAATTTTTATATGGTCTATTGGGAAAAGATCTATTTATTTTCTGACAGAAATCCTTTTGCCATGTCCATTGTTTGGTATGTGAGGTATATTGACAACTGTCTCCCAATCTGGTTTGCTGGACGGGAGACAGTTGTTGATTTTCTCGAACACTGATCACACATTGTAATGAAAGCGTTAAAACAAAGCAGCCTCGGGTCTTCGGAAGACCCAAGTCTATTATGGCAACGGATCGCCGCTCCCTGATGACGTCATGGGGAGGGCCGAACCTGTCAAGATGGCGACACCTGTGCACCGCCATCTTTTTTAAGTGCGGGTGTTACTGGTAAGCCTTTGCTGCAATATGCAGCAAAGACTTACCGGCTATGGAGAAGTGCAGCATGTGTAACGTACCGATACGTCACCTGCTGTGATTCTATTTGATTCGGTTCGAAAAGAATTTTCTCAGAAAATTCAGCGAACCGGGTCAAATCACATTTTGATGAATCGCCCATCTCTAATACTAGGTTTTTGTTAGCCTGTAGGTAGTTGGGATTTACTGTGCTGTAGGTGTCAGCATTGTTGTTTTTTTTCACATACATTCATTTAGTAACCCATTTCATTCGGTGTGTTTTCCTAGTGTATGTCTTTACCACTTTTTTGATGATTTAAAAAGAAAATATATTTTTATATTGATTTCTGGGTTTCCCTTTTTTTGGGTTTATTGTTTATTGCGGGAACTTGATTTAATTTGGTTGGAATAATGTTTTCCTGTTTCTCAAAATTTATGTAGGTGTTGGATATTGAACTACATGGTGATGTTATCTCTAACAGGGTGCAAACTAAGCTTCACAGTAAAACTCACGCCTGGGAATACAATAATCCATGTTAGGAGTTGTCACCCATCCCACACAATCAAGAACTTACTCATTGGAGAATAAATTCGGGCCAAAAGGTCATGCTCTACGAAGTCTACAGATTTAACAACAGACCTTGCAAACGAGCCAAAACCATTGTAGATGCTAAACCATGTAACCAATAACCAATCTGGTAAGATTACTAATTTTGATTGTAAATCTGTGTTGAATACCCAATTCAGTATCCAGTATAAAGAAGTGGGACAAATTGTTAAAAAGCATCTTTCTATAGTCTGGCTAAAGTTTGGCTTCTCAACAGTGTCAAATCGACACCCAGTTTGGGCAGTTTTCTCTCTCCTAATATGTTTCGATCTTCAGTTAATAAAACGTGGCTCCAATATTGAGGTAGCTACTGTTGTGGTTAACCGAGATCTTATCTCTGCTTTTTTATGAATAAAACTATTACTTTCTCCTCTACAGCAATGCATATTACATATGAGATGAGAACACATATGAATTGTGAGTCAACATATGTAGTCTACATGGTAGAGTATACCTACTGCCAGCTCCATTATATTGGTTGTACTGTGCACAAGCTGCAAACTAGAACAGCTGAACACTTTACTAGTGCCAACAACACTTCTTTAAATGTCAACCGCACAAAGGGAAACTGAAAACAATACAAATCTGTATCTGAACCTTAATGAAGGTATGAAGAGCAGCAAACTTCATTTTAGGTTATTTATCTGGTAACCTATGCCATTGTGTATGGGTCAAAATTCACTTCAAGTTGTTTCCTTGTGTGTAATTACATGGGGGGCTTCCAAGACAGGACTGCATGCAGTTCTTATGACAATCCATAAACATGGAGGACTGACTAAAATTGGAAAGGACATAACGAATTCTGGTTGTAAATTTTATTGCCAAATCAGAATCCTCCTGTTTCAAGTACTTTCCTGATAGCATGTGGGCTCTTTCAACACAGCCTTAGCTTTCAGCAAAATTGTTAATTATAGATCATAATAAGCTGTTAGAGAGAAACACACACATAATTTGAAAGTGAAATGAGGCACAGCACATAGATAAAGCAATTGTTTGTTTAAGAGGTGATTAGCAGTAGCAAAACAAGCAAACTGATACTTGAACCTGAGAGAAATTACACTCATTTGAATCATTATATTATTTGCCAATTTGTGTTTTGGATCATAATACAGAGGTACATAGCTGATAGTTCTGGTAGTTTGTGGTTTCCTTGTTTTTAGATATGCTTTATTTTTTAACTTGCAGTTCAGCCATGCTTATTGTAATACTATGCTTGTCATGAAGGTAATCTACATGCATAAATACATGCACTATTTTGATAAATAGAAGTGCACAGTAGTAGGCAATACAAAATCTTTTGGGTGAAAGGGAATCTTCTAAATCTGAAGACTTAAATAATACTGACAGAAAGTATGGCAGAAGGTAGATGAACATACTGCTAGTGCTGCTAAAATCTCTTTAGGTTATATGTGATTGATTTGGCTCAGAACTCCTATTGGGAAGACTCCTACTGTGGTTTATCGTTAGACGTCCATATGTAATGGCTGTGTGACGTCCGCCACTGACAGTACAAATGAGCAATCAGCTGCTACACAGGGCAGTGGATACCATGACTGTTTGTACGAGCCCACAAAAATAAATGGGGACATATACTGGCGTTGAAACAAAAACACACATTTAAAAACAATGTTTGGCTGCATGAGACCCCCCCAAAACTGCTAAATTTGTCCTATGTTCTAGTTGCCAAAATGTCCATAGAAACTATGCTACCTTGGAGGATCTCTGTGAACCTGAAGAGATACAAGTGATTTTCCACAATCTGGGGATCATGGTTCTGGTGGCAATCAAAAGAAAACCAACTAAAGAGTGACAGCCATGGGGACCATGGATAATTGGGGCACTGTTGGTGAGATGTGTATCAGGGTTATGACTTGTGTCCAAAATGGCTGGATTACTGAACAATTCCACTATATGTGAAGCATGTTTCCAGGGGCTGGCCAGGAGGGGTATATTTTATGCAAGTGGTCAGGGACCCAATACCACTGGGATAGAAGTGGTCTCTTAGGACTTGCCAGAGATAAACAGCATATGACAGAGTTCAATTGTTTTTAACCATTCCTCAGGAGAGTAGCTTGTCCCTATTTCGGACTCCTACTTCGTACAAAGAGGATCTCTGGTTCAGCCCATTTATCCAGCAGGAGTTGGTATATAACTGAGATCACATACAGTATATGGGAAGGAGAACGATATAGCACCTCAAAATGAAAAAGAGATATATGTAATTACTGACAGGCTTTGTTAGTGTTGTAGAAGTGTGCCAGTTGTGCATTCCCACCATGTTCTGGTTGACACTGCAGGTCTAACAGTGCCGCATCACACGTTGGAAGTCCTGTATCAGTCAGCACCGCTTTAAATATTAATGGAGTTTGGGTCCTAATGGGTCTCAGGAAGTCAGTTGCACAGCCTGAGGGGGAGTCAGAATTGTCCATAATAGGGAACATGGGACGATCAGCTGCTAGAAGTTTAGGATCTTCGGCAATACTTGGAACGCTACAAGGAGTAGATCAAACAACTAAATGTCTTTAAATGTTTCATGTTTAATGTATTAAGGTGAAAAACAGAGATAACATTTTTTTTCCTACATGACATTCTGTTTGCTAAGGACTTTTTATTACAGATGGTCCCCTACTTAAGAACACCCGACTTACACATGACCCCTAGTTACAGATAGGGCTCTGGCTGTTAATAATCTACTGTACTTTAGCCCTAGGCTACAATACACAGCTGTAACAGTTATTAATGGTGTCTGTAATGAAGCTTTATTGTTAATCCTGGTTCTTATGACAATCCAACATTTTTAAAATCCAATTGTCACAGAGACCAAAAATAATTTGTCTGGGGTTACAATTATAAAATATACATTACTGAGTTATATACAAATTCTAATTAAGAACAAACCTACAGAACCTATCTTCTACGTAACTCGGGGACTGCCTGTATTGTCATTTGACAGACCATTCCTGATAAAAGCTTAGATTTTCTGTGGAATAAGGACTGGGAAGCACAATTTCTTAGAACTTCATAGAAGCATAGAAATGCAGAAGTAGTACTGGTTACTGGTGACTTAAGTTGTGCTAACATTTTTAGTTAACTATGTCCCCTGTATTACCTATGACTACAAATGTTACATTTCTAATGATGTAGAATCCCATCCCTTCTGTGGTCCAGTTTCATACCACCCATGGTATGCTTGGGGGAAATATAAGGGGCGTAGTAATAAGTGTGGCTTAAGACATGTCCATGTACCCTCATACAAGCACTTACTCAGCTGTGTCATGCAGGCAAATTAAAAGCAATGAAGGTTCTGAACTGGTGCACATAGAAGAAAACAGCAGATAACAAGTTGTAGATATGGTGGAGAAGGATTCATAGCACACTGGTAAACTTCTTGTGCCTTTCAGAATACTGTGGAACAAGTCCTTCCCCACCTCTTTTCACTGACCTACCTAACTTCTTCACTTACCCAAACGTTGTTGCAGACTTGTAGCATTAATTCTTTTGGAACAGGAAACCTTTGAGGTATTGCATGCTATGTAGTGATCCACATCTTAATATCTCAGCTTTTATAGTGGTTGCTGCCTTCTGGTCCCTGATACTTTGCTGCATTACATTTCTGCAGCTGAAGTGTGCCATGAGGATGAGATTGGACCCTTCACTGTAAAGTTATACACAAGGATTTATTGACTTGCCTTTGCAAACTCCTAAAACATAGCTGTCCAATAGCTTGCTTTCTAGCCCTTGCCTTGGGCTATTAAAGTTATAGTAGCCATTTCAGTAACCTAAAAACTGGCCTTTAACTTAAGCTATCTTTGCTCAGTAAAAAAAAGTAGAGGATTTGCTAGATATTCTACCCAAAGTAGTAAAGGGTAGTTGTAATGCTGAATAATATTTATATGACACATTGAGGGTTCTGCAAAACACCACTCCTGCGCTCCACCAAGCTCAGGGGCCCATCCGTGGATTAAATTAGAGATAGTAATCAGAAAGGAGTGAGCATTTCAAAAATTAGATTTGGCTGGTTCACCACATTTTTTCACAAGTTTGATCCAAATTTATTTCTCATGTATTATGCATTAAAAAAGTAATTTTTTTTAGCACTGAGACACCAGCGCTATCTGCCACTGAAGAGCCACGGACTATCGACTTGAGGGCCCATGGACTGTCAGTTATGGGAGAGGCCCAGACATTATTGGCTATTGGGGCCCCCAGGCTTTGTTTATTCAGCCAGGAATATCCTGGGAATGAGGATGATTGATGATGTTGTTGTCAGTGGGAGACAGGGCAAGACATTGCTTCATCACCATTCCAAAACTCATGACAGGTTTGTTTGTTTTTTTCACTGATGAGGCTGAGGAACCAGGTGTTATGTTTTTTAGCAAAAAAACATTAAAGCTTCCACAATTCGTCTAAGCAAAGTGCACGTGCGGTAAATTAGGAGTGCTCAGGTGGCTACTGACATCACATGAAGAAACTTGTAGTCTGAAAGGAAAGAAAACCATGATACATCCATATAAAATGGTAAAAGGCTTCTTTATTCTTTATCTATTAGAAGATTACATTGTAACTTGGCATAGGTAAACTACAGGCAAGAATCTTCCTACGTATTTTGAAAAGACTTTCCTTACTCATGGCTGGATTATGTTTTCTAACCAATGTTAATACGGATGCAGAGACAAAACTTAAGGAAAACACATATATAATGGAGAGAACATGCAACGGGTGCACAACAGATGTGTAACTCCCTGCCATTGTGAATCTGTCCCACCCAGTGGACAGCAACTCTTCTCCAGCTTTCAGGGCTTCTCCACCTCAGCAGGTGCATCTATTCATTCTGGTGTTCTTCCTGCTTCTTCTTGTCACAACACGGACTGCACTCGATAATGCCTTCAGTGAAAGGGCAAAACTTTGCTGCTGTGAAACAGTTGGTGGAATAAATCTATTTTTTTTTTTGGAGTGTTAACTAAATCAACAGTGCCAATAAGGTGGATATGCATATAACCTTGCAACTCCCTGATAAACTTCAAGGGACCAGAAGTATAAATCACCCCACGCCAATAAGATGAATATGCACATGGTCGAGTTGCTAGTTCTGAAGTGGTTGTATATGGTGTGGTGAGTGTGCACCTATCAACCTGACCCTGTACCAGCAGGAATGCATTCCTGTTCTCATGCCATTGTTGTGACATCAATGCCCTCCTCATCCTCCTCCACTGGCACCAAGCACGGACAAACCCCATTAACATTGCCAGCTATGCCCCTTTGAAAAGCTCACTTTATTTTTTTGGGAACAGGACTACTGGATGAATAATTTAATTCCTTTACTGCTTTGATTCCTTGAGTAAGTGCTAATAAACCAGTAGACTCACAGTGCTTTTGTACTATTCTAAACTTCTTTAAATCCCACACCTATTAATTTTCTCAGCAAATCCCTTCCACAGCAGTTGTGTTTGGCAAAGTCTGCTGGAACCAAAGCATTTGTTAAAATCAGGGGTAGTGGACCCATTGTACTACTGCAAGAGACATAAGCCAACACCTGGGAGCGGAGTCTAAGTGGCACCTGGTTTTCACCAGAGCATGCCGCAAAGTGGGTTGGACTTGCTGCGGCAGGATACCACCAGGTCACTCCACAGGTGCGACTTGGTGGCGGTGGAATTAGCCTCAAGAGTGGGAGGAGGAACTTTCCGGGAGAAGCGGTTCAGGATGACTGGCTTCAGAAGGGAGACATTGAAGGAGGCCACAGGATTTCTGTGTTTCAGCACCTCGAATGGAACTTAAAAAACGAGCACCAAACTTGTAGCTGGGAATTTTCAGCCGGACGTATCTGGAAGACAGCCACACTTTATCACCTACAGAGAAGATTGGAGGAGGCCTGCACTTCTTATTGGCTTAGAATTTGATGCGGGTGGATTCCGGAATTAGAGAGTGATGCATTTGCTCCCAGATGGATTTGAGATCTTGAATCAATTCTTCCACTGCAGGAACATCGGAAAGAACAGACAGAGGGAGAGGTGGGCATGGTAGTCATCTATAGTCCACTGGAGCGGTAACAACCAGTCATTCAGGAGGAATGGCATGCCAAGGAGCTGGTTTAGCGAAGAACCTCCCCCCAGTATGCCAGTCAAGAACAGGTGCCTGTTTCTGCAACCATGGAAAGCCCAATAATACTGAGGAAGTGGAATGGGGAAGCACATAAAAGGACAGTCTCTTTTTATGTAATGCTCCAAATTTGCAGGCAGAGGGGCTTGGTGCGATACCGGGCCCAGATCGCTAAAGATCTGCCCACTGACAGATGAGATAACCAGCAGCTTCTCAAGATGAACCTCAGGAAGGTTATGCTGGGAGATCAGGGCAGCATCCATGAAGTTTCCTGCAGAGCCGGAATCAAGGAAGGCAGAGGCTTAAAACTGGCTACCAGTCCTGGAGCTGAGTAGAACAGGTATGTTTAGGTGTGGAGAAGTTTTATCCACCTGCATGAGTTCCTCAGTAACAGAAACAGAGGAAAGCAGAGGAGGCCTTTGGAAGACTGGAGCCAAAAGGGGTAGTCGTCGGACTATGGCTTGCCCTAGTTCAGCTCGTTGTTCCTCCAAGCGTTCAGAGAAGGGGATGTCGATCCGGGTGGACAGAGAGATCAGGCCGCTCAGGGAAGATGGCAGGTCCCATGTAGACAGGGCGTCTTTGATCTGACCCGACAGTCCTTTTTTAAAGATGGCGACCAAGGCCACTTCATTCCAGGAGAGTTCAGAAGCAGGAGTGTGGAACTGTAACGCATACTCACCAACTGAAGAGTCCCTTTGGCACAAGTTCAGCAGGGTGGTTTCAGCAGACAACATCCTGGCTGGTTCCTCAAACTAGGAATTATTTAAGGAATGAGGTGATATTAGCCGTGACCGAGTCATTCCTGTTCCAGAAGTTGGTGGATCATGCAAGTGTTTTCCTGAAGAGACCACAAAAGGCACCTTGGACCATTCTGTGGCGAACTGTGAAGACATCAGTTCCATGTGCAAGGAACACTGGGTGATGAATCCCCTGCATAACTCGGCATATCTGTCATATTTAGAAGGCATGGATAGTCACTGTCTGGGTTCAGCAGTGGATAATGTAGCTGCCATAGCGGGAGATACCACGGGAACTGGACGCTGATGTTGGGTAGCCAAGAATTGCTGCAAGACGGAGGTCAGCTGATCAAGTTTCCCGCCCTCCAAGGCAATCTGCTAGGACTGCTGGACCGACCACAGTGGTGGAGAGATCAGACACTTCAGGTAGCGGAACCTAGGGAGGATCCATTGCTGAATCTTACTGTCAGCATCAGGGGTAGTGGACCCATTATACTACCATAAGCTGACACCTGGGAGCGGTGTCTAAGTTGCATACGGTTTTCACCAGAGCCCGCCGCAAAGCAGGATACCACAGGCGCGACTTGTTTGTGGTGGCGGTCAAGGCTAGGTACAGAATCATGTTTGGGTCCATTTGGTCTGCAAAAGGAGATTTTAAAATCACCTTCGATTTTTATGATTAAAATCCAGTTTTTATTTCAAATCTGGCATTTACAAGATATGGATAGTGCTACACTTGTGAAGTCATTAACTGCTGATGCTGCCGATGCTGCCGATGCGGTACTGTCGTTGGTGGGCCATGGAAGCTAATTTTGAAACACTTTGCCAGCCACGTGAAGTTCTGAGGCTTGTTTATTTGTGGCATAAAAGTTTTTGTTGATGTTTCTCCTCTTGATTTTTGATGTCTGGTTTAAGTGTTAGTCCTGTTTTTTTTTATTTTTGCTAAAAGAAAATCTTTATACATTAATATTTCTTTCATTTCATTTAGCCCATATGGTCTCAATGTGTTGAGCTTATATATCCAGTATATTTCTCTATGTTTTAATTTCTCGGAGTAATAGGTACTTGTTCAATGGGGCTTATTTACTAAAGGTCATGCTCTGCACTGTCGTCGGACCACTCTTCTGTTTCGGGGATTGCACGACTTGGACAGGCATTAAACAGGTTTGTGTTTGTGTATTTACTTTTATGTGAGGTGAAAATTTTTTATTTTCTATTGTTGTAGAAGCATCATGTGTCGCAAAATTTGATAGATTAAACTGTGTAGGACTATTTTTGTGATTTTCGTTTTGTGTGGTCCATAATTCTTGTCTAATTCAAGATTTTCTTTCATATTGTCTATAAATGATTTATTGTTACTGCTTAATGTTTAATATCTCCTTTTAGTATTTTTTATTTTGGTGTCTCTATATTTTGTGTTCCAATTATTGTCAAGGGTTGTAACAGTTGTGTAGGTTTTGTAGAGGATATTTCTTTGCAAATTTCTTTTCCTTCATTAAAATGATTGTTGTTTCTCTTTTTTGTTTCCGGTCAATCTTAATTTCCACATGAGTGTGTTCGCCAGTGCTAAAACTGAATGTATTATTATTTTTAGTGATTACTATTTTTCTTGTGTCATCCAAATGTCTTACAAATTCTTTTGAACAGTTACTATTTGGGTCATAGTGATTTCATTTCGTTGTCCCTCCCCTTGTGTTCAGGTTTTCGATCTTTCCCACTGTATTTTTTATTTGTAAATTGTCTACAGTTAATCCGTTGGTAGTTTGGTTTATATCTTAAATTCCTTTCATAGTTCTTAACTCTCTCACCCTTTTCCGTTGCTTTTATTTGTATATCTCATAGATTTTTGCTTTCCTTGTCTCTAATGTATGTTTTTCTCTTTTTTTTCTAATTTTTAACAAGTTCCATTTTGTGGCCTATCCAATCTTTAATCAATTAATTTGTTTTCTTCTGGATTAATTCGTGTTCGAGATTTATTAGTCTACGTGTGATAATCTTTCCCAGGCTGTCATACAAAATTGATTTATATTAATACAGTAGAGCTGTTTACAGTATATCGGCATTACACTGTACTAAAATTTAAGTACTACTTACCCTTTGTATCACTCCTACTATACGTTAACCCTTTAAAATGATTGGCTCTAATTTAAAAGTTGATCCCCTCTCCAATGAATAAGAGACAATGGAGCACATTACTTACCTGCCCTAAGGAGTTCTCAGTTCTCTCCAACAATAATTCACTCTGCCACAATTCACTAAGATCCTGCACCTGATATCGTGCATGTGTTGCTTCCTCGCTCAGGTCAGACGGGTTCACCTTCTTCTTCATGGTGCATGTAAGTGCATTATCTTTCTACACAATTTGAAAGTTAAATCCCATACTCAGTCCAAGTCTGTCGGATCATCCGATAATAGACCCCCCCCCCATTTGTGTCACATGGAAGCCAGTGCCGTTGTGCCAAAATCCGATCACGTGTGACACAATCGCAGCACAGACACCTGTTAAATGCCTGTCCAAGCCTTGCAATCCCCGATAATGGTGAACAGTCCAACAAAAGTGCGATCCGTGACCCTTAGTAAATGAGCCCCAATTTGTAAACCAGGGGTGCACATGCCTTTTTTGTGTGAGGGGTGCATTTTCATTTTCTATTGTTTAAATGGCTTTTAGTGTAGTGACACATATGGGCACTGCAAATTAACTGAAGAAGATGGGCAGCTATAGGTGGGCAACACTGATCACCTTGCTTCCCTCCCTCATTTGAGTGGAAACCTGGGCTTGTACTGGGAGTACCTAGAGTAAAAGGTGCAGGACAATTCTCAGACTGTTTTGTGTGTGTGTTAGGGCTCATACAAATGGGCAGGTCCGCTGCCTATCTGCTAAAAATGTGGATATTTGATGTCCGTGTTCATTCTGTATTGTATCTGCATTAGAGATGGGCGAATCGATTCTAACAAAGTGAAATTTGTTTAGAATTTCAGGAAAACTTTGGTTCGGCACGAATCCAAAGTTTACGGTGATTCATGGAAACAATTTTTTTCCCCCCTTTATTAGCAAATTTGCAGCAGCGTGTTACATGGGGCAGAAAAATCCTCGTTCACATGTGCAGACTTGTAAGCCAATCAGCGACCGACAGGCTTATGTGATGTCACAGTCCTATAAAAACAGACAGCCATTTGCAATCCTGTCATTTTACACTGCATGCGCTGTCTCTAGGGTCTAGCTGCTTATACTCAGTAGCTGATGGAGTGATTTTTGCTCAAAGTCCAGGGTGTCCGTTTGGGGGATCTTGTATACACCAAATTTCAATTCTTTTTTGTTGCTAAAAATGATATCAAGAAATATGTGTCAAATCAACATAGTTGCTGGAGTAATTTTTTCTCAGTCCAGGACGTCAGTTTTTGGGGTTCTGTATTTCCCAAATTTCAATTCTTTTTTGTTGCTAAAGTAGATATTAAGACATCCGTATCAAATCCACATAGTTGCTGGAGTGGTTTTTGCTCAAAGTCCAGGGTGTCAGTTTTTGTGGTTCTTTATTCCCCAAATTTCACATTTTTTTTGTTGCTAGAGTAGATATCGAGAAATCTGTGTCAAATCAACAAAGTTGATGGAGTTTTTTTTGCTCAAAGTCCAGGGTGTCAGTTTTTCGGGTTCTGTATTCCCCAAATTTCAAATTTTTTTGTTGCTAAAGTAGATATCGAGAAATCTGTGTCAAATCCAAATAGTTGATTAACCAATATGTCAGACAAAGAGGTGGCAGGTGGAGCAGGCACAGGTCGCAGCATAGTAAGGGGACGGAGTGAGGCCAGAACTGCCAGTGTCATCTAGCGGCAGTGTGTTCATGAACAACCCAAGGGTTCTTGATTGGTTGACTTGGTTATCCACTTCCTCCCAAATGACATCTGACAACCCTTAGTTGGCATGGCCCAGGAGCAAGTGAGCAGCCCTCATCTGTCCTCAAGCAGCCTCTGTCCTGTTCATTTCCCTCAGAGATCTACTAGGTGGTCTGGGCTCAACGCCACTATACAGCGAGGACAACCTCTTTAAGGACAGTCAGCAGCTGCTTGGAAATGAAGAGGTGGAACACACATCCGCTGCTTTGTGCAGTAGGCGGGGAAGAATAGATATGGAGAGTGGCTCGGGAGGTTATGTTGCACTTGCAAGTAGTCAGGCTGTGCATACTGAAACCGTTGAGGAGAATATCAGTGACAGGGAAACACAAATCGATGATGATGTAACCGATCACACTTGGGAGCTGGGTGAAGCAAGGGCTCCATCATCATTGTCGGGAGAAGAGGGTATCAGCTTGAGTGTCAGGCAGTGGAGCAGGCAGCAAGTCACTACTGTGGTGTTGAGTCAGCAGGGTGGCATCAGTGCCACGGACAGGAGCCAAATGGCTGTGGGGTACAAAACCTGCTTTGCAGCTCCAAGTAAGCAGTGGCACAGGGTCTCAGTGAGGCAGCGGTGTTAGTAGTCACTCAGTGCAGAGTGTTGGTGGCAAAATTACCAACTTGGCGGTGTGTACGTTTTTTGTTAAGACACCATAGGAAGCAAATGTGTGTATATGTAGAAGCTGGGGGTAGAAAATAAAGCGTAGCCAGGGAGCTAATGTTGGTACCACGGCCCTGTGTCAACACATGCAGTGTCACCATCAAATGGCCTGGGAGAATCGTGTCTCAGATGTCTTGGTCGATCCTGCCGCCGCAGCAATAGCAGCAGCACCTAGTGGCACAAATGCCATTTCAGCCATTCACGGCTCCCACCTCTGCCGAAGGGAGCTGTTAGTCTTTGACATCATCTCCCGGTCCAGATGCTCCTGCTCCTTTCTACGCGTGGCGCCAGCAGTCGTTGAGCGAGGCGACCGTGCCCCGGTCCAAGTTGTTGGTACTGCAGTCCCTCCTTTACCAAGTCGTGGACTCTGCACCCTTCAGAGAACCAATGGCTTGTCTGGAACCGAGGTGGAGAGTTCCAAGCTGAAATTTCCAAAAAGGCAGTACCAGCTCTTCACAAATATGTAAAACAGAAGGTGGGCCAGTCCTTGAGCTTATCGGTTTTCTCCAAGGTGCACGGCAGCGCGGACGTGTGGAGCTTTATCAACGGTCAGGGTCAATACATGTTCTTTACAGACCACTGGATGAATGTGCTTCCCACCCAGCCACACCAACAACTTGAACAGGAGATGCCGCTTTCTCATCCACGTTGTCAAACTGCTGCTCCTGTGCAAATGTCCACCTTATCCTTCTCCACCACCACCTCAGCCTCCAAGTCGGAGTGCTGCTCTGTACCACATGTGCAAGGCACAGCAGTGTCACGCAGTTCTACAGCTGGTTTGCCTGGGCAAACAAAGTCACACAGGGGAAGAACTGCTCCACGTCATGCAATAAGAAATCAATGTGTGGCTCTCTCCATAACAACTGCAAATCATAACCATGGTGACAGACAATGGGAGGAACATGGTGTCCGCGCTGCACTGAGGAGGGATGGTCAGGGCACTGGAGAAGTGGCGACTACATCTCATGGCCATATAAGTCCAGTGGGGGCTGAACTGGAGTCACTTGCTCGCTACCTTTCAACAATGGGTGACTTTTTTTCCAGCTGGCGTACTATAGAAAATACTGTGCAGTTGGGCGCTGCCTATGTGCGCCATTGTCCATCCTCCAGGGATTCCTGGCAGTCAACCCTCACATACTACTGCCATGGCTGCTGTGGGGAGATGGGGGGTAGGACCTCATGCTACTGCCGCCACCTCCACACTCTATCATTGTGCCACACTGTGGCCTACCATGTTGCTGCCACCACCAGAATTTGTCATTGTGCCACTCTCTGACCTCATGCTGCTGTCACCACTCCAAACTCTTTCATTGTGCCACACTGTGGCCTACCATATTGCTGCTAGCTCCAGAATTTGTCATTGTGCCACTCTCTGACCTCATGATGCTGCTCCACCACCTCCACACTCTGTCATTTTGACACTATGTGGCCCACAATGTTACTGCCAGCTGACCGCTGTCTCCCAGGAACACCCTGTGATTTCCATAATGCTGTTTTCACCCTCCACCACTCTATGATGTTGCCACTATGACATTGTTTTCCCCCTTCATTTCATGTGCCTCAGGATTGATAGCCAAAAGCAGGAGTGGACACAGAGGACATGCAAATATCCCATTTACTCGTCATCTCTGTTTTGGATCAACTCCTGTTTGTTTTTGGCGTGTACTGATGGATTATTGACTGACTGAAAGCGGACACTGACGGATGACAAGAATGGCAAAATGATCAGTGACATCAATGCAAAATTACTGCCGACACCCTCTCCAGTCTTTTGGGGGGGTTCCTACATGTATCATCGTTTAACAGAACAGGTTCTTTTGTAATCTATGGAATCATCTAATCTCTATGATGTATTCACTTATTTGGTCATGTTGGCCCCTATAAGTGCCCATGAAATTGAAGAGTAAAGCAATTCTAAGAGCGGTGGCTGTCATGTGCGTGTCATACTAAAACACAGCATTGTTTGAAGACCAAATCACGCTCCCTTTGCATATTTGAGCATGGCACAATTTTCTACAACACAGTACAGACTCTCTGCAGCCAGGAAATACCTGTTTTTTAAAGTGATTCGCCATGATTCGATTCGGGTCGAATCAAATTTTGTCAGAATTTGTCTACTAGGTGAATCCAATTTTTGAAAAATTCTCTAATCTGCATCCGTGTTTTTCAGTTCTGTATGTTCTGTTTTTTTCACATCTGCAAAATAAATGAATAGGTTACTAATCTACTTTTTGCACTGCCTAGTTTGTTGCCTAGAAACAGTTGAGAAAAAAACAGCTTATGGATGTTATCCGTGGGCCATCCATTATTTTCCGGATACATTAACTTATATGAAGGTCCATGGTCTGCATATTGGAAAATTTTTTAACACTTTCTGCATATCTGTGAAAAAAAATGGATGTGTGAACAAACCCATCAATGGGTCAGTATGTCATCCACAAAAAAAAACCATAGCATACAGACCCCAAAAACGCCGTCTGAATGAGCCCTTACGTTCTACAACTGCCATTATGTGGTATGTAATAATATTAATCTTAAAATGTAAAAATATGCTACATTATCTTTTGTTAAGGTCACCTGATTGCTCTTGGAAAGGAGACACATATTCAACATTGTGGTGCTGTGCAGATACATTTCTGGCGCCACGACCATTTTCTATCCCTGGAACCAAAATCTGTCCCAAGATCCAAAAATGTGTCAAGCAGTCGGAGAACAAGCTGAGCATGCCGCCCTGGCAATGCATTGGGGGCTGACCTGGTCCGAAAGCTGTACAGGTAGTAGACACCACAATGTGGTGAGTTTTCCAGGTATGCTAGTGTAAGCTTTAAGTTTTTTGTCCCTACTTTCTGCCAGTTTACAGCACCAAAAAATGGCTACAACACATATTAATTTTGTCGGAGTTTCCACTCCACCAAAACAAAGTTGGTGCATGCAGAAAAAGTAATTTTTTCTGGCGCCGCAAGCTAATAAATACGTTGGAAAGCAGAACATGCATTGAGAGTGCCACAAAACTGATGCAAATGCCAAAATAAATTTGCCCCAATGAATACACATTTTGTGAATAATAGCTTCAACTGGCTACACATGTTCTTTGCAGAGTCCTCGATTATCTGAAATTTATTGATAGGTGTTAGGGCTCTTTCATATTGGCGTTCAGGCTCAGCTTCAGTTGCGCATCCTTTGCGTTTTGTCTCTGTTATGTCTTATCACTGGTCACCCGTGCCCCTCTGTGGTCGCAGGCATGGTATTCGCACTTCTTACCTGTCCGGGTTCCTGTTCCAAGTCCTCCGCCCGTGTGCATGCGTCCCCATCTCCTAGGGCTTCAGAAAGTTTAAAGGGCCAGCGCATCCTTAATTGGTGTTGGCCATTTCCCGGAATTCTATATAAACCAGCCTCTCCCTGCACACTCTGCCAGATCTTTGTGCCTTGTGCCTTAGAGAAAGCTTTGTGTTATGCCCACTGCTGTTATTGTGATTTCCTGTTGTGACCCCAGTTCTGTTTCTGACTACGCTCCTTTGCTGCCTGCCTTGACCTATTGCTATGTCCACGAGTCTGATCCCGTGCTGTCCATCCTGACCTCCTGGGTGTCCCTGACTATGATTCTGCTCAACGTCTGTGTACCTCGCCTTGGCTGCCACGGCAGACAAAGTCGCACCTGTGGAATGACCTGGTGGTACCATGCCGCAGCAAGTTCAACCCGCTTTGCGGCTGGCTCTGGTGAAAACCCGGTGCCACTTAGACCTCAGTCCCAGGTGTCAGCTTACGTCATCGTCCGCAGTGGTCCAGTGGGTCCACTACCCCTAGAGCCTGACAGTCTCCTTAAACTGAAGGTTTAACATTGCTTTAACATCACGCATCATGTTTCATCCTTTTTTTTGCGTAACCATAGACTTCTATTGCCTTCCGTAATCCGCATCTGTGAAAAAAATAGGACATGTTTCATAATTTTATCCACCGCTTGAAAACCAATGCCAATGTGAAATCACCCATAGAAATTAATGGCTTTATGAGCCATCCATGGAAATCCAAAGTGCCCTGAAGGTGAATTTCCCTCCTTGTAATAACTTGATCCACTGGTCATCTGTCTAATCTGGATACCGTTGTGCTGTTCTGTGGAAAATAAAGTTCAGGTACAATGAATCAGGCATTTAACAATAAAAAGACTAAATGTGCATTGTAATGGAGTTTTATTTCTGCTTACAACTTCTATGTTTAAAATGAAATTACAAAACTATTTCTTTCATTCTTCTAATCTATGCATAGGTTTTACATTAAAACTTCAGTTAAGATATAATTTAGTAAATATTTCAATATGTGAATAAAATAACAGTGAACACAACCCCAGGGGTGGGATTTTTTTGCTTTACCCAGTTTAGGCGAAACGGTTGTTAAAATCACAGCTCACTGAGTCGGGAAGCAGCGGTGTAGTGTGTTCCACCTTTTAGTTGTTACCATGGAGCTCTCAGCTCCCTGCTTTGATGATTTCCTCAGAGTTCTGTCCTGCACTGCTCCTCCCCAATGACCCCTCACTCTCAGCCCCGGCAATGGAGAGAAGGTGGCTAATAGCTGACCTGCTCTGCTCTCAGTAGTTTCCCCTCAGAAGCAGCAGATCTGTGCTTGCCCCATCTGCTCCATCTTCCTCTCATAGAACTATGTACAACTTAAGGGGAAGATCTAGGAAACAATGAGGAAGAGGAAGCAGAACACGTGATGACTAGGAAGTTAGTTCTTTTCTGTGTTGTGGCCTCCTACTCCTACTCTGCAATGAGTATGTGTGCTCCAGACCCCCTCCATGACTGTCCTGGGTGGTGAGGGCAAAAACATTTTTTCTGACTTAAGGATGCTGGTGCATTATCGCCAGTCTTAGTCATCCTCATGCAAGGGCACGAAACACTGGATTGACTAGAAGGTTCTGATCTTTCGATTAAATTTGGTGCAGCCCAGCTAAAACCTGTGACAGAATAATATGGTGCTATAGTAAATTCGTCCCACCAGGGCATCCAATTATGTAACTAATTGGGCTAATTATGTGAGTAATTAAGTAATTATTATGACTTGTATGCCAAAATACTGGTGTACAAGGCATGATGATTCCCCCCAGTATAAATACTATGGGGGAGATTTATCATTAGTCCTATGTAGCTTCTTGATGTATAATTGTCGCAAATTTTTGCGCAAACATGGTTTTTTGCATTTTTTCATGCAATGGCGGGAAAAATACACCACATTCATCAACTTAGAATTTTAAAAAGAATGCAAATTTAATCCCAAAACTAGATCACATTGGAGGTGGTGTATGTGGGTGCATGCTACTACAGGGGAGATATTTATCTCAAACTTGCACAATTTTAAAGTTTTTGCTCAATTTTAAAGTATTTGCTCAATTTTGAAGTTTTTGCTCAATTTTATCTTTGAGGTATCTGAGAATTTCCTCTGCAAAAACATCACAAAAAGACAGAAATAGAGCAGATACATAAAACATACGTGCGACTGGTGCAGTCTATTCGCATAGAGCACACACAGCTGAAGGCATTTAACACTTCACATACACCGGACTATAAATCTGACTGTTAGAAACCTGCCAGTCTAACACATAGGGGGAGATTTATCATTAGGCAGGATTTTGAGCAGTTGTCTATGTGTTTGACAAAAATGTGCGCAAAAATTTGCGACAATTATATGTGAAGAAGCTACTTAGGACTAATAAACATTTTTGTGCAGTGTTTTTCAACCTTTTTATTCATGAAAAATACATTTCAGAGCTATGAATGATTTTGTTTTACAAAAATAACGATTATAGCAGTAATAATTATGGGGGCTGCAACCTTAATAAAGCTCATGGCCTATGATAGCATTAATCTGCCCTTGGATGAATGTATATAATACTGCATCCATATGAGTGCTGAATGTGTGTATGAAAGTGTGCTTGTATGTGGTGCATGAGTGCATGTCAGTATCCATGCATATGGTGAATGGTATATGATGGCATTCAAGTGTCTGAAAAATTGTGTAAATCAAAGCGCCCATGTATGTGGTGTATAATAGCATCCATTTGCCTGGTGAATGTATGTACGACTGCATACATGTGTGGTGAATGTGTGTATAACAGCGTCCATGTGTGGTGAATGTGTGTATGACAGCATACATGTATGGTGAATGTGTGTATGACAGCATACATGTGTGATGAATGTGTGTATGACAGCATACATATTTGATGAATGTGTGTATGACAGCATCCATGTGTGGTGAATGTGTGTATGACAGCATTCATGTGTGGTGAATGTGTGTATGACAGCATACATGTGTGGTAAATGTGTGTATGACAGCATACATGTGTGGTGAATGTGTGTATGACAGCATACATGTGTGGTGAATGTGTGTATGACAGCATCCATGTATAATGAATATATGTATGACAGCATCCATGTGTGGTGAATGTGTGTATGACAGCATACATGTGTGGTGAATGTGTGTATGACAGCATCCATGTATAATGAATATATGTATGACAGCATCCATGTGTGGTGAATGTGTGTATGACAGCATACATGTGTGGTGAATGTGTGTATGACAGCATACATGTGTGGTGAATGTGTGTATGAGAGCATCCATGTGTGGTGAATGTGTCTATGACAGCATCCATGTGTGATGAATGTGTGTATGACAGCATCCATGTGTGATGAATGTGTGTATGACAGCATCCATGTGTTTGGTGTATAAGTGTATGACAGCGTCTATCTGTGGTGAATGTGTGTATGAGAGCATCTGAGTATGTGTTGCATGAGTGTATGACAGTTTCTGTGAGCGGTGAATGAGTATTTATGACAGCGTCGATGTATATGGTGCACAAGTGTGGGACGTGTGTGGTAAATGGGTCCATTAGGGTCCATTGAAGAGCTTGCTGTATTATAAGTTACTATGATACAGTGATTTATGTTTTCATGGCCATGGTGACTCTTAAAAATGTGGTCCACAGATGTTGTTCTGACGACAGTGTTTAATTAGTATTTTTTACTCACTGCACTATGGGAAGGAAATCTGCCATGCAAAGAAGGAAAAAAAAATCATACCCACCCCAGCACTACTCCCATTGTAATATAGCTAAAACCAACATTAGTAACCCTCTTCTTGAATACATTCACAACTCCTGCCAGAAGTTGAACTGTTTTTTTTATAGAAATAAATGCAAAAAGTTTGATTTCAGTTAGAAGACACTGAGTACTATCACAGCAGAAATTCAGAGGAAGCTATTATGTTGACAGCAATGCCTTAAATTTATTGTGATGGTATCTTGTAATGAATGTTTTCACAGTGCATGTGATTAATATACGGAACTGACTCCTGCCAAATGGAAGCGCTGAATGCTATTAGATTCAGACTCACTTGCTTGGCTGGAAGGATTCTTAGCATATTGTATTATGCTCATAAAAATCCAATCTCTTTTCAATAAGGAAAAAAGGGTTTCCAGCTTTGTAACAGTAGCATGAGAAAAATGATACTACAAGTGAAATTCATACCGGGGGTGACCTCTAGTGTAAAATAATAACATTTTATCATTCTCAAGGGTTTGACTTAAAGCACTTTGCCAATTAGACTATACAGCAAACATAATTAGATAAAACACATTCATATTTTTTTTTTCATTTTTTTCTGTTGTCAAAAATGATGCAATATAAGAGCTAACCATTTCACCCTCTGAAATGTTGTTCATACTAAGCCTCATCATATTGGGAAATGTTAAATCTAAATATCTCATCTGCATAAATCTATAACATAATTAGAATACTAATACATTTTATATTATGCTCATACACACATTTTGGCATTATTATTCCCTCCCTACATCATTAAATACCAAATATTAAAAACTGTATCATTTTATTAGTTATGCATCACAGTCATCAAGCATCCAATCACAATGGGTAAAACTATTGCTAGTCCAGAACTGACGTGCAGAGGAGGCGGGTGTATTGCAGCCTAGCAACTTAACCCATGCTAATAAAACAGAAGAAGACAGAATGGGTCTGTGGCGCACTTTTAACGGATTTTCTGTCGTTTTCGGGTTTTGCGTGGCTGTGACAGGTATTTAACAGTAGATTTTGTAGCTCGTCATCAGATTTTGGCGCAGATGCGCTGGCTTCCATGCGACAGAAATCGGGGACGGGCCGTCGGACGATCGAACTGATCTGGACTGAGTGCGGGATTTACCTTTCAAATTGTGTCCCAAGATCAAGCACTTACATATACCAGGAAGAAGAAGGTGGATTTCGGCGGACCTGAGCGGGGAAGTGACATATGCAGAATATCGGGCGCACGATCTTAGTGAATCGCAGCCCAGTGCATTATAGACGGACAATGCACTTTCAGGGAGCGCCTGCGGATGGGTAATTAAATGTACCCCAATGTAATCTCAAAACCCTGACCCAGTAGGTGAGGTTTTTTTTCTTTGCTTTGTAGCTATGAGGCATTACAGGATTATAGAGAGAAAAATAAATTCTATAAAAACAGGTGAAGGCAGAAAAAATGGAAGAAATGTTGCCAAAGAAATTAAAAGTAATCCCAAATAATTTTTCATATATAGAAATGACAAGAAACTTAAACCGGAGAGTATGAGCCCTCTCGGGGTAATAGGGAGGGAGATGAGGAAAGGGCAAATCTTCTCAATGTCATCTTCTCAACAGTCTTTACCCAGTAAAATCCCATTGTGGATGGCATGATGAGGAATAATGTAAATCCACTTTTGAATTTCAGAAGTTTAATCCAAGTGTGGTGCCACCTCAAAACTACTAAAATAGACAAATCAAAGGGTGTATATGGCATACTTGAATTGGGGTGTGACATATGCAAAGGGAGGGAGATGTGAGCTAGGCGCCTATCAAGTTAAGAATGAAGATCAATAGAGATAAAACGAAGGGCACAAGGATTGACACATTCAACACCAAAATGAGGATGACAGTGGGTGGGCAACAACAGGGATATTATTAAGTTGTTAAAGCAATGCGTTTCAACTGCGGATTTGAGTCTTCATCAGGCATACAATATAAATCCGCAACTCCAAAACAGAAGGTGGCTTCTGACTGTACTGTACTGTGAGAGTACGAGACTGGTGGCAGAGAGACGGCGGCTTGTAGGATCCCTTTCCTACAAGCCGCTGACTCTCTAGAGAAAAGGCGGTTCTACCATCACCATAGACAGGGATTCTTTCCTGTACTCTCTTTACTCTGCTGCAGGTGGTTGTTATTGAGGTTGCTTTGTACATTTTCAAGAGTGGCCTGAATGCCTTTCTTGAGAGCAAAAGTATCACGGGTTAAGGGGATAAAGCATCCGTTAAATTCTTATAGGTTGGACTTGATGGACCTGCATCTTCCAACTGTCACCATGTACACATTTATTTTTAACATCACCTTTTAGTGTTACCATTAGAGGACACATGGAGAAGGTATTATTAGGGGAGGAGTTCCACAATCAGGAGGCATTAAAGGAAATGATGGCCTAATCCGGGGGCACTAGTAATTTAAGAGAAGGCACGGTGAGAGGGAATTAGTAAATGGAATAGTTGGAATTATAAGGAAAAGAGAACATATTAAGAGAGATTATTAAAAGTGTTTTCTTATTAAAAATACATGATAGCTTCAAAGAAAAAATCTGTGGGGAGCAGCACAGTGAAAAATGAATTTAAAATTTGTGGTGGGTGCAAGCTTCGCAAGGATCCGACTCCAAATCCCGTATGTAGCAAAAGATTCAAGACAAGGAGTGCTGCTTCCTTGTCTTGAATCTTTTGCAAAAATACATGATAGGCGCAGTTCTTGAAAATGGGTATTCACTGACTGTATATAAAGCTGCAATTGATTGGCTATTTTGGTGCCCTTAAAGACTCTCCATTCTGCCTTAGGAAGGAGATCATCAGAATCTTGTTGAATGAGAATACCCCTTTAAGTGTTCAGGCCACAAAGACAAGCATTATTAACCCTTTAAGGACCTCACCTCTTTTTGTTTTTTAATTTTAATTTTTCACTCTACACTAAAAAAATCTATAAAACTTTTTTTTTTTTACACATAAAGAGCTCTGTGATAGCTTGTTTTCTGCATAACAAATTGCACTTCATAGTGATGGTATTTATTCTTCCATGCCATGTACTGGGAAGCGGGAAAAAAATTCCAAATTGAAATTGGTGAAAAACCCATTTGCAGCGTTTTCTTGTGGGCTTGGAATTTACGGCTTTCATTGCGTGCCACAAATGACATGTTTACTTTATTCTTTGGGTTGGTGCACTCATGGGGATAACAAATTTGTATAGGGTTTATAATGTTTTCATACATTTACAAAAATTAAAAAGTGTAGATTTTTTTTCTATTTTGCCATCTTCTGGCGCTAATAACTTTTTAATACTTTTTTTTTAACTTCAGTATACAGAACTGTGGTTGGTAAATTTTTTTGCAACTTCTGATTAAGTTTTCAATGCTGCCATTTTTAGGACTGTACGACCTTTTGATCACTTTTTATAGATTTTTTTTTATTATTTTTCAAAATTGACTTTGGATGCTATTGGACTTTGACTTTGGATTCCCATTACGGGGTTAAATGCAGTGAAAAATGGTTATTATATTTTGGGGAGCGGCGATCATGGGGGAGCGGCGATCCTCGGCAAGATGGCCCCAATGCACCGCCATCCTTTTGAAGCCGCCGGCAGCTTTTCTGGCGGCGATGTGCAGGTGTTACCAGTAAGTCTCTGCTGAGATATGCAGCAAAGGTTTACCGGCTATGGAGAGGGCTCAGCCCGTGAGCCCTCTTCATGCACCCGCAGCTGACCCGTGACGTGCTATACGTCACGGGTCATGAAAGGTTAAAAATAATCTACAACTGTTATGTAAGGCTATACTGACACGTGTCCCTTTGTATAGCTTTGCTTTTATGTTTCAGCTGCTACTTCCAGAATTCAAAAGTTAAAGGGATTGGACACTTGTATCATGCTTTTTGTAATGTGTGTGTAAGTGTGTGGGTGGGCAGGAAGTTGGGCAAAATACCAATACACATCTATTAAAAGTTCTGCTCCATTTTCTTGATACATATAATAATAATACTCTTTATTTATGCAGCACCAACAAATTCCACAGCGCTTTACAAATCATAGGGGATCTATACAAATATAATATTACTTTATAGAGTACAAATTGTCATATGAAAAAATAGGAGTGAGGGCTCTGCTCACAAGAGCTTACAGTCTATGAGGATGAGGGGGTGACACAAGAGGTATAAGAGCTTGTATAATGGTCCAGCCATTCCTTATATGGGAACAATATAAAAATTCCGCTGCTTGAACCAGCAATCAGCCCACATCTTATACACAGGAGAGTAGCCAGGAGCTTGGTATACATCTGGTTATCTTCTGGATAACCGATGGGAGGAGGACATAGGATGGATTAGTAAAGAGAAAGTTGACATTTCATGCAGTTCATGAGTGTGAAATACTTTCCTAAAAAGATGGGTTTTAAGAGCACATTTGAAAGTTTGGAGGTTGGGTACTAGTCTGATATTCCATAGAAGGTCATTCCAGAGAATTTATGCAGCTCGGGAGAAGTCCTGGAGACGTGCATGAGAGGTAAAGATAAATCTAATATCACTGGATTGAAGAGAACGGGTTGGGTAATAGACTGAGATGAGAGAAGAGAGATAAAGAGGTGGAGCATTATGCAGAGCTTTGTAAATGAGGGTTATTATTTTAAACTGAATTGGGAAGGAGGCGGGCAACCAGTGCAGTGATTGGAACAAACTGGAAGCATCTGTGTAGCGTTTGGTCTGAAAAATGTGCCTGGCAGGACGATTGCTCATGGATGGAATCAAGATTAAATGAAGATGGCATTTTGATAATCTGATAGGTAGCTGTCTTTTATCTCCAGGTCTACTACATTTGAAAATTGTTCCGGCTACCAGTAGTCAAAAATATCCAAAAACAGTTAAATGGTTTGCTGTAGTTAAATATTTCTTAACCTATAAGAAGTAACTCAAAAATTAGCTAGGAAATTAATACTGTGATTTTTGCTCAAGTTTAAAAAGATAAAAAGAACATAAACAAGATTAGCACAGCTTTCTCTTGCCCCTGCCTTGTAATTTTCATATAGCTCTTTAAATGACTACACTTGATAAAATCCTTGGCCATAGTTATGGAGCTTTGCGCTTTCAGCTTAACATTACTGTGAATCTTTTACAATTAGAGAATAAACCTACACTTTAATGTTGCATTGAATAGGTCAGTAGTGTGTGCTCACCTAATCATGGGTAGGAAGTATAATACAAGATTAAAGTTTATAGAAATAATATATGTTTGCTGCAGGGACTTCTATTGAATCTGTGCTGCTGTACATTTTTCATTCTTTTCAGAGACTGTGGGGGAGAAAAATGCCATTAAAAATTAATTTCCCTCTAAAGTAATGTAGGGAATTATCCCAGTTCTAAATTGTGGTATCAGTTTCAATAGAGGAAGTGTCATTATTAGATATTTTAAATTAATTAGTAACAGGAACCATATTATTGAGTGGAATGTCAAATAATATGCCCATTAAGTCTAACTTTACCATGTTTTTTCTTTAATTAGGGATTAGCCAATGCAGGATTTCATTCCACATTTCAGCATTCAGAATACTTTTATGCAGAGAACAATCATATAGCAGAGGTTTAAAGTTGGGATAGTAGTAAAACATATATTGAAATTGTGTTATATGATTGCTTGTGTTTCTCTTTATAAAATTAGGGACATTACAATACATATTACAGATCTTTTCCTTCAGGCTCTATAAAATGTTCATGCATATGTGCCCGAGAACTGGTTATTAGTGTGTATCTCTTGTCATAATGTAAAAAGCATTAACAGCATATGATGGGTTTAGTATGTGGCGATACTTTGTTAAGGGCAGGGGCATAAATGGAGGGGGTGCAGAAGATGCAGCTGCAATCCAAAAATAGAAGTCTGTGGCCAATTTATACGTTGTCTCAAAGAATAACGTATAGCATAAATGAATAAATACCTCCTTATACCATTGCTTTAGAAGTAATTTTAGGTGTGGTTAATCATAACTTCAATAATTTAAACACACATTTATTTTATGCAAATACATATTAAACATATACAGGCGGTCCCCTACTTAAGGACACCCGACTTACAGACAACCCATAGTTACAGACAGACCCCTCTGACCTCTGGTGAATCTTTCTGAATGCTTTACTCTAGTCCCAGTCTGCAATGATCAGCTGTAAGGTGTCTGTAATGAAGCTTTATTGATAACCCTTTGTCCCATTACAGCAAAAAATGTTTAAACTGCAATTATCACTGGGGCCAAAATTTTTTTTGTCCGGATCTACAATTATAAAATATACAGTTTCGACTTACATACAATTTCAACTTAGGAACAAACCTCCGGACCCTATCTTGTACGTAACCCGGGGACTGCCTGTAATATTACTTTTATGCAAACAAATAAAGCAGATAAATTCCATTTTGAAGTTTTAGCTCCAAAAGGCACAGTTTCACCCTGTAAATGAAATATTAACTCTAACAAATACATAATTAATCTCTGTGATGATATCAGAAACTCCAACTAAGCCCCTGTGTGTTATTTTCAGTATTATGTATAATTTAGCCCATTAACAATCCCTAATGAAGCTATGTGCAAATTTTATGAGAAGCACATCTGTTCTAATATTAAAAATCGAAAAACCTATGTATAATTCTGTTTCATTTTGCAGTCATTCTAGCTTCTACCTTTAAAATATTTATCTAGATATCCAGCACCATTTTGACCTGGCCAATAAAAATTAAAGACATTTGATCGTGAGGAGTAGATAAAAGTTGATAAACAGTCATCTATTTCAAGTAACATAAACTTTGTGTAAACACTTTGAAGTATATTCTGTTGTCATATAAATAGATACTTGGTTAACAGTCACCAACAAGGCCGCAGTAAAACAACGTAAAAAAATATTTCACCACCTTTCACTGAAGCAGTCTTCTCTCCAGTGAAGAAGATAAGCGATGAAAACCAGTGATGTCATCGCATTGTGTCTGCCAGCTTCAGAGTGAATATAAGGAGGTTGCAAAAGAAGGCTACAGACACATTGGGGCTTATTTACTAAGGGTCCCGTGGCCGCATTTTCGTCAGGTTTCCGCATTTTTCGGGGATCGCGGCGGGGATTGTGTTGCATAGCCACCGGCTTTCATGCTGACAATGGGGGGCAGGCGATTCGGCGTATTCGGATCAAGTGCGGGATTTAACATTTAAATTTGTGTCGCATCCAATGCACTTGCACACGCCGGGAGGGAGATGGTGAACTCCGGCGCACCTGATCGGGGAAGCAACAGAGGCAGGAAATCGGGCACACAATCTTCTTTAATCGCGGCAGATGTGCATTCCAGCGGAAATTCCGGATGGGGGATTGCACAGGACTGGGTAAGTAAAACACCCACATATAATGGGGCACTTATATGTGGGTGTTTGGGTTGGGTGGGTGGCTATAGAAAAAAGGGTATCATAATGCCCACTTTTTTGTAGCCTCCACCTTATAAAGATAAGGGGTCATTACAAGGAGGAAAGGATAGGGTCAAATCCTGGAGACTGTTTGGAGATCAACAGAACTCCAAACACCAGGTCTATGAGAAAAAGAGACAAAAAGCGCTATCCTAGTGTAATAGTTCAAGTATCAATGTCAGAATAATAATGATGTGATGAACTCTCACCTTATTCAGCTCTTATAGCGCATGGTATGTTTAAATCATTGTCTGCCAGCGTCCTCTTCCTAGCGGCAATCTGCTCCAGATAATCAGAAGACGCTATCTATTCACAGTAAAAAAAAACAATGTTGTATCGTAAGTAATGGATGTTACTGGCGCTCGTATATAGAAATTCTTCACATGAATCATGACCTTAGCTGGACAGTGCTTAACCCCGGCATGACCCCTGGCTAATACTTAAAATGGATTCTATTTGATTCTCTTGCTCCAAGATGGCCGCCGTAGAGGAATATATCATTAACACCAGGCATTTGAAGGAGGTGCAATGCCCAAAGGTTACCTCCCTGATTAACACTACCTATAGGTATGAAAAGGCCATCTCCTACCAAAATCACACAAACCACAAGTATTTAAAGGAATGGATACCCTGGCTATATAGCCCGTATTATGTTGAACAATGATTGTCATGTATATGAAGCTCAGGTCATAGTTGTTTGCACTTTTTTATAACTGTTTTATCCTGTTTGAACAATCCGACCTGAATTTCCCAGGTCATTCCCCTTCTATCTCACTCCTTTTGGAAAGACTGTGTGATACCGGGACAACTCCTATACCCGTATAATGCAATAGGAAAGCTATGATCATCTTGAGAAGATAAGACATCCCTTCTCTTCTCTCTTCAGAATAAGTAGAGCTTCTGTTTATATCACTTGGGATTTCTTTGCATGTATTTTTACCTTTTTGAAAAAAATAATGATGGAATAATTAAAAAAAAAACCTGCCACTACCCACAATTTAATTCTACTAAGCAGGCCGTAGGCACCTTCACTCAAATCACACAAAGCATGTAATCATTAAATGTGCTATTCTATAAGTAAATTGGCAATGTAAATTTCTTCAGACCCTAAGATTCTCTAAGGCTACAAGCAGAGACTTATTAAGGTTAAGATTTAATATACAAAGTATAGTGCACACATAAAATATACACTTGTCAGGTAAAACGGTTATAAAACAATATACATGCGACACATACACACAGGATAAAACATGAAATAAACTTACTATGCAATAGTTAGAATTAATTTGGCTGGAGAACTTAGCAAAGACAATTTGGGTAGCCTTCGAATGAAGATGGGTTTCCCAAGACTGACAAAGAGCAGATGTTGGCTGGATTCTTTTGAAATCTCTACCTAATCCTGCCACCTTTGCAAGGTGAGAGGGGTGTAGCTATACCTCTACCAAGGTTTGAGCTTAAAGACATGTTCCTAATTATGTCATCTCTTCTTCCTGGGGTCTTCTTTTAAGAAGATATACCCAGCACATTTTCTAGAACATGCAATTTACAAATCTAGCCATACCAAGCACCTCTATAAAGTATTTAGCCATTGGCCTAATATCTGTTTTGTCGGTTTCCAAAGGACAAAATCCTTGGCACTTGACACGTTGAAGGTATCTGAGGATTCTGATCATAGTTTCATCAACAAGGAATTGAAATATATGAGTTATGACCAGGCTGTATTTGAAGCATCATTTTGCCATAATCCTAAACAGCCATTTTAAGGGACACGGAAAAACCCACATGTAACTTGAAGTCGCAGAGTCTGCATTCATGCATTCATTAAAATTTCCTACTCATGGGACAGAGCACACAGAGGCAAGAAGGATAAACAATGAGAGACGTGGATGTTAATTTATTTGCTTACTTAGCCCATTTGTGATCCACTTTGAGTAGGGAAGACCCACACCAGACATTTTGTCCCTCTCCAAGTTATAAATGTAATTTGGATGTGGACCCCAATCAATAAAAATAAAATGTAGAATTTTTTTTGCATGGGTTTCCTCCGGGTCCTCCGGTATCCTCCCACACTGGCAGGTTGATTAGATTGTGAGCACCATTTGGGACAGGGACTGATTTGGCAAACTCTGTGCAGTGCTGCGTAATCTGTGTGTGCTATATAAATAACAGAATTATTATCATTAATTATGTAATATTATCTATATATATCAACAAAAAATGATAATGTGCATTTTTTGAGATACTTAAGTTTTCATTATAGTGTTTTTATTTTGTTTTATGGTGTCTTTGAAAGAGTCTTCAGAAATCAATTTTGTCCCTGCTCTTTACAGACCAATTGGTTGATCGAATGAGAAGCCTGTGAAAGCTGCAGGTAAATTAATAGCTGGGGATGTGCCCTCCCAACATGCCTGGCTGCTCTTGAAATTCTTCTGAAACCTGAATTATTTGTTCTGAGATAGAAGCTGTACTCATGCCTCTGTGAGTCAATTCTTTGTAACAGCTGCCAATATTTTTATACCTGAGAGATTTGCTTCATTCTTTATTATTGCTCAGAAATCAATACTCCCATTGCCCTCACAAAATGCTATACAAGCACTATTGGCATTTCACTTGACAATGAAGGGTATCAACATCAATCTCAGACATTGCACACTTCACTAGCCCTGTTCCGCTTCTCTGTAGCCTACTTCTATTTTATCCCTGGCAATTTTGATGCTTTATTTACATTACAGTACTATTTGTATTAGCTAATCACTGTATCAAGACAAGTCTTCAAATTACAGATACAATAAATAATACATTTTATTTCAAACTTTAAATCATCCTACATACTATATGTATAGATTACGGCTCATATTTTTTTATGTTTCATTTTTATCAGATATAAACCTCTTAGCGAACAGGCCTGAAAAGTGTTGTGGGGATGTACTGGTTTATTGACCCTAACTTTAAAAAAAAAATGTCTAGATTTACTTGGGCTCAATGTTATCTAAAGTGAAAAAAGTCAATTTTTAATGTATAGTAGTGGATGTTTTTTATATTTCACTCATTTTATTAAGTAATTTCAAGAGAATACAGCATTATAACATCTAGAATCTATTACAATCATTTTAAACAGGAGGGGAAAGGGTACAAAAGAAGTACAGCAAATACATCACAGTCATACTAGGCCCCCCAGCGATAAGCATAAATCAGGTATTTGGGTCCCCTCTGTTATGCGAGGGAGGATAATATGTAGAAGGGGTCTCAGAACCCTCTGGCTGGCGGGGATGTAATGCATGAGGAGAACCATAGAGGCCATAATATACATGTGAGAGGTAGGAGGGGGGAGATTGGCATGTAGGCTTGGCCTTCTGGACTTGATAATCCCTCTGAGGCGGGAATATGTTTTGCTTGATTATGGGCAGCCCAAGCAGCCAGACGGATGTTGAGGGAGACTGCCACCTTTCATGACTAATAGATTACAATCTCGCAAGGTTTTTAAGTGCTATGAGGTATCTCATATTTATACTGGCATCGTCTGTCAAAGGTCTGGACAGGAGGAGTGGTAGCCTTGCCGTTCGGGAGCAAGCCCCCAGACTCTGTTCGCGGGCAGCATATCATATGGAGTAATCTTATGGAGGGGCCACGCAGGCCCATCCCGCAGGAGTAAATTACCAGCAGGACAAGGTCAGCATGACAGACCTCCCCTTGAGTCCCGACCCCGTTGGAATGTTGCCAGGAAAGACCACCTGGACAAGGGCAACCCTGATTTCTAGGAGGGGAAGCTGAGAATGGCCAGTACAACAACAAACAACTGTGAACAACATACAGGGAGAGTCAAGACGAAAGACTGTGGGAAACAAAGAGGGAAAACAAGGAAATGAATGAGCAAAGGGACCTATAGGGTATGAGGGCCAATGATTGGGCAACATGTCAGCTATCTACAGGGAATAACTAGGCGAGCCGCTATGAGGGAGAACCTCTGGATGTTAGTTTTTTGTTTCTTCATGGCACCAGAGAGGACAGAAAGCAGTGCCGCCTCTGGAGTTTTAGGGGTCTCTGTCCCCGTCACTACGGTTGTCACCTCGAACACCTGGTTCCAAAATTAGGGGCACGACCACTATATGTGTAACACGTCACTTCTGTCCGTTCCGCAACTCCAACACGTGTCCTGGATCGACGGAAAGATCGAATGCAACAGTGTACCATCTGGAGAGAATTTTATAGTTTCTCTTCTGCGCAGAGCAGGCTATAGAAAGCTTGTGCGTGTACATAAATCCTTATCCCAGTCTCCGGAGGATAGAGTAGTATTAAAGTCTCTGGCCCATTTATCAAGAAAGGGCAAGGCGGAGCTGGCTGAATCTTTTATGAGGAGACCAAATATATGTGAGATGCAGTGCTCCAGAGGGGATGCTAGACAGGGCCTCAAAGGGAGTGAGCTGGGCATTGAAGGCGGCTGCAGTCCCTGGTTGCTTAATAAAGGCTCCCATTTGTGCCATTTCCAGCCACAAAAGTTTGGCTGATGCGGCCAGTTCCAGCATCTCAGTGTGTGATGGGATTGTAGCCTCTCCCAGGATATCATGCATGAGCAGCTCCTCGTGACTAGAGCGGCCCAGAAACTCGGTAGAGGTCTGGATTGGGGAACAGTGGTGTGAGGGGCTAAATGGATGGGAAAGTATCTTGCGCTGGACCGTGGACCTCCAGAGTCTTAAAGTTTGGCCCAGGAATAGTGTTTGGCATTCGATTTCTACACGTTGAGAGGACACCCATGGCAGATCTAGGATAGGGATCGGTGAGCTATACCGTTCCAATCGTACCCATTGCTTATTATGCAGGTGGTAATGCCAGTCCAATAGCTGCACTAAAATTGAGGCTTGGTGGTAAGTTTTAAAATTTACAATTTTTTTATTTTTTTTTATGACTTAAAGAAAAGAAAAGTACAGAATGTCTCCCAAAAATAAAAGAGCTGGATAGAGCTAACATAGTTATTTTTAGAAAGACTTTTGAGGCTTAGCGTGAGGTGATAGGGATCAACAGGTATACAGACAGGTGTTGGTAGGAGAGGAGAGGTCAAGGGTCATAAAACGGTCATTGCCCACTGCCAACTGTTAAGGCAGTGAAGGGAATGATTGGCAGGGAGTTTTTTTTATAAATGGAGGGCTCTATGGTTGCCACTTTCATCTATAAAGGCTGCACACTGTTGCGATCCGTCTCTGACAAGCTCTGAGCTCTGAACACTGAGCTTATCAGAGGTGGTGAAAGCGGCTCATTGAAGCGTCAGAACCGACTAGCCAATCACAGTGATTGCCGATGCGGACCATGCTTGCAAATCGAATGTACATTTACATCCATTTACAGTAAGGGGTTAAAGACAAGCCCTAAAATGGAATCCAGGACAGAAAACTTTTTAACTATTTAATTGCTCAACTACCAACAGACATAATTTTCTATATTTTATCTGACATAGGCATATCAGGGCTCAATGTATGCGTTTTTGGTTTATTTTTAGGGTAAAAATGGCATACTGATAAAAAAAATGTATTAACCGTTTCTTGTGGAAACATTATTAACTGTTTCCACCACTTGTTTTTTAGTTAAATCATATAACTAATAGTTAACGAATAGTATATAAAATATGCTACAATTATTCTGTAGGTTAGTATGATACCAAACATGCACAACATTTTTTTGAGGAAAATTCATTTGATCATGTGTTGCCATGTTCTAAAAGTTATAATTTTTTTTTATTCTTTAATGAAAAGTGCATTACTAGATGTTATTTATTGCAAGAAAAGATAATGGCTATATTGCTATTATTTTGGGGTACATTCAACTTTTTGATCTTTTTTAGTTTCCCAGTAGGGGGATCAAAACCTACTGCGGCACATTTACTAACAACAGTGAAAACTGCACTATATGCAGTTTGCCTGTGTGTAGTGCAAGATTCAGGATTTCTGGCACCCGTTCTTCATTTATCTGGTGCCCTCTGCACAGCTCAAACAGAGTGCATCACTTTTTTTTTGGTGCACCTTTAACATAGGGCGTACAACGCATTTCTGTTGGACTTTGCCTGTTAAGTCTGATGCATGGTCCGACTGAGCACCAGAACTCCCCCTTAAAGGGGTTGTGTCACCATAGCAAATGGCTGTAATTGGGTCCAATGCATTGTGACAAGTACTTTCACCATTTACACTTATTACAAAATCTGCAGGCTTACTGAGATAACTCCTTTTGTCCTGGTTGCTGGCGCCCTCTAGTGGTAGCTGTGTCCCGTCGTGAGCAACAGCTGATCTGGGCGAGTCTGCGCACAAACATTCCACCAGCTGCTCTGCACTACAGATCACTCCACACTGAGAGATCACCTGACACACTGCAGCCAATAGGAAGTGAGACATGGGGGCAGAGAGCTCAGCCGTCTACACCAGTGAATGAGGTGATTTCCACTGCTCCACAGTTGCTTCCAGCAGCAGATACAAGGTAACTGCAGACATACATGACTATCTGCTGCACAGAGGAGTCCCCCCTAACATGGATCATAGCAATGCAGCAGCCCTTCCTCCCTCCATTAGTCAGGTCACACAGGAGGCTGCAGAGATAACACAAGTAACAGGCTGAGCTCTGACCTCTCCTGATGCATCTCCTGTACTCTCCTCCATTCACTGTCCCTCCATGTTACACTGCTCTCCTGCAGTCCTCCTCCTGTACTCTCCTCCATTCACTGTCCCTCCATGCTACACTGCTGTCCTGCAAAGGGGCCCCTGTGCCTGACTAGCAGGGAAGTAGCTAAAGATCAGTAACATGTGAGAAGCTGTCACCTATTTATCTATGTATCCATGCATGTCAGCCTGACCGACCATGATGCTGTGAGAATACATAGTACATGTGTACTATGTGCAGTGTCCTGTATATTGTGCAGGGGGTGCCAGATTCAGGATTTCTGGCGCACGTTCTTCATGAATCTGGTGCCCCCTGCACTGCTTTGACAGACTGCACCAACTTTTTTTTGGTGCACTTTTAACATGGGGCGTATGACACATTTCAATTGGACTTCTATTGGATCAATAATGCAGGGACTATTTGAGCACAGCAGGTGGAAGGAGATTCTGAAGGCTGAGCGCTCTGTAGCACTGAGATGTGGAATAACTGCTGCTGTCAGTGCTGTGCATGTGCCTGGCTAGGCCCCTCCCACATCTGCTTCTGTGTGGAGCAGAATAGAGGCTGAACAAGCATCATAATAACAAATAGAAAGGTATTTTTACTTTCAGGTAACCTTTACAAATAGATTTTTGAAATATTTTAACCTCTTTGACAGCTTTTTGCAGTCAATTGTTTCGTGGCATAACCCCTTTAAGTGCAGAAATTTGTGTCGCATGAAGAATAGTGCAGCCGTGCCACAAAACAGTCGTGTGCAACACAAATTTGGTGCGGACACTTTGTAACTACCTGTGCAAGCACTTTTCTTTAGAAAGAACGTACATAGTCAGACAAACTGTGGCACGGCCCTTATTAAATGTGCCCCACTATTTGCTTAGCCATGGTTGCTATGGATACCCATTTGTGTTTTTTTTTCATTTATTATATTTTTTAACCTCTTTTATAGTTACTTATAATGATTTTAGAGCGATTTTGAATGACTTTATTATTTTTATTTTATTTTTATTATCTTTATTTTTCATTTTCATTCTTTATTTTTTTAACACCAGTTTTCTGGTGTAGAAGTACTGAAATAATTGCAATTTATTGCACAATGCAAGAAATACTGATTATTTTGTGATTACACAACCTCACACCATGTGGGCCTGGAGGGGGTGCAGAGGGGCTTGGCCGCGCAGTGGAGTGGGCCGGCACAGGTCATTCTTGCCTGCAAACTTTCTAAAAGCCTACAAACATTTTATTCAGGTTGGGAGGTATATCTTCCAGGATAGTGCAATCCTTTTCAATGTTAGAGAACAGTTCTTAAAGGGAATTAGGGAAACTAGGATGTTTTCCACTTAAAAAAGATAAGTGCATCAGAGAGTGCTTAAAATCTCTAGCCGATAAACACATACATTTATATTCTAGTAGCACATATACCGGTATTCATATATTCAACATAAACCAAAAAAATTTGTTATGCCCTGATACATTATAATAGAACATATAATTATTTGTATCTTTTGTTCCCACTCTTATACAGATTTTTACAAATTAAATTAGACTTATCATTGAATTAAACTACCAAGAGCTAGTGTTAACCTTTACATATATTTGAATAGATTATTCTAATCTGATGAATTTTTGTACTATTGTAAATCACAGAAACAGCTTCTGTTTCTGCTTGATTTATTAGTCAATCCTTAAACCGGATGTTTCTTAAATGACTGAGCTGAGATCTTTACGCACTTTTCATTGGACTCCACTTTTCAATTTTAACAATTTTCCATTTACTTCTAAGTGATATTTTTATAAACATATTATAATGAATTTTTTTAATGAAACACTTCTGCAAATAAAGTGCAATTGGGGTTCATTTATTAATAAAAAAAATTTTAAAATCAAAGGAATCAAAGGAATAATTTTATATATTAACATATGATGTTTAACATACAGGATTGCTGCTTTTGAAGCCTTTGATACAGGCTGATACAAATTAGATGGGAAGAATGGTCATGTACTGCTTTGTTTTTTCCTCCTCTTATTTTTTGCAGTTTCATTGATTGTTGGCTGCATGTTGTTGCTTACACAGGTTGATGTGCAGATGAAAATTACTTTATAAGAGATGCAGTAAGCCAATAAACAAGCTTGCTTATGCGTCAGCTAATCAGGATCTCATTTGCATAGGCTAATTAATGGTAAACAAGTGTTTCTAAAAATGCTTGTTCCTGATAATTGATCTGTTAATAATCTCATGTAAATAAGGCTTAAAGAGGACCTGTCACCAAGTAAAAAATGTGTCACAGTGTTGTGAAGTTCACCAATTCAAAAGATATAGCTTCCAAGAAGTTTACTGTGCTCATGCTAGTCAAGGGTGAGTTAACCTTTTATTTTTTTCTAATATTGTGTCTCTGTTTCCATTTAAGGTGTAATCAAGCATCAGCTCCATTTAAAGTTTTGAAAAAAGCTACTTTTTTTGTGTTTTGCATACTAAAAGCCGTAGCTTTTTTATGCTAGCATTTTGGGGTTCATTAAACTTTACTTTCGGTAAAGTGTTGCAAAAAAAGTACATCCACTATTATGCAGGTTTGGAAATGGACAAAGACAGTGGGCCCTGAGACTAAACCATTTCCCAGCTGCCAATGCCTAATTGCCCTTCCTACCCTAAGCAATAGGAGACAACTGCTAGACGTTCCCATCCTATGCCAAAGTGCAAACACAGAAACAAGACAATACAAACAGACAGGAATAGTCAACAAATACAGGTCATAAGAGGGAGGACAAAGCACTACAAAATCGCAAGGCAAACACATAGTCAGAGAAACAGGCAAAATGACAAAAATACCAGAATATGTATGATAGAATAAACACAGCTAGCCGAGTACAAGAGTATATTCTTCCTTCAGTCTTTCAGCTGGAGGGCGCAAACTTCAAACGCCTTTATTTCCGTAGCTATGGCAACCAAGGAGACTCCCCTTTAATGTCACAATAGTGTTTGGATGTTTCACAGAAACAGAAATATCCACTGTTAAAGTTACAGTTGGAAATCTTGGAAATAGAGAGTAGGTAACAAAGGTAACAATGAAATTCAAGGAGCTACTTATAGTGATGAGCTCTGAAAGGTGTAAAATTGTGCTCCAAATACTGCATGTATATCAGCAAAGGAATGGATCTGTCTCCCCACTGGGCTTTGCATTTGTATGTATCCCGAATGATCATATCAAAATTAGTCCTTCTAGTCATGCTCCCGCAACCCATATCTCAGGTCATGGGGTCACCCTTGCACCTCTGTGTGCCCCAGTGCCCCACAGCTTTTACTCAACTGTCCTCGCTCCTGCTTCCTCTCCGACGGCCATGCGCGCATGCCAAAGGGCTGAAGCACTGTTTATTGGCGCTGGCAAAAAAAACAGAATCCTTTATAAACCAGCCTCTCCCTACTTAGAGTCCGGTCCCAGGTGTCGGCTTACATCATCGTCCATGGTGGTCCAGTGGGTCCACTAATCCTGGGGCCTGACATGCTACTCAGAAAGTTTATCAGAATGTGGAGATAGTGACAGATGGAGTGTGATCCAAGTATCCCAAATGTATTGAAAGGAGTGCAATAAACTATTTCTTAGTGCTATCGGTGTTCAGCCAGTTTATCTTTGAGATAGTTGATGGGAGGAGGTGAAAGGGACTTCTACTTTTTAGCCACCATAGTTTTTAGGCCCAAATTTTACCCACCATACATAGCTAATTGGATTTAGCTGTATAGTTTAGAAAATAATACTAGAACAAAGATAGAAGACTTACTTTCAAAATCGGTCTATACAGGGTCAACTCCGGAATCCATAAAGAAGTGATCCTATTCCTGTGCAATTCTCCAACATAGATTCAAAGAATCTGAGAAATTTTTGTAGGGTTATATACCACCTAATTAATATTTTTTAATGTTCATAGTACATTAATTAGCCCAGTAGCAAGCTATACCACTGTTCTTACTGGATATGTTCATAACTTATTCAGAATGCCACTTCGTTAGTTGGGTAATTAGATTAACTAGCAGGATTAGCAAGCCTATTTTCATTATCAGACAAAAAGAAAAAAAATGTTTGTGCTATTGCTCACCCACATTGCTGCATGTTCTCAGTTTGGATCTGCAGAACTTGCACAATACATTTTCCCACATAGACTCAATCTTGCTATCTGAAGCCCTGATGGATTCCCTAGACTCGGCCACTTTCCATTCAATCACCATCTCAGAGCATGCCCCAGTTACACTAACTTTGACAGCCCTACCAGTACAAGTCATATCCAACATCTAGTGCTTCCCCACATATTTGGCAGACTTCCAGAGTTTCCTTAAAATCAGCTGGGCAACTTATCTAGATGACCATTTGGAACACTCCGATGATCCAGCACTACAGTGGGCGGCATCAAAGGAAGTCAAGAGGGGCCACATGATAGCTTACCTAGCACATAAATGCAAAATAGCTTGGGAACGGTTTGAACTACTCCATTTCTCCCTACTGCAAGCACAACAGATCTATGCTGTCCTAGCAACGCCACAATTCAAACAGATGTTTACGGATGCAAAAAGATTGTTAGACACAGAAGTACATGATTAGACACTGGGGAGTTGGACGTACACAGAATAGATACTATAGGGGAGGCAACCCAATGGGTTAATTTCTGAGATCACTGACTAAGCCCTGAAGAACTACTAAGCCCATCTTCCGCTTGCAAAACCCCCTCTTGGGCTGTGAAATAATGAAATAACAACTTTGGTACACACTTATTTTGAGTATTTGTACTGGGCTGAACCCACAGACCTTAGCAGCATGGAAACATTTCTTGACTCAAAAGGGTTGCCCGATCTCTCCCTTTCTTTTTAACTCAACCAACTGCACACCACCTTCCCTGTTAGAAGACATAGCTAGTGTTGGATAACTATCTGGGTACTCCCTAAACTTAGACAAAACGGAAGCGCTTCTATTACAAGGTCCTGCAAGACCTCTTTGGACCGCAAATTTTTCTTTAAGTGGTAGACCTCTTCCCAGAGCCCGCTGCAAAGCGGGTTGGTCTTTCTGCGACGTGGTGCCACAAGGTTGTTCCACAGGTGCGACTAGCCCACAGTGGCAGCCAAGGCCGAGGTACAGATTCAGCGGCAGTCTCGGAGTCAGGCACAAGCAGGTAGTCAGGAGGATGCAGAGGTCGGATCTGGGGTCAGCAACACAAGATCAAGCGCAGGAGAATGGAGAACAAAGGGAACACACTAAGGAAGCTTTCTCTAAGGCTAATAGTTCAAACATCTGGCGGGGTGGCATGGGAGCCACCAGTTTAAATAGGAACCTAGAAGTGGCCCGTGCCAATTAGTGTTACGCTGGGCCTTTAAATCTTCGAGTGCCGGTGTGCCCTTTGCAGCGGGAACACGCGCAGCCTAGTCTGGATGGGAGCAGGAGCATGGAGAGGTGAATGAGTGAGGGCCAGGGCGCTGCCTTGGAGAGGGGCACGGTAGTGCCTGCAATCCGAGGCATGGATTGCAGAGACACCCATGACAGTACGCCCCCCCCCCCCTTCGGCCTCCCCCTCTCCTAAGGCTGAAGAAATCTTTGGAGGACATTTTGGTCCAGGATATTCTCCTCAGGCTCCCAGGATCTCTCCTCAGGCCCAAACCCCTTCCAGTCAACAAGGAAGAATCGCTTACCTCTCACGGTCTTCATGTCCAACACCTCCACTTTGTAGACATCAGTAGAGTCAGCCTTAGGAGCGGGAGGAGGAGATTTTTGAGAGAAACGGTTCAAGATGGCTTCAGGAGGGAGACAAGGAAGGAGTTTGGGATGTGCACAGGTGAAGGAAGGCGGAGTTTGTAGGCTACTGGATTGATGTGTTGTAGCTAGGTATCTTCAGCCATACATATCTGGAGGATAACCACACCTTGTTGCCAGGAGAGAAAACAGGATGAGTCCTACGCTACTTATCAGCCTGGTTCTTGGTGCAATCAGTGGCTCGGAGGAGAGACTTTCTGGTTTGTCCCCAAATAGATTTGAGGTCCTGCACCAGAGCCTCTACTGCAGAGACCTTGGAGGGTGTGGGCAGCGGAAGCAGGGGACGAGGGATTCATCCATAGACAACAAAGAACAGAGATGTGCCAGCAGACCCAGAGTCCAGGTAATTATCAGCCCAGTTATCTTGATGGGCTGAGATGAAGTGGTAACTGCCCAAAGTCTGATTCACCCTATTTACTTGACCACTCGACTGCGGGTGGTAAGCAGTAGAAAATTCCAGATTTACTTGCAACTGGTTACACAAGGAATGCCAGAACTTGGACACAAACTGGACCCCTCGGTCAGACACTATGGGGCAGATTTACTTACCCGGTCCTGTCGCGAACCTGCGGTGCGTTGTCCGACGAGGATTCGGGTCTGTCGCGAATCACTAAGGTCGTGCGTCCAATTTCCTGCATGTGTCGCTTCCATGCCGAAGTCCGCCGGAGTTCACCTTCTTCATCCTGGTGCATGTAAGTGCGTGTCTTGCAACACAATTCTAAATGTTAAATCTTTCGCGTTGTATGAATCCGTCGGCTCCCCAGTTTCTGACACGTGCAAACCGGCGCTAATGCGCCAAAATCTGATCGCATGCGCCAAAATCCCGGGGCAATTCGGTGCAAAACGGAAATCGTCGGGAAACCCGGCGAAAATGCGCTCCGCGGACCCTTAGTAAGTGAGCCCCTTTGTGTTGCGGAAGTCCATGCAGCCGGAAGATATGCTTGAAGAACAAACTGGCAAGCCGTGGAGAAGATGGAAGACCTGGAATGGGAACAAAATGGGACATTTTGAAAAATCGGTTAGTCACCACCCAGATGACGGTATTGCCAGAGGAGAGAGGAAGGTCAGTGACAAAGTCAATAGCCTCGTAAGACCACGGGCATCAGGGTATCGGCAACGGAAGTAACAGTCCAGCCGGTTTGAGGCGAGAGGCTTTGTTACAGGCACAGGAGGAGCAGGATCCCATGAAATCCCAGATGTCTTTGACCAGGTCTGGCCACCAGTAGTAACCGGAGATGAAGGCCACTGAACGCTGCACCCTTGGGTGCCCAGCCAATCATGAAGAATGTCCCCAAGACAGAATCCTCTTCCAGAGTGCAAGTCTGACATACGTCTTGCCGGGAGGTAGTTGTCAAAGATCCACCGGAGTTGCAACAACAAGTTGTTCAGGAGAGATGATATGCCGAAGGACCAGCTCTTCTCCAACGACATCCGAAGCACGGGACAGGGCATCAGCCTTGACATTCTTTTCTGCAGGACAGAAGTGGATCAACAGGTTGAAGCATGAGAAAAACAACCACCAAAGGGCTTGCCTGGGAATCAGGCGCTGGGTTGTCTAGAGGCACAGAAGGTTCTTGTTGTTCTCCTCCAGGGCAAGTTTAATGACAGTTCTCTGTCACCAACAGAGTAATTTCTCTCTGGGGAGAAGAAAGTCCTGGAAAATAGCCTGGAAATATTTCAGCCCTTAGGCCCTTTCTGGGTGAGCACAGCTCCAGTTCTTCTGTTTCTCTGTTTCAGGCCTAGTGAGAACATGAGACCTGGGCCAGAGACCTGGATTGGTGCCCTTCTTGTTGAGTGCCACGACGGGAGACACCAAAGTGGAGAAATGGGGGATAGACTGCCGATAATAATTTGCAAAACCCAGGAACTTCTGTATGGCTCGTAGACCTTCTGGGTGCGGCCACTGAAGAACCGCAGGCAGTTTGGCTGGATCCATCTGGAGAGCTTTATCGGAAATAATGTAGCCGAGAAATGGAAGGCTCCCGTAACCAGCCAAGAACTTGACGTACATGTGACTGATGGGTCTCGAGGTCTGGAGAATACTCTAAGACGTCATCAAGGTAGACCACTACACATATATACAGCAGATTCCTGAAAATGTCATTCTCCAACTCCTTGAAGACAGCTGGAGCATTACAGAGTCCAAATGGAATCACTAAGTACTCAAAATATCCATCACGGGTGTTAAACGCTGTCTTCCATTCATCTCCCTTGCGGATCCGGCTGAGGTTGTAGGCCAAAGGTCCAGTTTGTAAAAACCTTGTAGCCGCGCAGGCAGTCAAAAAGTTCAATAATTAACGGCAGGGGGTAGCAGGTTTTAACCGTGACCTTGTTCAGCCTGACATAATCAATACAAGGACAAAGGGAGCCTTCCTTCTTGGTGACAAAAAAGAAACATGCGCCACCCAGAGAGGAGGACTTGCATATGACGCTTCTATGCAGGTTCTCCTTAATATACTCGGACATGGCAGCCGTCTCAGGAACTTAAATAGAGGATAGACTCATCCTTTAGGAGGAGAGCACCCGGCAGGAGATCCACAGGGCAATCATAGGGACGATGCGGTGGCAAAGTCTTTGCCTTTTTTTTTTCGAAAAAAAATCAGCAAGATCCCGGTAGCGTGCAGGTAGACCCTCCAAGGACTTTGGAGACACAGAGGAAGTCAAGAAGGGAAGAGGAGCCACCATGCAACATGACTAGCATTCTGGACCCCAACGCAGCATCTCCCCTGTCTTCCAGTTGAGGACCAGAGCATGGAGTTGCAGCCATGGAAGATCCAGGAGGACAGATGAGGTGGAGAGTGGCAAAACGTAAAAGGACAGTTTCTCCTTTTGAAGAACTCCCACTTGAAGGTTCAGTGTGGTACCAGACCAGATCGGAGAGAAGTTGTCGGCTGACTGAGCAAATGACAAGGGGTTGCTTGAGAGAAACCACTAGAATGTGATGCTGGGAGACCAGAGTGACACCCACAAAGTTCAATGCACAACCAGAGTCCAAGAAAGCTGAAACTTGCACAGGAGAGTGGGAACCGACACTGAGGAGCACAGGAACTGTCAGGCGTGGAGAAGCTGTATTAACACCTAGGGATGCTTCTCCCAGGAACCCTAGGTGCCTGCATTTACCGGACATTGGGGATGGACAGGACAAGCCCCAATCAAGTGCTTATGACTGGCATAATGCAAGCAGAGACTCTTCTGACAATGTCTGGAACGGTCCTGGATGGGGAGTCAGGCTCGGTCCACTTGCATAGGCTCCTCTGTAGACTGTGCGGCCAGAGGCTGGAGTGACCTTTGGAAAACTGGAGTCAAGGGAGGAAGATTTGGAAGCCGCACCTGCAGTTGCTCGTGACGTAACTCTTCAGCACGCTCCATGAACCGCACGTTCATCTATGGCTACTTGGATCTGATCATGCATGGAGGAAAAGTGCTCCTCCTCCCCCACTCTATCCACTACATGCTCACCCTCCAATGAAGGTTCCAACCATCTTGGCCTTTGTATGTCCAAGCTACAGCTAGAAGAAGTCGCCTGCACATGTGCATGGGCACCACCTTGGAATCTTCTCCCTTCACTTGTTGATGCCCTGATTGCTGTGGTAGAGGTATATTGGCAAAAATACCGGGTTAGTGTAGGACGCGCTTCCCAAATAAGAGATGATCCAACGTGTACTGCTTGGATTTGATGAGGTTTTTATTCGGGTTATAAAATGGACTACTCGTTTCGGGGGTGGTCCACCCCTTTCATCAGGTCCGTGAGATTTACTAAGAAAAAATAATAATAATAAAATGGGATGTATATACACATGCAGATAAAGGGGAATTGACGATAAAAGAGTAGTATGGTAGTACAGTTGGTGTCAATAACATAAATAAATGAATCAATAAATAGATAAATAAATAAGTACAAAAATACATAAGTAGGTACATATATAAATATATAAATCCATGACAAGTATATAAAAAACTTTTACATAGAGAGCAGACTTTCGATTGGTATTTGTGTTGTAGCTCTATGAGATAAGTATGGTGGATGTATAGATAAGTAAATAGACAATTTGGGGATTTGACTGTAAGGCATAGCTGTCAGAATGGTGGAAATATGACAGTTGGGGAAAAAAAACTGTAAGGGTGGTGGATATATAGATGAATGGACAAGATGGGGATTTGATTGTGAGCTAAAAATGTCAGGTTAGTGGATAATTAAATAAATAAATAGAAAAAATTGGGGAATTACCTGTAGGACAAAGCTGTCAGGAGGAGCTGATGGGACAATTAGTAGATCAACAGGGGTATGCTGATGTGGGAGAAAGGAGGAGAGGGGGTTAAAGTCTGAAGTAAGTGTCATAACAGTAGGGGGATTGCTGGAAAACTCACTTGGTCCGGAGTGTGCTGGCTGCCTGGCGTGATGGCGCGTGGCCTGAGGGACCTGTATGGAGAGGGATGCTATTTATGCGCGTCTGGACGAAAATGAAACCAGGCGCATGCGCAGTGGGGTTTCTAGACGATCGTGATAGGGAAAGTATTGGCACAGATTGTAGAGGACAGCTGACATGCAGGGGCATAGGGGGGATGTGTAAGAGTTGAGTTACACGTTGATATTGATAAAGTATATATGGGTGAAAATGAGAAACAAGTTTTATTATTGGCGTGAAGAGGAAATGGGAAGAGTGTCCATTCATCTATATATCCACCACCCTTACAGTTTTTTCCCCAACTGTCATATTTCCACCATCCTGACAGCTATGCTTTACAGTCAAATCCCCAAATTGTCTATTTACTTGTCTATACATCCACCATACATAACTCATAGAGCTACAACACAAATACCAATCGAAAGTCTGCTCTCTATGTAAAAGTTTTTTATACTCTCCTCTTTTTTATATACTTGTCATGGATTTATATATTTATATATGTACCTACTTATGTATTTTTGTACTTATTTATCTATTTATTGATTCATTTATTTATGTTATTGACACCAACTGTACTACCGTACTACTCTTTTATCGTCAATTCCCCTTTATCTGCATGTGTATATACATCCCATTTTATTATTATTATTTTTGCTTAGTAAATCTCACGGACCTGATGAAGGGGGTGGACCACCCCCGAAACGAGTAGTCCATTTTATAACCCGAATAAAAACCTCATCAAACCCAAGCAGTACATGTTGGATCATCTCTTATTTGGGAAGCGCGTCCTACACTAACCCGGTATTTTTGCCAATATACCTCTACCACGGTTCTATCCGGTACTTCTGACCTCTGACACAAGGTTTCACAAGGTGAGCAGACCATATAATCCCAATTATATCTCTTTAAGTATCATATCACTAGGGGCGCCGCCCGTGTCTCTCTTTCTATTTTCTGATTGCTGTGGTACAGGCTGATTGTCTTCCAAAGAAGAGCCCTGTGTCAATGGGGAACTTATCTGCTGTTCTGGCCGGATTGTTGGAGACACTACTGTTGCAGGGTCTGTTGCTCCACTCAGAGAATCAGTCAGTGCTCGGTGCCACATTTAACTGTCCTCTTGTTTGCAATACTGCAATTTGCTGCTTGTTAATGATTTTAAATAGTCACCAGAAGGGTCTAGGAGCCGGATTTTAGAACTGTGTGTCTCCTCATTCAGGCCATGCCCCCCCACTGTTTCTTTTAACACTATATGAATAACTGGATCTGAAAACAGAGAGGATTTGAAGTTTGGCCATTGGAATACATGGGGTGCCTGCTGCAACTAACAGCCGATATCCCAGTGTAACACCCGTGGTTGGAGTGGGCTCTGATCACGGGTGTTTAACCCATTAACCTGCCTTCTAGGAGTCTCTGCCCCACGATTGCCCCCTTGCGCCATCTTCGGGGTGTGCCAATCAGGGCCGTAACGATCGCGGTCGCAGGGAGTGCGACTGAGACCGGGCCCCTTGAAAAAAAAAAAACTGCGGCTGTCACAATTCAGTATCAGCCGCAGGTCCTCCTGACACAGCGCATGCTGGTGCTTTCAACTGTATCGATTCTCTATGATACAGCTGAAAGCAGCGGCAGAGAAAGGACTATACAGTCCCTGACCTGCCACTAGCAGCACTGCAAGGGAGGCGATCGGGATCTCCTGCGCAGTAGTGAGGGGAGGATCTGGTCTAGGATCAGGCACTTAGACAGCCCCCACTTGCAGGGTCAGGAAAAAGGTAAAAACATTATTTTTGTTTTTAAACAAAGAAGTATACTAAAAATGCTGACATAAAGGGGGCATGTATGCAAGTATAGAGGGAATCAGGGGAGGCTGCTGCTGGTCATATACTGAGTGGAGCCCGCTGCTGGTCATTTTACTGAGTGTAGGCAGATGTCAGTGAAGTATATATGTGTATTTTCACGTGTAATGTGCAGCCTGATTTTAGGGCCCAAACTAGAGATGATTGCTCGTTATTCGAGTCAAACTTTTTCCGATGCTCGAATGCTCGTTTCGAATAACAAACCCAATTGAAGTCAATGGGAGACTTGAGAATTTTTCAAGGGGACCAAGGCTCTGCACAGGGAAGCTTGGCCAAACACCTGGGAACCTCAGAAAAGAATGTAAACACCACGGAAATGGACAGGAAACAGCAGGGGCAGCATGCATGGATGCCTCTGAGGCTGCCTAATCGCACCATTATTCCAAAATTATGGGCAACAGCATGGCGATGACAGAGTGACCGAGTGAGGTGAGATGGCATCTAAAACACCCAATAATTGACCTGACACTATAGGGGATGGCATGCAGAGGCAGTTTTTTTTTTTTTTTAAATATCTTTATGAACAAAACACGCAGAAGAAATCAGAAAGCAAACTGAAATGCGGATTGCTGAATGTCCCGGTACTAATGTGAACAAAAAAATTTATTAGATTACACCACACGTGACGTACATTACGCTTCACCGGCAGAGAGAATGTGGATTGGGATTTCTGGAGACTAGCTTGGTAAACAGTAGCAGGCAGACTAAGCTAGATGAGATTGCATTTGCACCACTGACAGCAGACAAAAGGATTTTGTGCTGTGACTTTCACTTTTGAAAAAAAAAAAAAAAATATCGGCATACTGTGCCTAATTTAATCAAAACCCCAATAAATTGTCCCATTTAGCTGTTTGAAATGGATATGTGTGTCACTAAGAGCCAAAAATAACATTCGCAAGTCTCCCTGCAAATTCGTCACAATATGGTAGTAGCTGCACTACTAGTACCAGCAGGCCCAGCCACAAGCAAATAAAAAAATAAAATAACGCTATTGTAGCCCTAATAAGGGCTGTTGGGTTCAGGGATAGAACACCCTTGCACTATCCCTGACCAGCAGCAGCTCTATCCCTAACGGCATCCGAATGATCCGAGCACCGCGGCAGGGTCACCTGATCAGGTCAACCAACCACTGCTATCGACATGTAAGTGTACCACATGATGCTGGGTGTACTGCAGAGTCTCCTGGCTTGTGATTGGCTCTGTTTCTGGCTGCCGAAAATCAAAACAGCGGGAGATGCCATTTTCTCGTACTAGCAAAATATACGTCCAAGCAATGAGCAGTTTCGAGTATGCTAATGCTCAAACGAGTAAGTTTGCTCATCTCTAGCCCCGACCCAAAGTTTGCATCGGGGCCCACTGGAGTCTTGTTATGCCACTGGCGCTGATCATTCCTATGGTAGCCCTGACATAATCTTAACCCTTTCAGGACCTGGCCCTTTTTCACTCCCCATGATCAAAAATCCATAACTTTTTTATTTTTCCATGTACAGAGCTGTGTGATGGCTTATTTTTTTTGCGTAACAAATTGCACTTCATAGAGATGGTATTGAATATTCCATGCCATGTACTAGGAAGTGGGAAAAAAATTCCAAATGCAGTGAAATTGGTAAAAAAACGCATTTGTGCCGTCTTCTTGTGGGCTTGGATCTTACGGATTTCACTGTGCGTCCCAAATGACATGTCTACTTTATTCTTTGGGTCGGTGCGATTACGGGGATACCAAATTTGTATAGGTTTTATAATGTTTTCATACATTTAAAAAAAATTAAAACCTTCTGTACAAAAATTTTTGGGGGGATTTTGCCATCTTCTGGCGCTAATAACTTTTTTATACTTTGGTGTACAGAGCTGTGGGTGGTGTTGTTTTTTGTGGATTTTGATGACGTTTACAATGTTATTAATTTTAGGACTGTTCGACCTTGTGATCACTTTTTATAGAATTTTTTTATTTTTTTAAATGACAAAAAAAGTGCCATTTTCGACTTTGGGCGCGATTTTCCGTTACGGGATTAAACGCAGTGAAAAAACGTTATCATATTTTGATAGATCGGGCATTTTCGGACACGTCGATACCTAATGTGTTTATGATTTTTACTGTTTATTTATATTTATATCAGTTCTAGGGAGAGGGGGGTGATTTGAGTTTTTAGGGTTTTTTATTATAATTTTTTTTTATAAAACTTTTTTTTATTTTTATTTTGAGTATTTTTCAGACTCCCTAGGGTACTTTAACCCTAGGGTGTCTGCACGATCCTATCATATACTGCCATACTACAGTATGGCAGTATATGTGTATTTTACTACTCATACATTACAATGTGCTGATAGCACATTGTAATGCATGGGTTAACCCGAAGTAGCCTCGGGGCTTCGTCTTTTAAATGCCGCCGGCGGCAACAGAGGGGTTAATAGCCGCGGTATGCAAAAACCCCCACCTTTGTATGAAGAGGACTCAGCCCCTGGATTAATCATCAATGGCCATCCCTTTACCAAGTATAGGAGAAAAACCTAGCTGGAATATAGATGCCATTGATGACCTTTCTAGCCACTGCCTTACATTGTATAAAAGCATTATAAAAACCTATACAATATATGTGGTATCTCCATAATTGTACCGACCCAAAGAATAAAGAAAATGTGTCATTTTGGGTGTACATTTAAATCCTTATAATCCAAACCTACAAGCGTTTTTCACCAATTTCACTGCATTTGGAATTTTTTTTCTTGCTTCCCAGTACACGACATGCAATATTAAATACCACCATTTTGAAGTACAAGTTGTTACGCAGAAAACAAGCCACCACAAAGCTCTGTACATTGAAAAATAAAAAAGTTATAGATTTTTGTAGGTGGGAAATGAAAACGCAAAAAATAAAAAAGGCTGCAGCGTGAAGAGGTTAAGCTATCAGCCCATGCCAAATTATGTATATACTTCTCAGGACTTTTATAGAATATATATTTTGGTACTTTCATTTTTGAAGACATTAGGGCACATTTAAGAAGTGTCCACAACCCGTTTGTGTTGCGGCTGCACAATTCTTCACACAAAACAAATTTTCGTCATTGATATGAGATTTCCGGTTGGACCGTGCGCCACATTTAACATTCAAAGTCAAACAGAATTGTGTTGTACACCCCATGTTAAAGGTGCACCTAAAAAAGTTGGGGTAATGCAGGAACCTCCAGATTCATGAAGAATGGGAGCCTCAAATCATGAATCTGTTGCCCTCTACAAACTACACAGGCAAACTGCACATAGTTCAGTTTTCACCATTTTTATTAAATGTTCCCCATTGTCCCAGTTTATGCCCTGAAGATCCTCCCTAAGCCGTTGAAAATTTTCCCATCTAAAGTTTGGAGTTTCTGTTGCTCCACTTATGAAAGTCTTATCGAATAATTATTCCAAGTGAATGATGTTTGGAAAACAAATATATAGACATTTTGGCCCTCTAATGTGTTTTTTTTTTTTTCAAAAATAAAGATGCTGTAAATTAAACACAGGCGGTCCCCTACTTAAGAACACCTGACTTACATACGACCCCTAGTTACAAACAGACCTCTGGATTTTGGTAATTTACTGTACTTTAGTTCTAGGCCACAATAAACAGATATAACAGTTATCAATGGTGCCTGTAATTAAGATTTATTGTTAATCCTGGTTCTTATGACAATCCAAAATTTTTTAAATCTAATTGTCACAGAGAACAAAAAAATTTTGACTGGGTTTACAACAATAAAGTATACAGTTCCGACTTACATACAAACTCAACTTAAGAACAAACCTACAAAATCTATCATATACTTCCTGTATATGACTTGTATGTGCACCAAATCTGGCACTGTTTTTCCACTAAAAACCTTGGATGGGAAACATTCTTTAGGGTATTTTCTGTTGTTTTTTGTTTCATGCATGCTAAACCCCGTGTGTATCCTGATGAAGTATTGCACATCATACATTCTTTATTCTTTATTTTCTTCTCCATGCCACAGTCACCAGTCAACCATTAGATTGTGGTTGTTTTTTGTTTTTTCAATGATGCACTGTAAACTATAAAATATTAGTTTTTCTGTCAATCTGGACATGCTTCTATAGGAAGCTTTATTGTTTACTCCCTGTAGATGAAAATCTGGCCATGGTCTTCTGATGGACAGACGTGTGCACAAGCCATTACTATCTTTAGTCTCTGTGAGACTAACGGATCATGCACCCGCCTGTCCATGGATAGATTTCTATTCAAGGGAAGTAAACATAGAAGCTTTCTATAAAATGACAGTGTCAGGCTCCAGGAGTAGTGGACCCACTGGACAACTGCATGGGATCAACGTGCAGGGAGAGGCAGGCTTAAATGGTATACTGGGAAATGGCCAGTGCCAATTAATGGGGCACTGGCCCTTTAAGTCTTCTGAAGTTGGCGCACGCGCCCTGGGAGTTGGGGATGCATGCGCACAGCCCGGGAACAGAGACAGAAGCAGACACCGCCGGGCGCTGGGGCACACTGAGGATCACAGGTCAGCGCATGATCCGAGACACGGGTCGGGGGAGCACCCGTGAAAGTATCCCCCCCCTTTGGTCTCCCCCTCTTCTTCGAGGACACAGGTTGTAGCCAAAGATCTTTAGCCGAACATACCTGCGGGACAACCAGACTTTGTCACCAGGAGAGAAGCTAGGAGGAGGTCTGTGTTTCTTATGAGCCTGGAACTTAGTTTGAGCAGAAGCCTGGATCAGAGAACAGCATGTCTGCTCCCAAATGGATTTCAGATCTTGCACCAATTCTTAAATAGCAGGAACATCTGAGGCCACAAGGAAGAGTGGATGCAGTCCGTAATTAATGGAAAAAGGAGCAGAGCCAACAGATGCTGAATCCAGAGAGTTGTAATAAAACTCTACCCATGGCAACATAGAGAACCAGTCATACTGACCGGCAGTAACAAAATGACGGAGATAGCAGCCCAGAGTCTGGTTAACTCTCTCCACATGACCATTATGGAGAAAGGGAGAAAAGCAAACAAAGCCAGTAGCGCTAACTAGCGCAAGGTTATCCTTTTTAGGAGATGCTTTTTTTAGGAAACATAGAGGTATAAGACTAACCTTCGGGAGTTATGCTGATCATCAGGCACAACTCCGGTTTTTACTTATAATAGGTGTTTTGCTGCAGCCCTGTCCTACCCCTGGCGTGGCCTATAGCCCCTGAGGTATATTACCCTGAACCAAATATAAAGTGGTGCATCATGTGACACACTGCTATTGGGAAAAAATGGATATATATGAATGGCGCTGGCACATTCTTTTCGTTCAAAGTAGGATCCATTTATTTCCTGAATACAGGCCCTTAGAAGAAGCCGGGGAGACCCGGCGAAACACGTGTCGGGACGCTATCATTTTATCCTTAGTCACAGTTCAGGGGTAGATTCAATCAGGGACAGCAGTAATCAATACTCACAGAGATAGAATTCAGTCATTAGTGTACAAACAAGCTGACAGTCTTAATGGCGTGGACGCACGCCAGCTGAGAGGATCGTACTCACGTTGCGGCAGTGAAGGTAAACGTGGCGTATGCTCCTCAGAGCCGCGATCCTGTCACTGAAGTGAACTGCCGGCGCAACACTGTGTCACTAGTCCGGGAGCGATAAACCTTACTGTTCATCACGTTCGCTCCCCTGACAGTGGCAGTAGACATGATCACAGCACTGTATCATGCTGCCAAGTAACGCTGGGACTGATTATTCCTAAACTCCTGTCCCTGACCTTTTAATCCCCACAACAGAACAACGTGGGAAAATGATAGAACTCGGGAGGGTATAATAAATTATAAAGGCACCCATACCCGAATGTAAATCCCAGGGTGTCTCTATATCACCCATGTGACTAGGATAAAAGTACGGCAGCCAAACTTACTGCCATACTAGAACTTTTTACACGTTAGTGTCAGGCTTAGAGGTAGTGGATCCTATGGACCACTGGGGACGATGGCACAAGCCACTACCTGGGACCGGAGTTTAAGTGGCGACCGGTTTACACCAGAGCCCGCCACAAAGCGGGTTGGACTTTCTTTTTGGTTTCTATAAAATTCATTAGGTGGTGCACATCGTGAGTGTTCATAAATTGGAACACTATAGATAATCCAATTTCCTGAATACATGTAAAAACAAGACAAAGAGTTTCTCACCTTCTTTAGGTGCTTCCTCAGGTCTGAAGTAATAATAAAATAATAAAATATATGGGAAGAAATCATGAAAACAAGGAAGTTCCCCATGCATCGGGGTAGTAGATAGGTTGGTCCATGGGCTACGGGGATAATCGTAGATTGTGGCTATTATAGCTAATCTATGAAGTTTTCCTGGTTCAATAATAACAGTGATAGGTATATCCAACTCCACTTTTTAACACATAATTTACATAAGTTGGGTGATTTATAAATCATGATTATCTCAAATTTAAATTTACATACATTTATACATGATATGAATTTCATTAAAAGCTAACCTTATATATGCTTATATAAGATGTATATAGAGAAACGGTAAAAACATATATAAATGTATATACATATATATATGTATGTATATATATGTATGTATATATATTTATATGCACTGAGCGTCACACCGATCTATCATTGTATTCTCCCTTACACAATGGTAACCCAAATAAATAACTATATACCCATAAACCGAGCAATGAGATAATAAAAGTCACGTTTAGATGTGCGCCAATGTATTAGCCGCACAATAACAGAACCCTCCGCGCTTCATAAGAATGAGAGTGAGAACATCATAACATTGGTGTAAATAATGGAGGATGGTGGGAAATATCAACTTTATTCCAGAACATATGCGTGTTTTTGGTGTTACATATAACTTTATGGACATGTTCTGGGTCACAGTGTTAATATATAATAGCGACATTAGGCAAGGAGGATCGAATGTTCATTGTATCAGTCAATTTTCGCCAAAATGTGTTCTTATATAGTTCTGGATAGGAGAGGGTTAAAAACGTGAATATTAGTTGATATTATCCCTTCTCAAAATGTAGTAAACAGTAAATATTTCGATTATCTGTGATGTGCAGCAGCTCCTGTGTGCAGCAAATTCTCCCTGTAGCCTGATGGCTAAGAATCTGGGGGTGCACACTTCAGGGGGCTGTATCTCTGGCTCTGTGGCACATAGAACATCACTAAATTTGTGTTTCTAAGTTTCAGGAAAACGGAGATATTAACTGTTAAACTGCTGTCGGGAGTGATTTTTATGTATAAAAATGGCACCTGATATTCTCACTTTAAATCTGAATATCTCTGGATCCATAGCACCTAGAAACAAAATTCAAGATGCATTTGAAAGAAGAGATTCTCCCCTTTCAGGGGCCCACTCTGCCTACCCATAGCGCTGGCCCTGTGTCCACCTCCATTGGTTCCTCAGCAGCTGTCCCGGCCGGAAGCTGAAGTGGCCTTTGGAAGGCAGGAGCCAGGTGAGGCAGATGTCGGACTTGTTTGAGACGCTGTTCCTCAGAGTGCTCCATAAACCGGATATCTATCCGAGTGGCCAGAGAGACCACTCAGAGTAGATGGTAGGTCTCGATCATACAGCACGTCTTTAACTCATCCCGAAAGTCCCTTTTTAAAGGTTGCAATCAGGGCTGCTTCGCTCCAGGCAAGCTCACATGGCAAAGCACGGAACTGAACTGCATAGTCACCAACAGAAGAGTCTCCTTGATTTAGGTTCAGTAGTGCAGTCTCAGCAGAAGATGCCCGTGCAGGTTCCTTAAAAACAGACCAGAACTCATTGAAGAAAGAGGTGATGTCTGCTTTAACCTTTTCTGTCCCAGAGGGGGTAGCCCATACCAGGGCCTTCCGGAGAGGAGGCTGATAGCTGAGGGAGCGGGGACAGGTAAGCAGACGCCACAGGGCACTGGGGCACACTGAGTTTCACGGGTGAGCCCAAGACCTGAGACATGGATCGCGGGAGCACCCTCAACAGACATCAAACAGAGATCTAGAAAACCGTGATATAAAGTATTTTGGAAAATCGTATAACTTTTCATTACTCAATTTATATCAATTGTTTGCTGAAAGTAGACAACCCCTTTAAAGTTTGTTTTACATTTTCATCATAATGGTACCAGATTATTGTCTTATTTATGTGTTGCTATCTATGTACAAATATAAGTGCCTAAATAACACATTATTATATTGATTGACATAATTATATTCAGAAACATATGGTACATAGAAAACAATTAAAGCTTCAAACCTGTTGAACATTTTGGAAATAAATACCTTTTACTATTTAGCACTTTTTAATGCTTAGAACTGAAATAATGTTTAATTCTTTTATTGCAGTGACTCATTTGTGCCCATCATTTATGTGGCATAGTTGGCAAGGCTTTACATGCTAATGTAATTTGCATTAAAAATAGCTGAAAATGGTAATAGTCATTATAATGCCTATTTGACCAAGAACAAGTAATGGCTTGCGCTTAATCAGTTGTAAAAATTGGTAATTGTTGCACCCTCTTAATCTTTTTCTCTCTCAACCAGAATAATTACACCTCGTTAAAATCTGAATAAAACATCATTATCCTGTATCATTAGGAACCCTCAGCCTCCCTTGCATAGTAATTTGTACTCAGCCTGAGCAAATGAATGGCCCGTGAGAAATGTTATTTTAATTCCAATTAGCTCTCAAACCTTGGCAAGTATCCAACTCACAAAACAAAATAGCTTTTAATGTTATAGAAGGAGCATCCTCATAGCAAACTGAAGTGCAATTAGGGATTCCTTTAAATTCCACATCATAAATTGTTCCCCTATTAGCTATTTTAGATACTGTAATTTAACTAGTGTTTATTCACAGTCCCTAACAATTTATCACAATCATGGCATTTTTTTTATTATTATTATTGAGACACAATGTGTGTTGTCAAGACCCTTGGGATGCATCAGGGCAAAGATGGCAAAATAATGAGCAGTGCAATTAAAGTGAACCAAAAAAGAGTATGATTCGTGTAAATGTCAGAAAGTTCACTGTAATGAAATCTACACGCTTTATTAAAGGCAAATTTTGTAGTTCTCGGAGCATGCAAAAAACGTATTGCTGATAAAACAGAAAATTCTTTTGGAAATGTATTTTTTATAAACCCCTTAACACTAAGACCCTTTGCATGCGTGAGCCCTCTTTATTCAGCCTCAGCACCTCCTCGTCATACATGTACGGCGCAGACCGTGAAGAGGTTAATGTAATATATGTAAATCCCTCATTGAATGTACAGCACAATGGAATTAATCTTGATCTATAAATAAATACATACATAAATAATAATAAATGGATTTTGTGGCTAGAGATCACATGGAGGGCAATTCACTTAACCGGTTGACAATGAAGGATGAGAATACTTGTCTTAATTAGCGGGCCAGACTGTGATAGTGTCAGCCAAATCAGTAGCAGGAGACCCGCTTTTATACATAGCCTTTGTGCGTCTGCCTGGCACAGAGACACGGTCAGCTCTTTGGTCCCTCACAAAACCATTGTAGGGTGCCATGAGGTTGCCTTAGTAGCTGGAGGCCTTTTAGGCCTAACTAATAGGAAAACTTTTAGTGTAATTCTGACAGATACAATGCATTGCAGTACAAAAATATTGCAATGCATTGTAGAAGAGATTATGGTATCTCATGTTTAGTCCCCTAGTGGGATAGTTAAAAAAGGTTAAGATAAAGTTTTAACAAATAAAAAAAAATGAATACTACTTTTACCACAAAAAAACTGGGAAAATGTATTGACTTGAGTATAAGCCTATGGGGGAAAGGCATTGGTCACAGCTTCCCCCTTAGTATATAGCTTTTCAGCCCCTTGCCTCTAGTGTATAGCCAGCCAGCATTCTGCCAGTATATAGCCAGTCCTATTATATAGCGAGACCTCTGCCCCTGCATATATCCAGTCCACATGAATAGCCTACCCAGGTATATAGTCTGCCCCTTGCCCCATTATATAGCCAGCCAGCATTTCCCAATTATGTAGCTAGCACCCTGCCCCATTATAAAGCCAGTCCCCTGACTCATTATATAGCCAGTCCCTTGCCCCATTATATAGCCAGCCAGCCTGTCACCAGCCTCAGTTCATAAAAAAAGAAAGAAAAAAATTACCTTTCCCTTGCTCCCTGCAGGTCTGCTCCGCGATCTGTCCGGCAGCAGCAGGTCCTTGTCACGGACCGCCGCAGAGCTTTGGGAGGTGTCATTTTTTGCAGATTTTGATGACGTTTACAATGTTATCATTTTTAGGACTTTGCAACCTTTTGATCACTTTTTATAGAATTTTTAATATTTTTTTAAAAATGGCAAAAAAGTGACATTTTCGACTTTGGGTGCGATTTTCCGTAAAATTTTTACTATTTTTCAGACTCCCTAGGGTACTTTAACCATAGGTTGTCTGTAGGATTCTATCATATGCTGCTATACTACAGTATGGCAGTATATGGGGATTTTACTCCTCATTCATTACAATGTGCTGATCCCTCTCCATGCACCCGCACCCGGCATGTGTCGGTTAAATGGATCATAAATACACTCTGCAGCTAAAATAGCCATTTACCACATTAACAATGTGTAAATGTCTTTTTTTAATGCAATATCTACATAGGTGTACATATGTCCATTTCCAACAGCCAAAAAAAGACAGCAATCAATGTATTTACCAAAAGCTGTTTGTTTGATGCACGCAGCCCAGGGTCCTAGTGTACAGGATCCATAGTCCATGACAAAAAAAGAGAGAAGGCCACAGCATCCAATATGATGAAAAAAGGTTAAACCTTTATTCACACAGGCATAGAAAAAACTGCAACATTTCGATTCACCATGAATCTTTGTCAAGCATGCTTGACAAAGATTCATGAGTGAATTGCATGCAATGGGATTGTGATGCATCAGCACCGGCTTGCATGCGACACAAATCAGGGGGCGTGGTCGTCGGACAACCCGACTGATTCGGGCAAACCTCAGAATTTAAAAAGCAAATTGTGTCGCAAGATCAGCACTGACATGCACCGGGAAGAAGAAGGTGAATTCCGGCCGATCTCAGTGGGGGAATCGACAGATGCAGGGAATTGGACGCACGATCTTAATGAATCGCAGCAGACTTGAATCCTCGTCGGACAACGCACGGTAGGGATTGCGATGGGACGGGTAAGTATATGTGCCCCATTGTGTTTGCTGACTATGTAAGAAGGCTAAAGGATGTATAGCAAACCCTTGAAAACCTTTGTTCAAGTATGCTAGAATAGCTAAAACCAGTTTAGCTGTTTAGAGAAGCTTTAAAGCAGACATTCCTTTGAGCTGGTTAAAAATCTGCAGCATTTGTTTGTTCTATGAAACTCTCACTATGGCAAGAAAAAACGAAATTTCATGTAAAACTCGACAGTCTATTCTTGTTCTAGAAATGAGTACCATTCCATGTGACAAATTGGCAAAAAACTGAAGATTTTCTACTATGGCTCTAACCAGAGAAGAAAGAAAAGGGGGAGGCCCAGCTGTGCAACTAAGCAATAAAACAAGTACATTAGAGAAACCATTTTGAGAAACCGATGCCTCACAGGTCCTCAACTAGCAGCTTCATTATATAGTACCCGCCAAATGCCAGAGTCAATCTCTAAAGTGAAGTGGCAACTCCAGTATTCTGGCCTTCAGGGCAGAGTGACAAAGAAAAAGCCATATCTGAGACTGACAAATAAAAGGAAAAGATTAATATGGGCAAAAGAACAGAGACATTGGACAGAAGAAGATTGGAAAAAAGTGTTTTTGGCAGTGGAATCTAAGTTTGAGGTTTGTGGATCACACAGAAGAGCATTTGTGAGAGGCACAACAGATGAAAAGATTCTGGAAGATGCCTGACGCCATCTGTCAAGCATGGATGAGGTTATCTGATGGTCTTGGGTTGTTTTGGTGCTGGTAAAGTGGAAGATTTTTACAAGGTCAAAAGGATTTTGTTTTTATTGGGGATGCGTGTATATTGTGGGACTGCTTTGCATCCCTGCTTTTTGTTAATTTTCCAAGGTTTATGTAGTGAAGAAAAAAGAAAGGCAGAAGTGGTAATAAACTGCTTCTGAATAGTCTCCATGCCATGGCAGCTCCAGGATCCTGTCAGGGTCCCACCCAGGCTGCCCGATGACCTTATCTAGCAGTGTGCCTATAAGAACATGAGTAAGCAACGGGTGTAAGTTACCATACACTGAAATACATCACTGTAAGTTTTGTTTTCACTGTAACTGGGTCATCTATAAGAGCCCCGGTTACAAAGAGAAATGACCACCAGTGAAGGAAAATGTCTTATCAGAACTGTATTGTATTGTATAGTGAGTTATAAGTAATATTATTGGGTGTGAAGAGTGCTATTGTGTCCTTGTTTTTGTTGGGGATGCGTGTATACTGTGGGACTGCTTTGCACCCCTGCTGTGTATTCACTCTCTAAGTTTTATGCAGTGAAGAAAAAAGAATGGCAGAAGTGGTAATAAACTGCTTCTGCATAGTCTCCAGCTATGTCTGACAGCCAGAAAGATTTGGGAAATTTTAGTAAGTAACTAATTTGGGTGAAAAACCATCTCCAAAACAGATAATTTAGAATTTTAAATTGGCATATTTTAGTTTTTTTAAATATATGAACGTAAGATATATCAACCAAAATTGACTGCTAACCTGAAGTACAATGTGTCATTAGAAAACAGTCTCAAAATCATTTTGGTAAGTCAAAGTGTTATAACCATATAATATATGCGACACATACCAGATTACAAAATAGGCTGAGCCTTAACGTACAAACTGCCTAGTGCACTTGCTATCCTTATTGCGACATTTTAAAAAGTCACAAATGTTAAATAATGTGCAAATGTTTTACATCCGAAGAATGAATACAAAAAATTACTTTTATATTTATATTTAAAATTAAATTTCATCCACGCACTACTACACCAAAATTATTTTTTTTCTTTGGTGGCAGATAGAGATTTAGCAATGGAGTTGTTCTATGTGGATATAACCTAATATATGTCTAATGACACAATAGAGAAATTAATAGAATAATACCCCAGCATAGTAATAAAATATCCCCCAGGCTTTATCCTTCATGCATCCTTAGGATTTTATCCAGTCACCTCTTTAGATAAAACCCTGCTCCACTACCTGTGACTATATACAGGCAGTCCCCTACTTAAGGACACCCGACTTACAGACGACCCATAGTTAAAGAGGGACCCATCTGCCCACTGTGACCTCTGGTAAAGCTCTCTGGATGCTTTACTACAGTCCCAGACTGCAATGATCAGCTGTAAGGTGTCTGTAATGAAGCTTTATTGATAATCCTTGGTCCCATTACAGCAAAAAATGTTGAAATTCCAATTTTCAGTGGGGCAAATAAAAAGATTTGTCTAGAACTACAATTATAAAATATACAGTTTCAACTTACATACAAATTCAACTTAAGAACAAACCTCCGGACCCTATCTTGTGCGTACTGCCTGTAATTGTTTCACAGATTCACAATGACAAGTATAGTAAAGAACACTTCAGTTACTGACCACTGATCTAAACTTAAAAATCGATCTATCAATAAATAAAATTATACATTTATACAAAAAAAATAAAATGGGATATTAAATGATTGTGTCCCTTCTAAATTCTTTGATTAAAAGAATTGTAAATACAGTTGTAGTAGTAGTTTTTATTGTGAACTCAGATCCGAATAGCATTTACCACATAATGTAAAGTAAATTATTCCTTGTATTTCTAAAGCTTATACAAAGCAAATGAGAATCCAGGGAACTGGCAAGAGATGAAAAAATCTTACCTTCCTGTCATCTAGTGGCCTTTGTGAAAAATGCAGCTTTAACCCACTTGATTTCTTTATCTTGTGCATTAGCTAAGAAGAGAAACCTCATTCTACAGACGACATTGTGTGAATAGAAAAAAATGTGTTCTGTTTCTTAATTTCTATTGAGACACTGCTCTCCACCCTACATAGTAAACTTATTTCTGAGTACCACAGATTCTATGGAACTCTGCTAAAGACTGCTGATAGAGAGTACTAACCTTCACCTCGCAGTCATATCAGTTACACTTGTATGATAGATACACATATATAACTTCCACTTTTATTTATTTTATCACAAAATTGGATAAAATGAAATATAAAATCTTTACTACCAAAATGATTACAATACAATATGCCTCAATGCATTTTGCGCTATTTTGTGGACTTGCTTTTTAGTCCTTCCATTTTCTGCCACTTTCTGTGTTTACCTATAGTAATTATGAACCATGGCAAACAGTAGTAACCGCTATTGTTTCGATATTAGAATAAGGGGGGGGGGGTTCCTTTGCCCCTTCTGCTGAGGTGACATTCATTGTATGTCTACATCTATCTTTTTTTTTTTTAAATGGCAGGAACATCAGCTTAATGATTAGTAAAAAAAAGAATAGCATTGTTAGGATAAGGTATACATTTAACCCATTCAGGACCAGGCTCAATATCCCCTTTCAGACCAAGGATAATTTTTCAAATCTGACACGTTTCACTATTATGGGAATAACTTTAGAGCGCTTAGACTTACTCATTTGCTTCTGAAACTGTTGTTTTGTGACATATTGTATTGAATGTTAGTTGTAAGTTATGGTTGAAACATTTTTCACTTATTTATAAAAATAAACGGAGATTTGGTGAAAATTTTGAGAACTTTGCCATTTTCAGAACTCGAAATGTTCTGCTTTTAAGATGGCAGTCTAGCAACCCAATATATCCATTTACCTGTACTTAATTTTATTATATTTTTGCTATATGTTGCTATTAGAGATGACTGAACACACTCGTCCGAGCTTGATGCTCGTTCGAGCATTAGCGTACTCGATACTGCTCGTTGCTCGGACGACTATTTCCCCAGCTCGAGAAAATGGCATCTCCCGCCGTTTTGATTTTTGATGGCCAGAAACAGAGCCAATCACAAGCCAGGAGACTCTGCACTCCACCCAGCATGACGTGGTACCCTTACACGTCGATAGCAGTGGTTGGCTGGCCTGATCAGGTGACCCTGGAATAGACTAGCCCCTGCCCGCACTGCTCGGATCATTCTCTGTCTGGATAGCGTTAGGGAGAGAGTTGCTGCTGCTGCAGGGATAGCGTTAGGGTGTTATATTAGCTTACTGTTAGGCAGGAGTGAGTCTACAAGAACCCAACAGCCCTTGTTAGGGCTACAATGGAGTTATATATATATATTTTTTGTTTGCTTGTGGCTGGGCTTGCTGGCACTAGTAGTGCAGCTAGTACCATATTGTGAGGAATTTGCAGGGAGACTTGCGACCGTTGTGTTTAGCTCTTAGTGACACATATCCACCCCAAACACCGAAGTGGGACAATTTATTACGGGTTTGATTTGAATTAGGCACAGTCTGCTGATTTATTTTTTTTTACGTTTATTTTTTTTTTATAACTCAAAGTTATCAGGCACAGCACAAAATCCAGTTGTGTGCTGTCAGTGTAGGTTAGAAACTAGCCATAGCAATATGATAGCATTGTTTTGTTTAAAAAAAAACAAAACAAAAAAAAAACAAAATAAAACACAAAAAAACAAAAAAAAAATTACAGTTTACACTTTAATTTAGAAAATGTTTAACCCGAGGGCTAGGGGTAGAGGACGAGGGCGTGGGCGTCCAACTACTGCAGGGGTCAGAGGCCATGGTGCTGGGCGGGGTGAGACACCACCTGCTGATGAGGGAGCAGGGGAACGCCGCAGAGCTACACTCCCTAGGTTCATCATGTCTCAAGTTACTGGGACTCGTGGTAGAGCACTGTTGAGGCCAGAACAGTGCGAACAGGTGATGTCGTGGATTGCGGACAATGCTTGTAGCCATTTGTCCACCAGTCAGTCTTCCACGCAGTCCACCCATGTCACCGAAATCAGCACTCCTCCAGCTCCTCCACCTCAGCCTCCTTCCCCCCAGTCTGCCCCCTCCCAGGAAAATTTGACATTTGAACCGGCATTCTCTGAGGAACTGTTTTCTGGACCCTTCCCACAGTCACAAACCACTTGTCCGGTTGCTGCTGAGCTATTTTCCGATGCCCAGGTTTTCCACCGGTCGCAGTCTGTGGGTGATGATGACATAATTGACGTAGTGGAAGAAGTGTGTAAAGAGGTGTCGGACGATGAGGAGACACGGTTGTCAGACAGTGGTGAAGTTGTTGTCAGGGCAGGAAGTCCGAGGGGGGAGCAGACTGAGGGATCGGAGGATGATGAGGTGACAGACCCAAGCTGGGACTGGCGAGTCCTCAAGGAGAACAGGTTGGAAGAGGCAGTGGTGGGGCCAGACGGAGAGGCAGGGCCACAGCAGGTGCATCAGTGCCAAATGTTTAATGTAGTCAAGCTCCCGTGGCGAGGGCTAGATTTTCAGAAGTCTGGAGGTTCTTTAAAGAAACACCGGATGACCGACGGACTGTGGTGTGCAACCTGTGCCAAACCAGGATCAGCAGGGGTTCCACCACTACTAGCTTAACTACCACCAGTATGCGCAGGCATATGAATGCTAAACACCCCACTCAATGGCACCAAGCCCGTTCACCTCCGGCCGGGCACACCACTGCTCCTTCCCCTGTGTCATTTGCTAGTCAGCCCCGTGCCCAGGACCCCGGCCCAAACACCTCCCGTGCGAAAAAACCCCATCTTCGCCTCCACAATCCTCCACAGCATCCACCTGCGTTCAGCTTTCCATACCCCAGACGCTGGAGCGCAAAAGGAAGTATAGTGCAACCCACCCACATGCCCAAGCCCTCAACGTCCACATCTCCAAACTGCTTAGCCTGAAGATGCTGCCCTATAGGCTGGTAGAGACCAAGACCTTTCGAAACCTCATGGTGGCAGTCGCCCCTCGGTATTCAGTCCCCAGCCGCCACTCTTTTCCCGATGTGCCGTCCCAGCCCTGCACCAGCATGTATCAGACAGCATCATCCGTGCCCTGACCAATGCCGTTTCTGACAAGGTCCACCTGAGCACGGACACGTGGACAACTGCAGCCGGGCAGGGCCACTATATATCGCCGACGGCACATTGGGTTAACTTGGTGGAGGCTGGGACCGAGTCTGACCCTGGGGCTGGTCATATACTGCCGACGCCGAGGATTGTGGGGCCTACCTCGGTCCAGGTCTCAAAGGCTTACTATGCCTCCTCCACCTCCTCCTCCGAATTACCATCCGTGGGCATGGCGCCATCAGTCGGTAGCTCTAGGCACAGCAGCAGTGCCGTCGCTAAGCGACAGCAGGCGGTGCTCAAACTGCTGAGCCTAGGCGATAAAAGGCACACCACCCAAGAGCTATTACAGGGCATCACGGCGCAGACTGATCTGTGGCTGGCACCGCTGAACCTGAAGCCAGGCATGGTTGTGTGTGACAACGGCCGTAACCTGGTGGCGGCTCTGCAACTCGGCAGACTGACACATGTGCCATGGCCCATGTGTTAAAACTCATTGTTCAGCGTTTCCTCAAGACATACCCCAATCTGTCTGATTTGCCGCATCTGTGCGCATTTCAGGAAGTCCAGCACCGTCTCCAACTGCCCGCTCACCGACTGTTGTGCGATGTGTCCACGAGGTGGAATTCAACATTAACCATGTTATCCAGAGTTTACCAGCAGCGCAGAGCGATTGTAGACTGCCAGATGTCAACTTCCACCAGAACTGGTAGTCAGTTCAGTCAGCTTCCTCAAGTCTACAATGAGGAGTGGACGTGGATGTCTGATATCTGTCAGGTGCTGAGTAACTTTGAGGAGTCAACACAGATGGTCAGTGGCGATGCCGCCATCATCAGCCTCACCATCCCACTGCTTGGCCTGTTGAAAAACTCTCTGGTCAGCATGAAGTCGGAAGCTTTGCGCTCGTCACAAAGGACGGGGGAAGAAGATTCCCTTGTTGATAGCCAAACACCCTCAGGTCTGTTTCTCAGTGCATATCGGAGGAGGTGGAGGAGGATGAGGAGGAAGAGGAGGAGAATGTTGGCGAGACAGTAGAGGGGACCATTGTTCAGTCCTTCACTGTTCAGCGTGTATGGGAAGAAGCAGAGGAGTTGGAGGAGTTGGGGGAGGAGAAAATGGACAGTCAGGCCAGTGAGGGGAGTGAATTCTTGCGCGTTGGTACTCTGGCGTATATGGCAGATTTCATACTAGGCTGCCTATCCCGTGACCCTCGCGTTCAAAGAATTTATTCCAGCACCGATTACTGGGTAAACACTCTCCAGGACCCAAGGTACAAGCAAAATCTTTCCACTCTCATCCCTGGAGAGGAAAGGAGTGTGAGAATGCATGAATACCAGCAGGCCCTGGTGCACAAGCTGAAACAGTATTTCCCTTCTGTGCTAGCGGCAGAGGGCGTACTTCTGTGGGACAAGTAGCGAGGGAGAGTAGGCGAGCAGGCAGCTTGTCCAGCACTGGCAGGGGTACGCTTTACAAGGCCTTTGACAGTTTTATGTCACCCCAGCAAGACACTGTCACCTGTCCCCAGTCTCGGCAGAGTAGGGCTGATCTTTACAGAAAGATGGTGAGGGAGTACGTAGCTGACCATACCATCGTCCTAAATGATCACACAGCTCCCTACAACTATTGGGTTTCAAAGCTGGACATGTGGCACGAACTGGCGCTGTACGCCTTGGAGGTTCTTGCCTGCTCTGCCGCTAGCGTGCCCTGTCCGAGCGGGTTTTCAGTGCAGCTGGTGGCATCATCACTGATAAGTGTACACGCCTGTCGACTGACAGCGCTGACAGGCTGACGCTTATCAAGATGAATAAAGCCTGGATTTCTCATGATTTCCATTCTCCACCAGGTGAAGGAAGCTGAACCTGAATAATTTATGCACTCCTCCTCCTCATTTTCCTCCTTCTCCTCCTCTTTGTACACTAAAGCAGAGGAAACTGGCTATTTTTTGCCAGGCCCAACTGGCTCTAGCCATAGTACTCTATGTATTTAATTTTTCTGGAGGGCCACCTACCAGGGTCCTCTGTTTTAAACAATTTTTGGGAGTGCCACATACAGGCACTCAATCTATTTAATTTTTCTGGAGGACCACCTACCTGCTCCTCTGGTTTGAAAACTTTTTTGGACTGCCACATACAGGCACTCAATCTATTTACTTTTTCTGGAGGACCACCTACCTGCTCCTCTGGTTTTAAAACGTTTTTGGACTGCCACATACAGGCACTCAATCTATTTAATTTTTCTGGAGGACCACCTACCTGCTCCTCTGGTTTGAAACCTTTTTTGGACTGCCACATACAGGCACTATCCAAATTAAATTGTCTCCATAGCAGCCTTTACACGTCGTCTTTTTAGCTGCCTCAACACGTTGTCCATATAGCTGCCTCCATACATCGTCCCCTTATCAAACGAGCTGTGTCAGGCAGAATTTTGGGTTGTTTTCATGGATTCCACATCAAACTTGTTAACTTTGTCGCCACCATGCTGTGTTATCCACAAAATATACTGGCAAACTTTTATCATTTACCGATATTATTTCAGCGCTTCTTGCGCATCTGTTTACATTCCCCTCACCCGCCATAACCCAAACTTATAAGAACACTACTACACTTGATCTTATACAAAAGCTTCTTAGAAGTGCTGTTTGGGGAGGAGCCGAGAGACAGGGGATTGGATAGGCGAAAGCTCGCCTGGCAGCGGAGCGCCAGCTCCATCCCTGGATCCATCTAACATAGTTTTAACTGCAGCAACTTTAATCTACTACTAGTTCACTGCCTCCATACATGGTCCCCTTATCAAACGAGCTGTGTCAGGCAGAATTTTGGGTTGTTTTCATGGTTTCCACATCAAACTTGTTAACTTTGTCACCACCCTGCTGTGTTATCCACAAAATATACTGGCAAACTTTTATCATTTACCGATATTATTTCAGCGCTTCTTGCGCATCTGTTTACATTCCCCTCACCCGCCATAACCCAAACCTATAAGAACACTACTACACTTGATCTTATACAAAAGGTTCTTAGAAGTGCTGATTGGGGAGTAGCCGAGAGACAGGGGCTTGGATAGGCGATAGCACGCCTGGCAGCGGAGCGCCAGCTCCATCCCAAGAACCAACTAACATAGTTTTAACTGCAGCACCTTTAATCTACTACTACTTCACTGCCTCCATACATCGTCCCCTTATCAAACGAGCTGTGTCAGGCAGAATTTTCAGGTGTTTCACCAGATACATAGTGGAACTCGGCCCATCTGTCGCCGCCATGCTGGAGACCTGAAGTTGCAATCATAGCAGCGCAATATGGATGTCCCATACTGTTGCTCTTAATCATGGAACCATTTCTGAAAAAACAATAAAAATAGAACCACTATGCTTTTTTTTTTATTTAGGTGAAATGTTCAAACGACCCCGCCTGCTTTAAAAATTATAAATTTTTCAAAGTAAACGCTTGTGGCCCCCAGGCCCATTTTGGGTGGGGAGGAGCTGAGAGACAGGGGCTTGGACAGGCGAAAGCTCGCCTGGCAGCTTACCGCCAGCTCCTTCCCAAGATTAAGCAGCCTCAGAGGCATCCATGCATGCTGCCCCTGCTGTTTCCTGTCCATTTTGCCTCCACGATCCTCCACAGTGTCCACCAATGTCTCCATGCACAACTTTCAACTCTCTATACCCCAGACGCTGGAGCACGAGAGGATATGCAGCACATCATCCCCTTTTCAAACGAGCTGTGTCAGGCAGAATTTTCAGGTGTTTCGCCAGATACATAGTGGAACTCGGCCCATCTGTCGCCGCCATGCTGGAGACCTGAAGTTGCAATCATAGCAGCGCAGTATGGATGCCCCATACTATCGCTCTTAATCATGGAAGTCGTCTCCATGGCTGCCTCCACATGTTGTCCCCTTATCAAACGAGCTGTGTCAGGCTCATTTTTCGGGTGTTTCACCAGATACATTATGGAACTTGGTCACTATGTCGCCACCATGCTGTGTTATCGACTAAATATACCGCCAACCTTTTGTTCACATAGGAAATCATTTCAGCGCTTCTTGCTCACCTCCTTTGGTGAAGCCTGAGTCCATTTAGGGTATGTTGCCATGACACTCTCTAGCCTGCCGCTGCCTCTGCATGCCGTCTTCTATAGTGTCAGGGTCAATTATTGGATGTTTTAGATGCTATCTAGCCTCATTCGGTCACTCTGTCATGGCCATGCTGTTGCCCATAATTTTGGCATAATGGTACGATTAAGCAGCCTCACAGGCATTCATGCATGCTGCCCCTGCTGTTTCCTGTCCATTTCCGTGGTGTTTCTATCATTTTCTGAGGTTCCCAGGTGTTTGGCCAAGCTTCCCTGTGCAGAGCCTTGGTCCGCTTGAAAAATGCTCGAGTCTCCCATTGACTTGAGTGGGGCTCGTTATTTGAGACGAGCACTCGAGCATCGGGAAAAGTTTGTCTCGAATAACTAGCACCCGAGCATTTTAGTGCTCGCTCATCTCTAGTTGCTATCATATGTTTATATTATTGTAATATATAAGGAGTGTAGCAGAATGATAGATACAGAGGGGTTCGTTGATTCAATAACTGTATGGTGTCCAAGTCCCATGGCTACACGTCAAGCCCAAATCATCACCCCTCCATTACAACACTTTAGAGTTATTTTTTTGTGATGATGTACTTTATTGCCAAACAATTCCAGTGTGGTCTAATTTTTCCAAAGGACATTTTTCCATGTGTCTTGTGGTTTGTTCCAATGTACTTTAACCGGTTCGCGACCGCCCACCGTGTATTCACGGCGGCGGTCGCGTTCCGATGCATGGAGAGGGCTCGCGGGCCGAGCCCTCTCCATAGCCGGTAAGTCTCTGCTGCATATTGCAGCAAAGGCTTACCGGTAACACCCGCGATCGGTGCCGGCACGGATCGCGGGTGTTTTCTTGCGAAGACCAGAAGCTACTCGCGAAGACCAGAAGCTACTTCGGGTTAACCCATTCATTACAATGTGCTATCAGCACATTGTAATGTATGAGGAGTAAAATCCCCATATACTGCCATACTGTAGTATGGCAGTATATAGTAGGATCGATCAGACAACCTAGGGTTAAAGTACCCTAGGGAGTCTGAAAAATAGTAAATAAAAAATAAAAAAAAGTTAAAAAAAAAATTATAATAAAAAAACCTAAAAATTCAAATCACCCCCCTTTCCCTAGAACTGCTATAAAAATAAATAAACTGTAAAAATCATAAACACATTACGTATCGCCGCGTCCGAAAATGCCCGATCTATCAAAATATGATAATGGTTTTTCACTGCGTTTAACCCCGTTAAGGAAAATCGCGTCCAAAGTCAAAACTGGCACTTTTTTGCCATTTAAAAAAAAAATGTAAATTCTATAAAAAGTGATCAAAAGGTCGTACAGTCCTAAACATAATATAACTGAAAACATCATCAAAAGTCGCAAAAGATGACACCACCCTCAAATCCATACAATAAAGTATGAAAAAGTTATAAGCACAAGAAGACGGCAAAATTAAAAAAAAAATTTTGTACATGAGGTTTTAATTTTTGTAAATGTATGAAAACATTATAAAACCTATACAAATTTGGTATCCCTGTAATCGTATTGACCGAAAGAATAAATTATATGCGTCATTTGTGGTGTGAAGTGAAAGCCGTAATATCCAAGCCCACAAGAATACGACACAAATGCGTTTTTTTACCATTTACACTGCATTTGGAATTTTTTTTCCCTCTTCCCAGTACATGGCATGGAATATTCAATGCGATCACTATGAAGTGCAATTTGTTACGCAAAAAACAAGCCATCACATAGCTTTTTAAGTGTAAAAATAAAAAAGTTATAGATTTTTAAAGGTGGGGAGTGAGAAATGGAAATGAAAAAACGGGAAACCGGTTAACCTTAAAGGGAACCTATCATTAAGTTTTTACCATTAAACCTAATGATATGTTAGCACAGAGGCCTTTTTTACTGTTTTCTGTTTTTATCACTTTTTCTTTTATCTTTATTAATGAAATAATAACTTTTAGAAACAGCCAGAAGCACTCTGGCTGACAGCGCCCGAGTGCCTCTCGGCTTCCCCGGCTTTTAATTTATGCACGCCCCCACTGCAATCCTCCTCCTGCTCCCAATTGGGGAACTGGGAGAGAGCACGCACCCTGCTCTGTACTTCTATGTCAGTGATTTTGGTTCTTCTTACATTTTTGTTGCCTGGCTTGTATTATTGTTGTATTCTCGTCTTTGACCTTGGTTGTACTAACTATTTTCATATCTACAATTTTGACTCTTATATACCCTTTTGGTTTGAACAAAAATCTGCATATAGTTAAAAGCGTTTTTGGGAAGATTGAGATCATCCCTAAGTATATACCGAGGCCAAATGTATAGCCCACTATTCGGTCACCCCATACAGTAGCGCACCTAGTCTCTTAGTCCACAATAACAAAATTGAAAACAAACATACCCCTCAAACAGAGGGGAAAAAAGGACAAACTAGGAAAGTGCACATGAAAATGGATCTTTAATAATGACACATAACTAGAGATGAGCGAGCACTAAAATGCTCGGGTACTCGTTATTCGAGACGAACTTTTCCCGATGCTCGAGTGCTCGTCTCGAATAACGAGCCCCATTGAAGTCAATGGGAGACTCGAGCAATTTTCAAGGGGACCAAGGCTCTGCACAGGGAAGCTTGGCCAAACACCTGGGAACCTCAGAAAAGGATGGAAACACCACGGAAATGGACAGGAAACAGCAGGGGCAGCATGCATGGATGCCTCTGAGGCTGCTTAATCGCACCATTATGCCAAAATTATGGGCAACAGCATGGCCATGACAGAGTGACAGAATGAAGCTAGATAGCATCTAAAACATCCAATAATTGACCCTGACACTATAGGGGACTTCATGCAGAGGCAGCGGCAGCAGCGGCAGGCTAGAGAGTGGCATGGCGACATACCCTAAATGGACTCAGGCTTCAAACCAATGGGTGGCAGAGAGGAACCAAAGGAGGTGAGCAAGAAGCGCTCAAATAATATCGGTACATGATAAAAGTTTGCCAGTATCTTTTGTGGATTACACAGCAGGGTGGCGACAAAGTTAACATGGAAGCCATGAAAACAACCCAAAATTCTGCCTGACACAGCTCGTTTGATAAGGGGACCATGTATGGAGGCAGTGAACTAGTAGTAGATTAAAGGTGCTGCAGTTAAAACTATGTTAGTTGGATCTTGGCATGGAGCTGGCGCTCCACTGCCAGGCGAGCTTTCGCCAATCCAAGCCCCTGTCTCTAGGCTACTCCCCAAACAGCACTTCTAAGAACCTTTTGTATAAGATCAAGTGTAATAGCGTTCTTATAAGTTTAGGATATGGCGGGTGAGGGGAATGGAAACAGATGCGCAAGAAGCGCTGAAATAATATTGGTAAATGATAAAAGTTTGCCAGTATATTTTGTGGATTACACAGCAGGGTGGCGACAAAGTTAACAAGTTTGTTGTGGAAGCCATGAAAACAACCCAAAATTCTGCCTGACACAGCTCGTTTGATAAGGGGACCATGTATGCCTACAGTTCATGCCAGTCGCTGCTCTGGCTGCCAGTCTCCTTTCGAATACAGTTTAAAATAATAACCCTCATCCATAAAGCTCTGTATAATGCTGCACCCCCCTACCTCTCCTCTCTTATCTCAGTCTATCGCCCAACCCGTGCTCTTAGATCCACCAGTGATCTTAGATCAACCTCTACCCTAGTGCGGACCTCCCACTCACGTCTCCAAGACTTCTCTAGAGCTGCACCAATTCTATGGAATGCTCTGCCCCGGACTATCAGACTAATACCTAACCTCCAAAGTTTCAAACGTGCTCTTAAAACCCATTTCTTTAGACAAGCCTATAACACTCATTAACTGCAAGAAGTTTTAACTCTTCTACTAACCCGTCCTGTGTCGTCCTCCCATCTGTTATCCAGCAACCAACAGGCACCAGACTTCTATGCAGTCCCATTCACCCTGGACCTGGTGACGGCTGAGTGGTTCAAGCGACAGCAATTCCATTTATTATATTTTGTTCTATTCCCTAAGAAGAATGGCTTGACCATTAAAAATTCTTTTACCTCGTGTTACCCCATCATCTTCATAAACCGTAAGCTCTGGCGAGCAGGGACCTCACTCCTGTTGTTCCATACAAATGTTGTGCTCTGTTACATTACATTTGTATTTGTTTCCTATGATTTGTAAAGCGCTACGGAATATGATGGCGCTATATAAATAAAGATTATTATTATTATTATTATGGAGGCAGTGAACTAGTAGTAGATTAAAGGTGCTGCACTTAAAACTATGTTAGTTGGATCTTGGGATGGAGCTGGCGCTCCGCTTCCAGGCGAGCTTTCGCCAATCCAAGCCCCTGTCTCTAGGCTACTCCCCAAACAGCACTTCTAAGAACCTTTTGTATAAGATCAAGTGTAGTAGCGTTCTTATAAGTTTGGGATATGGCGAGAGAGGGGAATGTAAACAGATGCGCAAGAAGCGCTGAAATAATATCGGTAAATGATAAAAGTTTGCCAGTATCTTTTGTGGATTACACAGCAGGGTGGCGAGAAAGTTAACAAGTTTGATGTGGAATGCCCTGTAATAGCTCTTGGGCGGTGTGCCTTTTATCGGCTAGGCTCAGCAGTTTGAGCACCGCCTGCTGTCGCTTAGCGACGGCACTGCTGCTGTGCCTAGAACTACCGACTGATGGCGCCATGGCCACGGATGGTAATTCGGAGGAGGTGGAGGAGGGGTGGGAGGAGGAGGAGGTATAGTAGGCCTTTGAGACCTGGACCGAGGTAGGCCCCGCAATCCTCTGCGTCGGCAGTATATCACCAGCCCCAGGGTCAGACTCGGTCCCAGCGTGCACCAAGTTAAGTGTAGTAGCGTTCTTATAAGTTTGGGATATGGCGGGTGAGGGGAATGTAAACAGATGCGCAAGAAGCGCTGAAATAATATTGGTAAATGATAAAAGTTTGCCAGTATATTTTGTGGATTACACAGCAGGGTGGCGACAAAGTTAACAAGTATGTTGTGGAAGCCATGAAAACAACCCAAAATTCTGCCTGACAAAGCTCGTTTGATAAGGGGACCATGTATGGAGGCAGTGAACTAGTAGTAGATTAAAGGTGCTGCAGTTAAAACTATGTTAGTTGGATCTTGGCATGGAGCTGGCGCTCCGCTGCCAGGCGAGCTTTCGCCAATCCAAGCCCCTGTCTCTAGGCTACTCCCCAAACAGCACTTCTAAGAACCTTTTGTATAAGATCAAGTGTAGTAGCTTTCTTATAAGTTTAGGATATGGCGGGTGAGGGGAATGTAAACAGAAGCGCAAGAAGCGCTGAAATAATATTGGTAAATGATAAAAGTTTGCCAGTATATTTTGTGGATAACACAGCTGGGTGGCGACAAAGTTAACAACTTTGATGTGGAATCCATGAAAACAACCCAAATTTCTGCCTGACACACCTCGTTTGATAAAGGGACGATGTATGGAGGCAGCTATATGGACGACTTTTGGAGGTAGCAATGGAGACAACGTGTGGAGGCTGCTATGGAGACAATTTAATTTGGATAGTGCCTGTATGTGGCAGTCCAAAAAAGTTTTCAAACCAGAGGAGCAGGTAGGTGGCCCTCCAGAAAAATGGAATAGATTGAGTGCCTGTATGTGGCAGTCCAAAAAAGTTTTCAAACCAGAGGAGCAGGTAGGTGGCCCTCCAGAAAAATGGAATAGATTGAGTGCCTGTATGTGGCAGTCCAAAAAAGTTTTCAAACCAGAGGAGCAGGTAGGTGGCCCTCCAGAAAAATTGAATAGATTGAGTGCCTGTATGTGGCAGTCCAAAAAACTTTTCAAACCAGAGGAGCAGGTAGGTGGCCCTCCAGAAAAATGGAATAGATTGAGTGCCTGTATGTGGCAGTCCAAAAAAGTTTGCAAACCAGAGGAGCAGGTAGGTGGCCCTCCAGAAAAATGGAATAGATTGAGTGCCTGTATGTGGCAGTCCAAAAAAGTTTTCAAACCAGAGGAGCAGGTAGGTGGCCCTCCAGAAAAATTGAATAGATTGAGTGCCTGTATGTGGCACTCCCAAAAATTGTTTAAAACAGAGGACCGGGTCGGTGGCCCTCCAGAAAAATTAAATGCATAAAGTACTATAGCTAGAGCCAGTGGGCCCTGTCAAAAAATAGCCAGTTTCCTCTGCTTTACTGTACAAAGAGGAGGAGAAGGAGGAAAATGAGGAGGAGGAGGAGTGGATAAATTATTCAGGTTGAGCTTCCTTCACCTGGTGGAGATTAGAAATTATGAGAAATCCAGGCTTTATTCATCTTAATAAGCGTCAGCCTGTCAGCGCTGTCAGTCGACAGGCGTATACGCTTATCGGTGATGATGCCACCAGCTGCACTGAAAACCCGCTCGGACAAGACGCTAGCGGCAGGGCAGGCAAGAACCTCCAAGGCGTACAGCGCCAGTTTGTGCCACATGTCCAGCTTTGAAACCCAGTAGTTGTAGGGAGCTGTGTGATCATTTAGGACGATGGTATGGTCAGCTACGTACTCCCTCACCATCTTTCTGTAAAGATCAGCCCTACTCTGCCGAGACTGGGGACAGGTGACAGTGTCTTGCTGGGGTGACATAAAGCTGGCAAAAGCCTTGTAAAGCGTACCCTTGCCAGTGCTGGACAAGCTGCCTGCTCGCCTACTCTCCCTCGCTACTTGTCCCGCAGAACTACGCACTCTGCGCTAGTGCTGTCAGAAGGGCAATACTGTTTCAGCTTGTGCACCAGGGCCTGCTGGTATTCATGCATTCTCACACTCCTTTCCTCTCCAGGGATGAGAGTGGAAAGATTTTGCTTGTACCGTGGGTCCAGGAGAGTGAACACCCAGTAATCGGTGCTGGAATAAATTCTTTGAACGCGAGGGTCACGGGATAGGCAGCCTAGCATGAAATCTGCCATATGCGCCAGAGTACCAACGCGTAAGAATTCACTCCCCTCACTGGCCTGACTGTCCATTTCCTCCTCCTCCAACTCCTCTAACTCCTCTTCTTCTGCCCATACACGCTGAACAGTGAAGGACTCAACAATGGTCCCCTCTTGTGTCTCGCCAACATTCTCCTCCTCTTCCTCCTCATCCTCCTCCACCTCCTTCGATATGCGCTGAGAAACAGACCTAAGGGTGCTTTGGCTATCAACAAGGGAATCTTCTTCCCCCGTCTCTTGTGACGAGCGCAAAGCTTCCGACTTCATGCTGATCAGAGAGTTTTTCAACAGGCCAAGCAGCGGGATGGTGAGGCTGATGATGGCGGCATCGCCACTGACCATCTGTGTTGACTCCTCAAAGTTACTCAGCACCTGACAGATATCAGACATCCACGTCCACTCCTCATTGTAGACTTGAGGAAGCTGACTGACCTGACTACCAGTTCTGGTGGAAGTTGACATCTGGCAGTCTACAATCGCTCGGCGCTACTGGTAAACTCTGGATAACATGGTCAGTGTTGAATTCCACCTCGTGGGCTCGTCGCACAACAGTCGGTGAGCGGGCAGTTGGAGGCGGCGCTGCGCTGCCCTGAGAGTGGCAGCATCTGTGCTGGACTTCCTGAAATGCGCACAGATGCGGCGCACCTTCGTGAGCAAATCAGACAGATTGGGGTATGTCTTGAGGAAACGCTGAACTATCAGATTTAACACATGGGCCAGGCATGGCACATGTGTCAGTCTGCCGAGTTGCAGAGCCGCCACCAGGTTACGGCCGTTGTCACACACAACCATGCCTGGCTTCAGGTTCAGCGGTGCCAGCCACAGATCAGTCTGCGCCGTGATGCCCTGTAATAGTTCTTGGGCGGTGTGCCTTTTATCGCCTAGGCTCAGCAGTTTGAGCACCGCCTGCTGTCGCTTAGCGACGGCACTGCTGCTGTGCCTAGAGCTACCGACTGATGGCGCCATGCCCACGGATGGTAGTTCGGAGGAGGAGGTGGAGGAGGGGTGGGAGGAGGAGGAGGCATAGTAGGCCTGAAACACCTGGACCGAGGTAGGCCCCGCAATCCTCGGCGTCGGCAGTATATGACCAGCCGCAGGGTCAGACTCGGTCCCAGCCTCCACCAAGTTAACCCAATGTGCCGTCAGCGATATATAGTGGCCCTGCCCGGCAGCACTCGTCCACGTGTCCGTGGTCAGGTGGACCTTGTCAGAAACGGCGTTGGTCAGGGCACGGATGATGTTGTCTGACACGTGCTGGTGCAGGGCTGGGACGGCACATCGGGAAAAGTAGTGGCGGCTGGGGACCGAATACCGAGGGGCGGCCGCCGCCATGAGGTTGCGAAAGGCCTCGGTTTCTACTAGCCTATAGGGCAGCATCTCCAGGCTAAGCAATCTGGAGATGTGGACATTAAGGGCTTGGGCGTGCGGGTGGGTTGCACTATATTTGCGTTTCCGCTCCAGCGTCTGGGGTATGGAGAGCTGAACGCTGGTGGATGCTGTGGAGGATCGTGGAGGCGACGATGGGGTTTTTGTGGCAGGGTCCTGGGCAGGGGGCTGACTATCAGCTGACACAGGGGAAGGAGCAGTGGTGTGCACGGCCGGAGGTGAACGGGCTTGTTGCCACTGAGTGGGGTGTTTAGCATTCATATGCCTGCGCATACTGGTAGTAGTTAAGCTATTTGTGGTGGAACCCCTGCTGATCCTGGTTTGGCAAATGTTGCACACCACAGTCCGTCGGTCATCCGGTGTTTCCTTAAAGAACCTCCAGACTTCTGAAAATCTAGCCCTCGCCGCAGGAGCCCTCGCCACGGGAGCTTCACTAGTTGACACATTTGGCGCTGATGCACCAGGTCTGGCCCTGCCTCTCCGTCTGGCCCCACCACTGCCTCTTCCAACCTGTTCTGGTCGAGGACTCTCCTCCGTCTCAGAAGCACTGTGTTCACCCGGCCTATCAACCCAGCTTGGGTCTGTCACCTCATCATCCTCCGATCCCTCAGTCTGCTCCCCCCTCGGACTTCCTGCCCTGACAACAACTTCCCCACTGTCTTACAACCGTGTCTCCTCATCGTCGGACACCTCTTTACACACTTCTTCCACTATGTCAAGAAGGTCATCATCACCCACAGACTGCGACTGGTGGAAAACCTGGGCATCGGAAAATTGCTCAGCAGCAACCGGACAAGTGGTTTGTTACTGTGGGAAGGGTCCAGAAAACAGTTCCTCAGAGTATGCTGGTTCAAATGCCAAATTTTCCTGGGAGGGGGCAGACTGGGGGGGAGGAGGCTGAGGTGCAGGAGCTGGAGGAGTGCCGATTTCGGTGACATGGGTGGACTGCGTGGAAGACTGACTGGTGGACAAATTGCTCGAAGCATTGTCGGCAATCCACGACATCACCTGTTCGCACTGTTCTGGCCTCAACAGTGCTCTACCACGAGTCCCAGTAACTTCAGACATGAACCTAGGGAGTGTAGCTCTGCGGCGTTCCCCTGCTCCCTCATAAGCAGGTGGTGTCTCACCCCGCCCAGGACCACGGCCTCTGACCCCTGCAGTAGTTGGACGCCCACGTCCCCGCCCTCGTCCTCTACCCCTAGCCCTCGGGTTAAACATTTTGAAAATGAGAGTTATAACTTTAATTTTTTTTTAACTTTTTTTTGTGTTTTTTGTTTTTTTTTGTGTTTTTTAGTTTTTAAAACCAAACGATGCTATCCTATTGCTATGGCTATTTTCTAGCCAAGTATGAAAGCACACTGCTATGCCAGATGAGATGACGCTGAGTTATTAAAAAAATAAACGTAAAATAAAAAAGGAAATGGCAGACTGTGCCTAATTGAAATCCAACCCCTAATAAATTTTCCCACTTCGGTCTTTGCGATGGATATGTGCGTCACTAAGCGCAAAACACAGCGGTCGCAAGTCTCACTACAAATTGCTCACAATTTGCTAGTAGATGCACTGCATCAAGTACAGCCACCAGCAGATCAACCAGAAATCAAATATATATAACGCTACTGTAGGCGTAAGTAAGCCGTTTGGATTCTCCTATGGCTATTTTCTAGCCAAGTATGAAAGCACACTGCTATGCCAGATGAGATGACGCTGAGTTATTAAAAAAATAAACGTAAAATAAAAAAGGAAATGGCAGACTGTGCCTAATTGAAATCCAACCCCTAATAAATATTCCCACTTCGGTCTTTGCGATGGATATGTGCGTCACTAAGCGCAAAACACAGCGGTCGCAAGTCTCACTACAAATTGCTCACAATTTGCTAGTAGATGCACTGCATCAAGTACAGCCACCAGCAGATCAACCAGAAATCAAATATATATAACGCTACTGTAGGCGTAAGTAAGCCGTTTGGATTCTCCTATGGCTATTTTCTAGCCAAGTATGAAAGCACACTGCTATGCCAGATGAGATGACGCTGAGTTATTAAAAAAATAAACGTAAAATAAAAAAGGAAATGGCAGACTGTGCCTAATTGAAATCCAACCCCTAATAAATTTTCCCACTTCGGTCTTTGCGATGGATATGTGCGTCACTAAGCGCAAAACACAGCGGTCGCAAGTCTCACTACAAATTGCTCACAATTTGCTAGTAGATGCACTGCAGCAAGGACAGCCACCAGCAGATCAACCAGAAATCAAATATATATAACGCTACTGTAGGCGTAAGTAAGCCGTTTGGATTCTCCTATGGCTATTTTCTAGCCAAGTATGAAAGCACACTGCTATGCCAGATGAGATGACGCTGAGTTATTAAAAAAATAAACGTAAAATAAAAAAGGAAATGGCAGACTGTGCCTAATTGAAATCCAACCCCTAATAAATTTTCCCACTTCGGTCTTTGCGATGGATATGTGCGTCACTAAGCGCAAAACACAGCGGTCGCAAGTCTCACTACAAATTGCTCACAATTTGCTAGTAGATGCACTGCATCAATTACAGCCACCAGCAGATCAACCAGAAATCAAATATATATAACGCTACTGTAGGCGTAAGTAAGCCGTTTGGATTCTCCTATGGCTATTTTCTAGCCAAGTATGAAAGCACACTGCTATGCCAGATGAGATGACGCTGAGTTATTAAAAAAATAAACGTAAAATAAAAAAGGAAATGGCAGACTGTGCCTAATTGAAATCCAACCCCTAATAAATTTTCCCACTTCGGTCTTTGCGATGGATATGTGCGTCACTAAGCGCAAAACACAGCAGTCGCAAGTCTCACTACAAATTGCTCACAATTTGCTAGTAGATGCACTGCAGCAAGGACAGCCACCAGCAGATCAACCAGAAATCAAATATATATAACGCTACTGTAGGCGTAAGTAAGCCGTTTGGATTCTCCTATGGCTATTTTCTAGCCAAGTATGAAAGCACACTGCTATGCCAGATGAGATGACGCTGAGTTATTAAAAAAATAAACGTAAAATAAAAAAGGAAATGGCAGACTGTGCCTAATTGAAATCCAACCCCTAATAAATTTTCCCACTTCGGTCTTTGCGATGGATATGTGCGTCACTAAGCGCAAAACACAGCGGTCGCAAGTCTCACTACAAATTGCTCACAATTTGCTAGTAGATGCACTGCAGCAAGTACAGCCACCAGCAGATCAACCAGAAATCAAATATATATAACGCTACTGTAGGCGTAAGTAAGCCGTTTGGATTCTCCTATGGCTATTTTCTAGCCAAGTATGAAAGCACACTGATGAGATGACGCTGAGTTATGAAAAAATAAACGTAAAATAAAAAGTAAATGGCAGACTGTGCCTAATTGAAATCAAACCCCTAATAAATTTTCCCACTTTGGTGTTTGAGGTGGATATGTGTGTCACTAAGAGCTAAACACAACGGTAGCAAGTCCCCCTGCAAATTCCTCACAATATGGTACTAGCTGCACTACTAGTGCCATCAAGCCCAGCCACAAGCAAACAAAAAAAAAAAAGTATAATGTTATTGTAGCCCTAAGAAGGGCTGTTGGGTTCTTGTTGAATCACTCCTGCCTAACACTATTCTAATAGAACACCCTAACGCTTTCCCTGACCAGCAGCAGCTCTCTCCCTAGCGGCATCCAGACACAGAATGATCCGAGCAGCGCGGGCAGCGGCTAGTCTATCCCAGGGTCACCTGATCTGGCCAGCCAACCACTGCTATCGACGTGTAAGGGTACCACGTCATGCTGGGTGGAGTGCAGAGTCTCCTGGCTTGTGATTGGCTCTGTTTGCTCCGAGCATCAAGCTCGGACGAGTATGTTCGCTCATCTCTACACATAAACAAAATTACATGAACGGTGCCAACATGAGATGGCGCCGTCCTGTAAATATCAATAAAATGCCATAAAATCCCGAGTGGTGGAACACAGAGAAAGAAGCGGACCAACCTGGACAAGGTGGAGAGACAGGTAAATAGAAAAATCAATTGGCAAGAAGCTAGATAAACGTGGGCATAAAGCCTGCTAATGGACCATGTTTTTATGGTGCCTTGTATGGGTAATAGCAGCAGTAACCTATGTAGTGCCTGTTATAAACAGTAACAGCACTACCCTATGTAGGGGCTGCATAACCAGTGACTTATTGAAAGATAAATATCAGTTCTTACTAAGTCGTTACGGGTGTTAGGGACTCCACTGTCCGGGAAAGACCGCGTCCTGACATACGTTTCGGCTCAGAATGAGCCTTCATTGTTGAGCTTTCCAAGCTAAAACGTACGTCGGGGACGCGGTCTTTTCCCGGACAGTCTAACACCCATAACGACTTGGTAAGAGCTGATACATATCTTTCAATAAGTCACTGGTTATGCAGCCCCTACATAGGGTAGTGCTGTTACTATTTATAACAGGCACTACATAGGTTACTGCTGCTATTACCCATACCAGGCACCATAAATACATGGTCCATTAGCAGGCTTCATGCCCACGTTTATCCAGCCTCTTGCAAATTGATTTTTCTACTTAACTGTCTCTCCACTTTGTCCGGGTTGGTCCGCTTCTTTTTGCTACACAAATCGGAATGCTCCAGACCAGCAAACTGCTAAGATTTATGCATTAACAAAGATGGTCAAACTCACGTGAGATAAGAGATAAGCGGGTTTGTTGAAATTCGGTTCAACCGGTTCATTTGAATAGTGCAATAAAATTTTGGTTTGAGACAAACCCCATTCCAGCCAATGGGGACCCAGTTTTTAAAGGGAACTTGTTACCAGCAAAGTGATTTTTAGCTTGTGGCAAGTTCCAATTGAATATTAAAAATGCCTTTGTCCATGTTTTAAATCATTTCTGTAGTTTACTGGTTTCTTGCCTGCAGCATGTGGTGAATCCCTGAAGGTGAGGGACAACTGCAGCCTGTGTGTTCCAGTCTTCTCTGCTCCACACTCATCCACCTCCCTCACCCCTCCTTACTTCCTGTCATGTGCATTGAGCATGCACGGGATGGAGGAGGTGGTGTGGAGGAGAGGAAAAATGCATGAGAAGATACAGGAACACACAGACTAAAGCTACCCCCCACCCCTGGGACTTACCACACTCTATTGGCAGATAGTCAAGTAATGTGTATCAAACTATTATAAACTATTGAAATGATTTAGAATGCTGACAGACATTTTTAAAATCATCAAAAAATATAAACAAATAAATAACAAAAATTATAATACTTATTAAATGCTTTTAATGTAACTGTGAAGAAGACGGTTATGGTAGTGATGATTGTAACTGACAAGCACTGTCTCTGTGAGAGAAGGCAGCTAGAATGACAATGAAGAATTGTGTCTTCAGTGCCTCAGGTTTCAATGAGTTGTCTTCAACTCGCTCCACCTCTTTTGTGCAAATTTACCTCACCCCCATTCAAAACAGCAAGGATGTCTCAGCCACAGGTCAAGGAGAATTCCCAAACACTCTATGATAACACTCCTAGCTGGGATTCTGTGGTCCAGTGCTGCCCCAGTTGCAGACATGGGGAGATTTATCTTTTCTCTTTCTAGTTTTATTGTCAGTTTACTTGCAGTTTTGTCTTGTTTCTTTTTTGTGACTTTTCATAGGTTCTAAATCGGCAATACAACTTACCTTAGTCTAAAATATATTTCTTACATATATTAAGCAAATCTATCCAAAAGCTGTGCACCACGAGTTGTAGTGCAAATATGGAAAAGGCACAGAAAAATGTAAACTGCTCAAAATAGGAGACTTTTTTTGCACTAACATTTGAAAAAAAAATAAAGATAAATCTCCCCCACAGAGTTCCCAACAACAACTTGTTTTGGAGGATGAGGATGTTGAAAGCATACCATGCTGATGATGAATCTAAAGTGCCATCTTTCTGCAATATGGAGACTGAAAAGAAGGGCAGTGGTAAGGGCTTGGTTGAAGAAGATCTGAGAGGTAAAGACAATGTCCTAGACACAACATGGCTCAAAGGCATTAATGGTTTGAGAATGAGTTAGTGGTCATAAAGCCATAGGTAGCCAGCAGAGGATGCGGAAGGGTGCAAAAGTGCATCTGGCAGCCCATAACCATAATTTGGCCTGCAACCATAACATGATCTGTAGTGGATAACACACAAGAAAAAACATGAAAAGACCTTTGACCACCACCAAGTCTATCCACACCATGCCAGAGAAGGGTTCAGTTTTTCAGAGTTTCATGTCACCCATGAACCATGGCACTAACTGGGATAATTACAAAATTGTCAGTCTTTGATAAAGCTACCATTCCAGACAGCTTTAAACAATGCTGTGGCTGTCCCACAAAACATCACTCCCAGCCATCACTACTTCCCTAGTCAGGCCATCCCTGCCCAGCACCAACAGGTTGTGGAGAAATTGAGGTTTGGACTATGCAATGCCATTAATCTTAAGTTGCACATCATAACTTATATGTGGACAGTTAAGCCGAGATGGCTTATACTCGGGATGGCTTATACTCAAGTATATGTGGTATATCCTATTTTTTGTTTATATGTTTGCAGTGGAATAATAAAATGAGCAAGAACAAGTCTAAACTGTTTCCATAATGGCTTTTGCCTTACGGATTACTTTAGAATAAAAAGTAAATACATTTGAAATTCAGATTGCTTTATCCCAGCTAAATGGAAAAAGTTGTGTTTAGAATTGGTAAACATCTATCAATGTTTGAATACATTTTAAGTTCGTTCTTATAGCAAATGCCCTGAACTGAAAATGGAATTTGTCACCAGCTGAAACATGAAAATAGAATTCAGCAAATCAGAGGTGTGGTACAAAGGATGAGCTCGTTGAGCACAGTTTACTTGATTAACCAAATTTAAATTGTGTTGAGGAAACAAAGTAGGTGAAAATACTATAGATCAGTTCATAATCATTATTCATTTACAGAGAATCCAAAAATAAAATAGATGCTTTTATTGAAGGGGTAGTAAATCTGTCAGCAGAAATTTACTTAATAAACCACTATCAGTATGTTGTAAATCAGCAAAACATCTTTCAGATCGTGTTTTCTTAATGGCCTAGTGAGCCCAGCATCATGTATAAAGTCTTGAAGTGAGATATAAATTAAATAAATAATTTAGCACTGGAGTCAGGCTCTCTGGAGCTCGGAATGCCCCATATGTTGTGATTGACATTCCTCAGCAGGTTTCAGGGGACTCTGGTGACGAGAGAGGCAATAATGATGCAAGACATAAGGGCATCAACTATAGCAAAGGGGTCATTCTCAGCCTGGAAGAGTTTGACTTCAGGACTTAACACTCTGTCTTCTTGACTTTATAAATCCAATTTACATCTCACTTCAAAGTTCATTTTCTGGATGATGCCACCACACCGGATTATGTAAAAAACATGAACCGAATGGTGTTTAGCTGCTTAAATGGATATTCCCACACAGACAAGATTCCCAAATTGTCAGGATCAGTGGATCCTCTGGACCACCGCGGGAGATGTAACTAGCCAACACCCGGAACCGGAGCCTAGCGGCACCTGGTATTCACCAGAGCCCGCCGCAAAGCGGGTTGGACTTGCTGCGGCAGGATACCACTAGGTCGTTCCCAGGTGTGACTAGCCCACGGTGGCAGCCGAGGTCGAGGTACCTTAGCAGATGACAATCTCGTAGACAGGTCCAGGCACAGGGTCAGGGCAGGCGGCAGAGATGCAACGTCAGGTCCAAGTCCGGGGTCAGCAACAGGAGGTCCAGGCAGGTGGGAACGGGAACACAGGCACACGGAACACAGCAACACGGAGGAACTCGGGTAACACAGGAGCGGGAACACACAGGAACACAGGAATACACGGGAACGCAGGAATACACAGGAACACAGGAATAATCGCTAGTAAGCTTTCTCTAAGGCTATGAGGCACAAAGATCCGGCAAGGGTAACAGGAAGAGGCAGGCTTAAGAAGAATTTGGCAATATGGCCAGCGCCAATTAATGGCGCGCTGGCCCTTTAAATTTGGAGAAGGTGCCGCGCGCGCGCCCTAGCAGTCGGGGACGCGCGCGCACAGCGGAGGGGAGCGAGCCAGGAGCCGGGACGGGTGAGATGCGCTGGCGGCGCGCTGGCGGGGGCAGGGCGGCACGGGTGAGCCCGCGACCCGCGATGTGGGTCGCGGGACCACCCGTGACAGTACCCCCCCCCTTCGGCCTCCCCCTCCTCCTAGGCTGGAGGAACCTCTGCAGAAGACTACGATCCAATATGTTGTCCTCTGGCTCCCACGACCTTTCTTCAGGACCGAACCCCCTCCAGTCAACCAAGAAGAACCGCTTCCCCCTCACCGTCTTCATGTCCAAGATCTCTTTTACCTCATAGGTGTTGGTAGAGTCCGCCACTGGAGTAGGAGGAGGATCTTGCTGGGAGAAGCGATTCAAGATGACAGGCTTGAGCAGGGAGACATGAAAGGAGTTCGGGATGCGCATGGTGGGAGGAAGGCGCAGCTTATAGGCCACAGGGTTAATACGCTTCAGCACCTCAAATGGACCCAGATAGCGAGGGCCAAGCTTGTAGCTGGGAATCTTCAACCGGACATATTTTGAAGACAGCCACACTTTATCCCCTGGAGAGAAGATGGGAGGAGACCTGCGTTTTTTATCGGCCTGAGTCTTGGTGCGGGCAGAGGCCTGAAGCAGGGACTGACGAGTCTGTTCCCAAATAGCTTTAAGGTCCGTTACCAACTCTTCCACAGCAGGAACATCAGCAGACACGGAGAGAGGTAGGGGTGGACGTGGATGTCTTCCATATAGAACAAAGAAGGGTGATGCACCAGCAGACTCCGAATCCAGGGAGTTATAAGAGAACTCTGCCCAAGGTAGCAAAGTGGACCAGTTATCCTGACGGGCAGAGACAAAGTGACGCAGGTAACAGCCCAAAGTCTGGTTAACTCTTTCAACCTGTCCATTAGATTGAGGATGGTACGCAGAAGAGAAGTCCAGTTTTATCTGCAGTTGATTACACAGGGCTCGCCAGAAGCGGGAGACAAACTGGACCCCTCGGTCCGAGACGATGTGCAACGGAAGTCCATGTAGGCGAAAGATGTGGGTGAAGAACTGGCTGGCAAGGTGTGGAGCAGACGGCAGGCCTGGCAGAGGAACAAAATGAGACATTTTGGAAAAGCGGTCGGTTACCACCCAGATAACGGTATTGCCAGATGATGGTGGCAGATCTGTAATAAAATCCATAGCCACGTGAGACCACGGGCAAGTAGGCACGGGTAACGGCAACAGAAGACCAGCTGGTTTTTGTCGTGAGGGCTTATTACGAGCACAAGAGGTACAGGACCGCACAAAATCCCGAACGTCCTTGACCAAATCAGGCCACCAATAGAATCGGGAAATTAGGGCCACAGAGCGCTGCACCCCAGGGTGCCCAGCCACACGAGAGGAATGTCCCCAGGTCAGAATCCTCTTTCGAAGACCAGGTCGCACGTAAGTCTTGCCGGGAGGTAATTGCCGGAGGTCCACCGGCGCTGCCAGCACAAGTCTCTCAGGAGGAACTATGTATCTCGGGGCACAGTCCTCCCCCATAACATCCGAAGCACGGGACAAGGCGTCAGCCTTGATGTTTTTCTCGGCAGGGCGAAAATGGATTTGGAAGTCAAAACGGGAAAAGAAGAGAGACCACCGGGCTTGACGCGGGTTCAACCGCTGAGCCGACTGTAGGTATTGGAGGTTCTTGTGGTCAGTGTAGATGCTGACTGGAAATCTGGCTCCCTCCAACAGATGACGCCACTCCTCCAAGGCAAGCTTGATGGCCAGAAGCTCACGATCTCCAATAGAATAATTCCTCTCTGCAGGAGAGAAAATTTTGGAGAAGAAGCCGCAAGATAGAGTACGGCCCCTAGGCCCCTTCTGAGTAAGGACCGCTCCAGCTCCTACGGAGGAGGCATCAACCTCCACAAAAAATGGCTTCTCGGTATCTGGTCTGGTAAGGACAGATGCAGAAGAAAAAGCAGACTTTAGTCTCGTGAAGGCCTGGTCAGCCGCTGGGGGCCAGGCACGAGAATTGACACCTTTCTTCGTTAGCGCCACCATAGGAGCTACCAGAGTCGAGAAGTGGGGAATGAATTGTCTATAATAATTTGCGAAGCCCAGGAATCTTTGAATAGCCCGTAGTCCCACTGGGCGTGGCCACTGAAGAACCGCAGATAACTTATCAGGATCCATTTGCAAGCCTTTATCGGAAATAATGTAGCCGAGGAATGGAAGGCTTTTTTGATGAAACAGGCACTTCTCCAGTTTGGCGTAGAGATGGTTGGCCCTGAGGCGGCTGAGCACTTGCCGTACATGGGAAAGGTGGGACTCGAGGTCAGCAGAATACACAAGGATGTCATCCAGGTAAACCACAACACAGCGGTACAATAAGTCCCTGAAGATATCGTTGACAAACTCTTGGAAAACGGCTGGCGCATTACAGAGTCCGAAAGGCATAACTAAATATTCAAAATGCCCATCACGGGTGTTAAAGGCGGTCTTCCACTCATCGCCCCTCCTGATGCGGATAAGATTGTAGGCCCCACGAAGATCCAGCTTGGTAAAGACTCTCGCACCCCGTAGGCGATCAAACAGCTCCGTGATCAGTGGCAGAGGATAGCGATTCTTAACGGTGACCTTGTTAAGACCGCGATAGTCAATACAGGGGCGGAGAGAGCCATCTTTCTTGGTGACAAAAAAGAAGCCGGCGCCTGCCGGAGAGGAGGATTTACGAATGAAGCCTCTTTGTAGATTCTCCTGGACATACTCGGACATGGCGGCTGTTTCAGGTACCGAGAGCGGGTACACCCGGCCCCGAGGAGGAGAAGATCCAGGCAGCAGGTCGATGGGGCAATCGTAGGGACGATGTGGAGGAAGGGTCTCAGCTTGTTTCTTGGAGAACACATCCGCGAAGTCCTGGTATGGAGCGGGAAGCCCCCCCAAAGGCTTAGGAGACAAGGTAGAAGTCCCGACAGGGAGCGGATGTAGAACCTTCATACAGTGTGATGAACAATCCGGACCCCAGCGGAGAATCTCCCCAGAAGACCAGTCCAGAACAGGGGCATGATGTTGCAACCAGGGAAGGCCCAGCAGGAGAGTGGAAGTGCACTGGGGCAGCACAAAAAAGGACAGTCTTTCTCTATGTAATGCTCCAACTTGCAGGAGCAGGGGTTCTGTGCGAAACCGGATGGGCACGGAGAGAATTTGGCCACTGACCGAGGCAATGGACAATGGCTTCCTGAGACGAACCACCGGGAAGTGATGCTGGGAGACCAGGGCAGCATCCATAAAGTTCGCTGTAGAGCCCGAATCCAGGAAGGCGGAAACTTGGATCTGGGTGCCAGTGCCAACGCTGAGGAGTACGGGGAGAGTCAAGCGTGGAGAAGCTTTATTCTCACCTAGGGACGCTTCTCCTGAGAAGCCTAGGTGCTGGCGTTTCCCGGACGTTGGGGGCGGACAGGACAAGCCCCGACGAAGTGCCCTGGGCTGGCACAATACATGCACAGGTTCTCCTGACGTCGCCTGGAACGCTCTTGTAGAGAAAGCCGGACTCGGTCCACCTGCATAGGTTCATCAGCAGAAGATTCAGCCGGGGGCTGAAGCGGCTTTTGGAATACAGGTGCCAGGCGAGGAAGACGTCTAACACGGCCTTGGGGGTACTCGGAGCGTAGTTCCTCAGCGCGCTCCTTAAACCGCACATCAATTCGAGTGGCCAAGGTGATCAGACCACTCAGAGTTGACGGCAGGTCCCGTGCTGCCAGCGCGTCCTTGACCTGCGCAGAAAGTCCTTTCTTGAAGGTAGCAATGAGGGCCGCATCGTTCCAGGCAAGTTCAGAAGCCAGGGTGCGGAACTGAACCGCGTACTCTCCCACAGATGAGTTGCCCTGGCGCAGGTTCAATAATGCAGACTCCGCAGAGGAAGCTCGGGCCGGTTCCTCGAAGACTGACCGGAACTCTGCCAGAAATTCCGAGAGGGTAGTGACAACCGGGTCATCCCTGTCCCAAAGAGGAGTAGCCCAGGCCAGGGCCTTCCCGGAAAGGAGGCTGAGGACAAATGCCACCTTGGACCGCTCTGTGGAAAATTGCGATGGCATAAGTTCTATGTGCAGGGAGCACTGGGTGATGAAGCCCCTGCACATCTTGGGATCCCCGTCATACTTGCCGGGCAAAGAGAGACGTAGCCTGGGTTCAGCAGCAGGGAGATAAGCCGGGGTAGCAGGAGTTGCAGCGGCCACCTCAGGAGACTGTTGCTGATGCTGGGTAGCTAGAAGCTGTTGCAGCATGGCGGTGACTTGCTCCAGTTGATTCCGTTGTGCAGCAATCTGCCGGGACTGGTGGATCACGATGGTGGCGAGATCAGGCTGACTGGGAGAAGGAGCCTCGGCGGGATCCATGGCCGGATCTTACTGTCAGGATCAGTGGATCCTCTGGACCACCGCGGGAGATGTAACTAGCCAACACCCGGAACCGGAGCCTAGCGGCACCTGGTATTCACCAGAGCCCGCCGCAAAGCGGGTTGGACTTGCTGCGGCAGGATACCACTAGGTCGTTCCCAGGTGTGACTAGCCCACGGTGGCAGCCGAGGTCGAGGTACCTTAGCAGATGACAATCTCGTAGACAGGTCCAGGCACAGGGTCAGGGCAGGCGGCAGAGATGCAACGTCAGGTCCAAGTCCGGGGTCAGCAACAGGAGGTCCAGGCAGGTGGGAACGGGAACACAGGCACACGGAACACAGCAACACGGAGGAACTCGGGTAACACAGGAGCGGGAACACACAGGAACACAGGAATACACGGGAACGCAGGAATACACAGGAACACAGGAATAATCGCTAGTAAGCTTTCTCTAAGGCTATGAGGCACAAAGATCCGGCAAGGGTAACAGGAAGAGGCAGGCTTAAGAAGAATTTGGCAATATGGCCAGCGCCAATTAATGGCGCGCTGGCCCTTTAAATTTGGAGAAGGTGCCGCGCGCGCGCCCTAGCAGTCGGGGACGCGCGCGCACAGCGGAGGGGAGCGAGCCAGGAGCCGGGACGGGTGAGATGCGCTGGCGGCGCGCTGGCGGGGGCAGGGCGGCACGGGTGAGCCCGCGACCCGCGATGTGGGTCGCGGGACCACCCGTGACACAAATGTACTCAGGACAACAAAATAACACATTCTCTAATTTAATGTTATTAACAAAAATAAAGAATTTCACAGATATAAGTCCAACATGTAATAAGTCCAACACGTAATAATAAGTGACAGCCAGCATGGGTTTACTAAGAATAGAAGTTGTCAAACTCACCTTATCTGCTTCTATGAAGAGGTGAGCAGATTCCTGGATGTAAGAGCTGCTGTGGATATTGTGTTCTTGGACTTTGCAAAGGCATTTGACACTGTCCCTCATAGACGCCTGATGGGTAAAATTAGGGCTATTGGTTTGGCAGGAATCATTTGCAATTGGATTGCAAACTGGCTAAAGGATCGGATCCAGAGAGTTGTGGTCAATTATTCCTACTCAGAATGGTCACCAGTTATGAGTGGTGTACCCCAGGGTTCTGTGCTTGGCCCACTACTATTTAATATATTTATTAATGATATAGAGGTAGGAATTAATAGCACTGTGTCTATTTTTGCAGATGACACCAAACTGTGTAGTGTAATACAGTCTATGGAGGATGTTCATAGGCTGCAGGGTGACTTGGACAAACTGAATGTTTGGTCATCCACTTGGCAAATGAGGTTTAATGTGGATAAATGTAAGGTTATGCACCTGGGGGCCAATAATCCAGAGGCAAAATATGTACTTGGGGGAGTAAATCTGGGAGAGTCCCTTGTTGAGAAGGACCTGGGGGTACTAGTAGATCATAAATTGAGTAACAGCATGCAATGTCAAGCAGCTGCCTCTAAAGCTAGTAGGATCTTGTCATGTATCAAAAGTGGTATGGACTCTCGTGATAGGGATGTAATATTACCACTATACAAGGCACTGGTTCGGCCACACCTGGAATATGCTGTCCAGTTCTGGGCACCGGTCCATAAAAAGGATGCCCTGGAGCTGGAGAGGGTTCAACGTAGAGCCACAAAAATGATAAGGGGTATGGAGGGTCTTAGTTATGAGGAAAGATTAAAACAACTAGATTTATTTAGTCTGGAAAAGAGACGACTACGAGGGGACATGATTAATTTATTTAAATATATGAATGGTCCATACAAAAAATATGGTGGTAAGTTGTTTCAGATTAAATCAAATCAAAAGACGAGGGGGCACTGTCTCCGTTTGGAGAAATCAAGGTTTAATCACCGGGGATGACAGGGCTTTTTTACTATGAGAACGGTCAATCTGTGGAATAGCCTGCCTCAGGCGCTGGTCACAGCAGGGACAGGAGAGAGCTTCAAGAAGGGTCTAGATGCCTTTTTAAACCTAAATAACATTGATGGTTATGTTATATAGAATTGTTTCCCCTAAATCCCTTCCTCATCCAATCCCTTCCCTTCCTTGGTTGAACTTGATGGACAAGTGTCTTTTTTCAACCGTATAAACTATGAAACTATGAAACTATGTCTCTATCAGTCCTGGTGTGCACAATTTTGAGTTTAGCATCGGCAGACATCTTGTTCTTCTGTGTGATGCTGCTCTCTGCTCTCTGCCTCTAGCCGCCACCCTTGCATTTCAGGACAAGCTCACACAGACATACAGAGACTTCCTGCCGGCAAACAACAGCAGCATTGTGAGGAGAATAAAGCTGAAAGCTAACGACAGATAAGATCTGACAGTGTGTGTGTTGCTGAGATGTAGCAGTGCTGAGAATGTTATATACATCTCATATATCTCATCATCTGTCTTATTTCTTTTTCTATGTGTCAGATACTAGTAGAATCTTCAGAAGCTAATTGAAAGTATATGTAAACTATGTACCCATATAATCTAACCACATTTTCATCACTCTGTATGTCACAGCACTAGAGGGATCATAATATGTCTGCTTAAAGAGTCCCACCCACACTCTGGAATCTTAAACTGACCAGCTGTGTAAGTCATAGGAGCTAAAACAGCAATAAAACTGATTAAATTATAAAGTAAGAGGTTAAAATGATCCTTATCGTGTAAACATTAATAGGGATGGAAATTTGGGAATTTTCTTTCATGGGCAAACCCCTTTAAATGGTTTATTGGTCAATTGCTGCTAACAGGATCCTTTGTAAGTGAACTTCTGCTCCTCACACTATGGCATTTTACACTAAACATTTTATACTTTATTAACAATTTATACTTTATATACCGTATTTTTCGGCCTATAAGGCGCACCGGACTATAAGGCGCACCTCTAATAAATGCCTGCTAAGACATTTAGGTTCATATATAAGGCGCACTGGAGTATAAGGCGCAGGATCAAATGCAGTACCTAAAAATGACCAGCAGGTGGCAGACCTGTGCACAGTACAAGCCAGCTACACTTCCCGGGAAACTTGTCTTCAGCGTGTCAGAGAGCTCCGATCTCAGAGGTATGGGCTGCTGGGGGTTAATGCAGGGTGATGCAGCAGGGGTTAAGTGGTCTCCCTCTGCCCCCTTCTCCTTCCCTCCTCAGCCAGGGTGTTATTCCTGTGGGGTTCCCTGTGGCTCCTTCTCTTTCCCCTGTTACAGGGCTGTCAGGTATGGGGGATTGTTTACTGATGATGATGATGATTGCCTCGTGGTCGGCACTATGGCAGCTCCAGTCTCTCCGTGCTAGGGGAGGGCAGGATGGGCACAATGTTAGTTGTGGTGCCAGGGCACTTCAGGAGCTAGGGACCCTGTGTACAGTGTGGGAAGGTACAGGATGGAGCTATTAAACACTGGTAAATGTACAGTACATCTTGTCTGTAGTACATTTCTGTATAAGTTCATATATAAGGCGCACTGGCCTATAAGGCGCACCTATGATTTCTGAGAAAATTAATGGATTTTTGGTGCGCCTTATAGGCCGAAAAATACGGTAATTATAGGGCTGACTATGTGCTGTTTAATTAGATATAGATGACCTATACTCACGTCATGAGTATCATATCAGAGGTATCCAGCAACTATCATTATCACTTATAATCTAATATAAGGAGCCATGTAGCATGTAGTAATGAGCGGACCTGAACCACAATGTTTCAGAGAGTGGTATTTAAAATCCAGCGGGACATGTGCCTCAGCATTTCCCCAGAAACTTTGGTCTTTGTTGAGATCACAGGGATTGCACACACCAACAGTATTGACAACCTCTTTGCCAGCTGCATTTAACAAGATCATGGTGATCATGGGTGTTATCAGCATGGGTGACTGTAATTATGTGATTAATGAAGGGTTGGACAGACTAAAAGGTAAAAATCTCTATGTACCTAAGCAAATAAATACATTGTTTGGTAGATTGAATTGAGGGAGAAAAACCCTGGTAGGAGAGCCTATACCTGTTATTCTAAGGCATATGAGTCTCTTTCAAGCATGGACATGGTCCTATTGAATGAGGCTGCTGGTGATCTAGTGGAAGGAATAGTGTTTGGGGCAAGGGGCCTATCAGATCATTCCCCGGTCTGCTTCACGTTAAAAAGGGTTAAGCCGACAGGAATTATCTTGTAAAAAGTTAAGCCTTTTAGTAAAGGATAAGATTAACCTACCGTATTTTCCGGACTATAAGGCGCACATAAAAGCCTTGGATTTCCTTGGAAATCCAAAGTGCGCCTTATAGTCCGGTGCGCCCTATAGGAGGGCAGCGGACCCTACTTACATAGGTCCCCGCTACCGGGGACAGCAGATCTCCAGCGGGAACTGCAGACCACGCAGCACGAACAACTTCTGCCGCGTCGGTCTGCAGTTCCCGCTGGAGATCTGCTGTCTCCGGTAGCGGGGACCTATGTAAGTATGCCATTCTCCACCTCCCCCTCACCTTCCCCGCGTTCCGCGTCTCGTCTCGGCGTCGCGTCTCGTCCCGTCGGGTCTCCGCTCTGCCCCCGGACCTCCGCCACACCCCCGGACCCTGCGCCTTATAGTCCGATGCGCCTTATATATGGAATTATTACATATATAATGCGCATTGGACTGATGCGCCTTATATTCCGGTGTGCCTAATGGCCCGGAAAATACGGTAAGTGAGGAAATTCAGTTTTTTTTTAGTAGAAATCTAGGTGAGTTAGACATTAGGGTAGTATGGGACACACTGAGGACATACCTGAGGGGCTTAATGGAGGAGTAAAAATTAGTCCATCAATTGATGAAAGAGTGGGTAATGGATATGGAAGGCCAATTTGTGGAAAATCGTATGGATCAGAATAGGGTGTTATAACTAGAGACACAGGAATGCTTATAACGACATGGAACGGAGAAAGCTACTATAGAGGATAAAAGGCAGAATAAGATGTCAATACTGGCACAATATACATCTATGAGAAAACTGGCAAATATGCTGAGAAGTCAGAACTCAGGGAATAAAATTGGGGCTTTTAACCCCTTAACGCAGAGGCCCTTTTTCATTTTTGCGTTTCCATTTTTTACTCCAAACCTTCAAAAATCCATAACTTTCTTATTTTTCCATGTAAAGAGCTGTGGGAGGGCTTGTTTTCTGCGTAACAAATTTCACTTTATATTGACAGTATTTAATATTCCATGCCATGTGCTGTGGATAAAAAAATTCCAAATGCTGTAAAAATGGTAAAAAAATGCATTTGCGCCATAGTCCTGTGGGCTTGGATTTTACCACTTTCACTTTATGCCCCAAATGACATGTCCATTTCATTCTTTGTGTCGGTGCGATCATGGGAATACCAAATTTATATAGGTTTTATATAATGCTTTCATACATTTACAAAAATTAAAACCTTCTGTACAAAAAAAAATATTTTGCCATCTTCTGGCGCTAATACATTTATCATCCCTCAGTGTACGAAGCTGTGGGTGGTGACATTTTTGCAACTTTTGATGATGTGTGAAAAAATATTATTATATTTTGATACATCGGGCATTTTGGGACGCAGTGATAAATAACATGTTTATGATTTTTACTGTTTATTTATATTTTTATGACTTCTAGAAAAGGGGGGTGATTTGAATTTTTTTTTTATATATAATTTTTTAAAAATATATATTTTTCAGACCCCCTGCATGTATAGAAGTAAATTGAAGCAGAATTTTATAGGATATATAGGATAGCAGTTTTGTGCCACATTATAAAATTAGTCCAGTATATTATACATTTGTCAAAGCGACTAAAATCATATAGTAGGTCTGAAAAACTTTATAAGTATTTGTAGGTTTTCAAAGTCAGCTGCAATGGAGTCAATATTAGTCTAATCAATCTAGTCAATATTAGTCAATATTACTATGCGGAAGAAGACCTGTTAGGTCCCTTTGACTTAGAGGTGCATTTACTGCTGTGACCATGGACACTATAGTCAATGATATACATTTACAGCATAATAAGCTTAAAGGAAACCTACCACTTAAAAGTGGTAGGTTTAGACACATATACATGGCACCAGCTCAGGGTGCCAGCTGGTGCCAGAGCATATTTTTGTTAGGGGAACAACGCCCCTATCGCCGTTTTATAAGTTATATTAACTTATAACTCGGTGCACCGCACTTGGGCACGGCGCGCCATGCACGTGCCCGTGCGTGCGCCGGATTCTAACGTGCTGGAGAGCCGGTGACGTCACCGAGCTCTCCGGCACACGCGCGCCTGCGCAATTTAGCACGGGGAAACAGGCCGTGCTAAGTTGCGCAGGCGCATGTGTGCCGGAGAGCTCGGTGACGTCACCGGCTTAATATAACTTATAAAACGGCGATAGGGGCTTTGTTCCCCTAACAAAAATATGCTCTGGCACCAGCTCACCCTGAGCTGGTGCCATGTATATGTGTCTAAACCTACCACTTGTAAGTGGAAGGTTTCCTTTAAAAGTATAAATCTGCATTATTTCAGAATACATCATTTTGCATGGTTATTAATTCAGTTTTAATCAGTTAAAAGTTCTGCGCTGACATGAAATTAAGTAAGCATTACATGTGTATATGAATGATGCTCATTCTTGGTATGTTTCCCTTTCCATTTAATATAAAAAAGGAACACAGAACTGTTTTGTACCTTAACAGGACTGGACGACTGCCCATAAAAACACAGGCTCACAATGAAATAATACAGCCTATTTATACACAGCCTAATTTTGCACAATGAATAAATTGGCATAACTTCCACTGCCTTAAAGTATATCTTCTGTTTATACAGGTTATAGTGTTCATTTTGAATAAACATACGGTTCAGAAGAGGTCTTGTATACTTTATTTGCTGAGAAAATGGCAACACTAAAGGCCTGCAGCTTTTGTGATTTAGGCAGCCAAGCAATGTCATGGAGTTAGATATCATTACATAGTCGCTATAAAGGGAAGCTTTATTTTTCTAAAATAAAAAAACACATTTTTTTAAAACAGAAAATAAAGAAATAACATTTTTCAATGTACCGTGTATACTTCTAAAAAGTTTAGTTCTAAATAGTTTGTCTTATAGGTATTGTTTTATGACAATTTACTGTATATACTTGAGTATAAGCCAACCCGAATATAAGCTGAGGTACCTAATTTTAACACCAAAAAATGGGAAAACCTATTGACTTGAGTATAAGCCTAAGGTGGGAAATGCATTGTTCACAGCCTCCCATCAATGATGAAATGCCTTATGAGATTTCCAGCAGCCCACCCCACAAATGAATTGCGCAGCAGTGTCCCGCACACATGCCCAGCAGATTCCCCCGTAAATAAAATGCCCAGCCGCACCTCATTATACTGTATAAAAAAAAAACCTTGTTATACTGTATAAAAATAAACTTAGTACTTTCCTCTGGCACTCTCCATAGCTCCTTTTCCTCTCCAGCGTGGGTAGAGACGGGTCCATGCACTCGCCCGTGCACACTATATGATGTTATCCAGCTGAAGCATAGAGAGTATGTGGGCAGAGTATATGGACTCGTTTCTACCTGTGCTGTTATTCAGGAAGCGCAGAGGGATGACAAATATAAAAATGTATAATGACCAACCATTGCAGTCTACAAATGTTTGGTTTTTATGGGCTAATGTGCAGTTGTCTGTAATTAGAACAAAATCCAACCTCCATGACCAGTGATTCCCATCCTACCCACTTTAATACAATTCGGGGAGAGAGTAATGACAGGCAAAAAGTGGGAGGATGGGAGAGATTTTGTTGCTGGTTTCCTTTTCGTTCCCTAGAGAAAAAGTCGTTTGCAGATCATAGACCTCTTATTTTCTCAGCAGCAGACGGAAACCCAGCAACAGCTCATGGGTGGGTTATTACAATATATTCAGAAACTTCAGTACTGACCTGTATGAGTCACAGGGAGTTGATCTTGATTTGGTGAAAAAAAGGTTCTTTCTTGAGCCAATATTTTTGTATGCACATCAATGGAGTATTACATTTTGGAGGGTAGTAGTGATTGGTACATACCATGAGCTATAAGAAAATGAGGGTCTTATAAAGTAATTAACCCCATATTCGGCTTGTCAACTATATTCCTTTCCACATTTGGACATTCCTGAACTTCCTGTTGTGGTAGGGAGTGATTAAAGAGAAATCACAGGCTACATTATGCAGCAAACACCCTTCACTAACAATTGTGATAAGCGCTGGGTCTTTTTTTTACAAAAGGTTTGAAGTTTTTTAAAGCTATTAAAACATAGTAAAACCTATATAAACCTGGTATGTCCACGATGATATTAGAAAAAATTTGATGGTCCAGCCAACACCGATGAACTTTCAAACTTTTATTGTGTCATCTTCATTTATCCACAGTGTTAAGCCATAGTTCCTATGCGTTTCAAACGGACTAGCCGTTCTTAATCATGGACGATCCACGATTATACAGACCTAAAGAATAAAGAGGAGGTGAAACTTGTAAAAACAGTGCCCAAAAGAATATGATGCAAATGTGTTTTTTTAGCAATTTTTCACATTTGGAATTTTATTTCCATTTTCCCAGTACATGGCATAAAATATTAAATATTTATATATAATATTAAATAATATTGTTACCAAGAAGGTAATAATTATTTGTACATGGAAAAATATAAAAGTTATTTATTTTTGAGAGTGGAAAGCAAAAAATGGAAACACAAAAACAAAAAAGGGCTGTAGCGTTAGGTTGTTAATGACCAGCTGTTCGTTTTTTCAACAATTTTCACTAATAGCCATATCTTTTTTATTTTTCTGTCACTATAGCTGTATGGGAGTCTTTTCTTTTACAAATTTGTTTCTTTAACAAGTTGTTTTAATAGCAAAGTTTTAGGTTTCATATGTAACTCAAATCTACTGTTGTTTTTTTCTAATAAAACTTTGATGTATTTACTGTGCACTGTAAATAGGATAAAAACCTTTTCTATATGTCAATATTAATACAACAACACCAGCTCACTAAATATATTTTTAAATATCCAACATTTTCACAATTAAATCCTTCAGCAGGAAAAATATACCATATATACTCGAGTATAAGTCTAGTTTTTCAGCACAAAAAATGTCCTGAAAAACCCAAACTCGGCTTATACTCGAGTAAAAAAATATTGGTTTTACCAGGTTTTTGGGGTAAAATTAGGGTCCTGGGCTTATACTTGGGTCGGCTTATACTCGAGTATATACGGTATCTTGTTGCATTGTCGCCTCCCAAAAGCCATAAATGTTTTGTCAATGTGGCTGTGTGAGGGCTTGTTTTTGCTCAAAGACCTGTAGTTTTAATTTGTACATCCTTGAGATTAAGAAGAATATTTTGATTGCTTTTAATTTAATTTATTGTGCAACGGATCATGAAAAAATGTGTATTTCGGCATTTGTTTTTCCTATATTTTTTTTAAAGGTACAGGATAAACACTATTATAGTTATCTATCCTGGGTTGGAACGTGACATGTATGGGGCTGAGAAAACTCTACCTTTGGGCTTGAGCCCATAGAAATGAATGGAGATGTGTCACTGTTCATTGTTCAGGACATCTATCATCAGGCTGGTGGAGGTATAGAGTCCCGTTAACTTCCTTAGCCTCCCTCTCTCATAATCATATAAATCCAGAGAGGGGAGATCTGTAGCAAACAGCAGCTAATGTATTAACATAGCAGAAATACTAACAGGAGTATGCAAAGGAATATGGCAGTGTGTACACATTCAATTGTGCAGAGACAGTGGGCTACTCAGCAATTATGTTCAGAGGAGAAATCTATAATACTAAAAGGAGCAGAATGAGGTGCAAGCAATATGCTGAACTCAAGTACAATTCAGCATGTTACATGGACATTAGTTGCTCCCTGTTTTCTGAAGCTACTATTCTGGTAGAGTAGCTGCAGGGGGAAGAGCTTGCAGTATGGGACCATAGCGGCCTATAGAGACTAGTCTGCACTGGAGATGAGATGTGTGAGAGTTTGCAAGCACTTCCATGTACAAGATCCACTGATTAATAATTGGTGGCTGAAAACACACATACACGGCTCTGCTCTTAGCTGGAGATTTGTTTCACAATTGCATTAAAAAAATTTAAACACTTTACTTGTATATTTGTATTGAACTGCTTGTTTTCATCATTTCCAGTTCCATTGAATTTCAATGGAAACACACATGTGATCGGGCCAAGCCCCGCTCCAGGACATTTGCATTTTGATTCTTGACAAACCTCACAAACATGAGTCAAAGTGAAATCCAGTTAGCTACATGCAGGAAACATTTATATTTATTTGATTATATATTTTAGTGAAATGATATAGACCAACACACATTTCATTATTAGCAGTCATTACAATACCAAATACGAATTCAGTTTTACGATAATGCAATTTTCTCCCTCATTTAGTTTTGAAATAGCTCTAATTGTAAAACATAACCTGTTATAATTGAAATCTTCAAAAAGCATTATGAACAGGATATTCTGCTGATGAAATTAAACATTTTTGCAGTTAGTACATATCATATTTAGTAGAAAGAACATTTACTGCAATGAAACTTCTTTTTTTTATCAAAGGACTTAGGCCGTAGAAGAAATCTGACCTCTATTTCTAAGGTAAATAAATAAATAAAATTTTCCCCTGTGTTTTTGAAAATTCTTTCCAACCACCATTTCTGTCCAACCACTATTACCTCCATGTGGATGTGCACTTACCTTCATGTGTTTTTTGAAAGTGTCATGTCAGACTTGTCTATGGTGTGGTGATGTTGTATCTGCTTTCTGAGTTTCTGTAAAGACTGTCATATGTTAACTTTTAGGCATTGACAAATCAAAGCATTCTGTACATTTTTATTTTCTTCCAAGTATTCTGTCCATAAAATTAAAAATATTGACAAAATATGTGAATATGTTTTCCAGGATTGGATAAGGAAAACCACACCTTGTAAGGTAGCTCCCTTAAAATCAAGCATAACCTACATGACATGATGCGGGATAAAAACCAAACCAGTATATCTATTGCTGAAGGAACAGACTCGCAACTATCGACCTGGTTGAGTTTCTTTAGTTCAGTGTAGGAAACTGGTTTGGCTGAGAGAAAGGCTTATGACTAGGGTCCAGAAGTAAGAGTTTTCCTTACAGAAACTGCCAATTAAGGCTGCCGTGTCAGCTTGTGGAGTCACTCCACTAGGGGATTCTGTGAAAATATGCAAATAGGTTTTCCAGGATTGGATGAGGAAAACAATGCCTCTTTTAGCTACCTTGTAAGGCAGCTCCCTTGACATCAAGCATAACCTACAAGAGGCCTTATGACATGGTGTGGGATTAAAACCAAACAGTATATCTATTCCAGAAGGAACAGACTCCCAACTGTAGACAGCACTGTTTTGACCTGCTTGGGTCTCTTCAGTACAGCGTAAGGAACTGGTATGGCTGAGTGTGAGGCTTGTGACTTTATCAACTTGAGTGCGGGGTAGTGCTTGAAGCGTTAATGATTCAGTGCACAAACAAAAAGGATTAGAACACCAAAAAAAACAAGCAAAAAATTTAGATCCATCAGAAAAGTGTCAGATTCACAAGTGCCACCACAATTTTGGGCCCAAAAAAGTCGTTAGTGTCAGAAATCCACTCAAAAAAATGTCGCCCAACACTTCATAAATAAGGCACAACAGGCTTTGCAAAGGGAAAAACAGATTTCTGCCAGTTTTCAGTTTGAAAGTTGATTTCTCCTCATTGATTTCATGAATTATATAATTCACATTTTTAAAAAATATTATTATACATTTCTAAAAAAAAATATGTTTTGCTTAAAGGGGGTCATTTATCTTTAGTCAAGACATTTGTGCGTGTCTTTTATTGTTTTTTCTGGGTTTTGGACTGGTTGGATTTATCTAATAGGTTGCTATATCAGGCAGCTGTATCAGTGTTTTTTTGCAACCTTTTATTAAAATGTGGCACAAATTCACAAACTCTTCTGCAATCTCTTCTAAAGTATTTCTTACACCTGGTCAGGACTGCAGTGCCAAAATTGCGACTTTTTCATACGACCACATCTGGATTTTAAAGCTATGTGAGGCACAACACTAAAATTGTACAGTGCAATTTGTTGCATATTGAAGAAAACACACATGATTGGTGTTCTTTGTTGAGATTGTCGCTCACTGTGACATCATTGGGGAGCGGATATTAGTTGCCATGACACCCTCGGGTCTTTATAAGACCAGGGGCACATCGTAATGAATCCTATGTTAAAATGCCATATACAGGCGGTCCCCAGGTTTTGTACAATATAGGTTCTGTAGATTTGTTCTTAAGTTTAATTTTAATGTAAGTCGGAACTGTATATTTTATAATTGTAACCCCAGCCAATTTGTTTTTGGCTTAATAGCAAAATGCTAAAAAAAAATGTGTGCATATTGTTTTAATTTTTGAAATATATTAAAACAAATTAAAATCTATAAAAAATTGGTATAACCATATTTTGTACCAAACCAAACAATAAAGTAAATGTTTCATTTGGAGCGCACAGTGAAAGTCACAAAAACTTAGCCCACAAGAAAGTGACACAAATGAGTTTTTTTGCCAATTTCACCATATATGGAACTTTTTTCCAGCTTCACAGTACATGGCATGGAATAATAAATAATGTAACTGGGAAGTAAAATTTGTTATGCAGAAAATAAGGCCTCACACAGCTCGGTACATTAAAAAAATAAAACATTATAGATATTTGAAGGCGGGGAGCAAAAAGTGGATGAAAAAACACTGCAACATAAAGGAGTTAAGATAAGTCATTCCTCTCAAGCAGTTATAGTGCTGTAAATATAAATGGAAACATAACAAACAATAACTTTGATAAAAATAGAAAACAGTAAGAGAAAAAAAAGAATTTGAATACTTCCCAAAATTGTAATTGTATTTGAACTGTAATGTGGAATTGATTTAAAGTAATTGTTTCCTACTTAGTACATCAGTTTTACAGTAGCAGAAAAGCTAAGTATCCAGTCAAAATCGAAGCAATGGATTCTTTCTTCAAAGACTCCTTGATCGGATGTTTAAGTATAGACCTTATTTGTAAGGACAAACAAAGATTTTATAAAAATGGCTTTTCCTTGAGTTGCAATAAAATGTAACTGATGGGAAGAATAAGCTGTAATATAAGCCAGTATACATTCTAAAAAACAATGTCAAGAGAACAACATTCCGAAAATATTCAGACTATTCACAAAAAAATGTAACATGGTATTGCTTTAAATGAGAACCACTGAAATACATAATAAAGGGACATGCCATTCAAAATAAATATTTCTCTCAGGGTATTTCATAAGTCATTTGTGTCGATCTGCCTCCTTGTATCATGTCTAACCATAATGCTTGGAATATTTTCCTGGGTAAACGTTGGATCAGTGAAATCTTATCACCACACAATCTATATCTCACAGACTTCAAAGATAAACCTACTTGTAAGCTAATTCATACATTGCATCAAATTGCATGATTTTGTAAGAAACAGTATACAAAGTTCTACAGTACAGCTCAGTATGACATGCTTTTTAAAGAATCAGCTTTATGACTAAATTGATAACTTAATAGGTACAGGCATGTGCATATTTTAACACAAACATTTAACCATTTCACTTTATAAACTAGACCTCTACTTATAAAGGCATATGAAACATCCCTGCCAATGCGCATGGCAGAGGAGTAGTTGCGAATAAGCCCCTTGTACCATTCAGTACACCAAGCGGTAATATGCAGTGGTAGCTACTGCCTGGATTGGCAAGGGTTAACTTGTTTACTGATGTCATCCAATAATGTTCCACCTTTGCAACTGGATTGTGATTGGAGAGTGAGATCACCTGACAAGGGATTAATGAAACCCTTAGTCAGGGGAGGAGTTAGCTATCTTGGAATCCAGCTCTCTTACCAGAGAGACCTCAGAGCATATTCTCTGGCTACAGGCCTCCTAGGCCTCAGCACATCAACTACACACTGAGTGACAGAGATAGAGTGTGCCTCACACCTCAAGTGAGATCACACAGAACTACCAGGACAAAGCTGCAGTTTCAAGCATTGGACACAGCTACATGCACCTGCATCCAGGCTGGTGACCTAACTCTTGAGGTTCCCTCTCCAAGATAATTCCAGTAATCTGCCTTTGTACAGAATTGTTTGGCCTGTTGCTGCTGTTGGTTCGAATAAAGAACTGTAAGTTATTTTTATGCACAACGTTGCCTCCGTCTGGTCCCTGCTACGGCTGTGTCACCACCAAGGGCACCCCATCTATCTTCCAGGGACACATACTACAGACTCTAAGGGCTGCCCCAGGGAGAACCATTACATCAGCCTCTCCCTCATCTAATTTCTTGCACTCACAACCCGCTGGAGACCTGCCAGGCTATAGGACAGCCCTCCGGTCCCCATACCAAGCACTGTGACATAACAACTGTTATGTGCAAGTCCATAGGGATTTATAGCGACAAGATTTTTGCACATGATTTGCACAGCGGCTATAAGTCATATGTTAAATACCGAATTTAGCTAAGTAGTCCCTAGAAGCCAGTTTATGCAAGTGTGACAATTAATGCACTGGATGCTTGGATGCTCATGCTACGCAGGAAGTAGATGCAGCATATTGAATGCAGATGCTCTGACATTGATCTCCAAAGACTGTCAGATACCAACTTCAGGTAACAAACTCAGGTGTCAGGGTCAGGTATCAGAGTCAAGTATTACAGAAAGAAGTCAGATGTCATTGTCAGGTATCAAATATACCATTATATGATCTTTGACTCTGTCTTCTGAGTATGTTCTAAAATGGAGACTGTAGGCTTGATTTCTGTAGGCTCTAAATTTGGGGATATCAGGAAATAAGATTATATTTATACTATGTTTATTGTGATGCTAATTGGATATACATATCATGTTACTGTGAAAGCAATGTTACCACAAATGTGATGCAAACACAATGTAAACTCGATGCAAATGTAAATGTGATGTAAACTCAAATACGATGTAAGCGCAAATCCGTTGTAAATTCAGTGTGGATGCAAATGTAATATAAACACAATGTAAACGGAACCGCCATGTTAACACAATTTGAATGCAGTGTAAACATGGTGTGAACGTGATTTTACTATAAACAAGATGTAAATGCAAATACGATGCAAACACAAATGTCATGTTAATATGATGAAGGCACAAACACAGATGCAATATAAAGTTATGAATCCAAACACAATGCAATTGCAATACAGTGCAAACATATTGCAAGCACAAAAGCAATGTAATGCAATGTAAACACCATGTTACAGTAAAAGCAAAGTAAACTTGATGGGAATGGAAACACAAATGCATTAAAATGTGGTAAAAATGTAAAGGCAAATGCTATGTAAACGCAAGTGCGATGTAAACGCAGAGTGAACGTGATGTGAACTCAAATGTAATTAAACACTGAAACATAATGTTAAAGCGATGTTAGAGCAAATGAAATATAAACTTGATGTGAGTGGAAATGCGATGTAAACACAATTGTGATGTAAATGCAATGTAAGTGCAAATACAATGTAACCATATTGTTAGTGCAAACTCAATGTAAATGTGATGTGAATACAAACACAATGTAAACACAATTGCAATGTTAGCGCAAATGTGATATGGATGCAAAAGCAAAAGCATTGCAATTTGCAAACATAACGGTTTTGTAAATGCAATGTGAATGTTAAATCAATTTAACTGCTGTGTAAACATGATGTGAATGCAAATGCAATGTTAAAGCAATATGAATGCAAAGGTGATATAATGCAATGTGAATACAAGCACAAATGTAAACGCCATGTAAGCACATATGCAATGTAAACTTGATGTGATTGCAAACACTGTATAAACATAATTGTAATGTAGACTTTCAAATGGAAAACTTTTCTTCCTTTGCTGCTCTATTTGTGCCTTATTTATGACGTGTTAGCGCAACAATTCTGATGGTTTTCCAACAATCACGACTTGTTCTGTTTTATCGTGCAAAATTGTGGCACAATTTCAGCACAGCTTTGAAAGCCTGACACTTTTCCTGTTCTTCTAATTTCCATTGACTTTTTGGTGCAATTTTTGGTGCACACTTGCAGTTGCAAAAAGCTGGTCTACGAAATCCTATTTCACCTTCATGAATGTAGAGTTAGTAGAGACTATTTCCAGTCATGCACCAATTCATTAATACTTTGTCCAAAATCTAACATCCCAGTGTAAATTACTGCTCGATTCATCCACCATTAACACAGACCCTGCTCCAAAATTTGTAAATGCCCCCCATTATGTTTGCATTTACGTTCACATCACATTTACATAGTAGTCACATCCCTTTTACATTACATTTGCATTTATGTTATGTTTGCATTTAGGTTCACATCACATTTACAAAGTAGTCACATCCCATTTGCACTAAGTTTACATTGAGGGGCATTTATTATTTTTGGCGCAGGGGGGAGCTAGAATCGTTCCATATTTTTCAGTGGGATATAAGTTTGTGGCCCAAGGGATTCATGAATAGGTATATGGATTGAAAGGTTTAGAATTCTGTAGACCAGCTTTAGCTAGGCTATTTTTGCACCACAAAAAGTGCCAAAAAATTTGTCAAAAATAAAAGCACCAGAAAACTAGTGGATTCACAAGCGGTGCCAAAATTTTGTGCCCAAAAATAGAACAAGTAGTTAGTGTTGGAAAACACTATATTATGGCACTTCATAAATTCAGGTGTAATAGCCGCAGAAAGGGAAGAAAAAAAAAACACTGTTCACATTGGGGAAGATTTATCAAGTGTCTGAAAGTCAGAATATTTTTAGTTGCCCATGGAAACCAATCACAGCTCAGCTTTCATTATATCAGTGCTCATGAATATTTTAAACTAGAAATATTCTGACTTTCAGACACTTGATAAATCTGCCCCATTGTGTGCACATTCTCGTTTACATCATAATTTCATATAATTGTGTTTATGTAAATGTGATGTAAACACGATGTGGGAAATTCAATATTTTTGGTGCTAGTTGTTCTTTTAGGCGATTTTAGCGGTGGACACAATTCCCATAGAGCCTTAGTAACTAACTGACACCCTTCTTTTAGTTCCCTCACATCTTTTGTTTCCCTCACATCCAGTGGCGTAACAACCACCATAGCAGCCATAGCAGTTGCTACAGGGCCCTTCTCTCCCTGCTAATAGCACAGCAGTAACGGGGGGCCTTCCTGCTGTGCTGAATGCCGCCCACCTCTATCGCCCGTCCACCCATCCACACTCAATGCTGCCCCCAAACTCCTGGGCACCTGCCCGCTGGCACATCCTTCAGCCCTGCCCGCCTGCACATCCACTCTCCAAGCGCAAGAAAGAAAGTAACTTTTATATATATAAAATACAAAGAATAGAAAAACGGCAGCACTCCAATTAGTGAAAATAAAATAAAGTGAAAATAAAGTCCGCCGGAGTTCACCTTCTTCTTCCCGGTGCATGTGAGTGCATTGTCTTGCAACACAATTTGAATTGTAAATCCCACACCTAGTCCGAATCAGTCGGGTTGTCCGCCGGCCACGCCCCCCGTTTTGTGCCACATGCTAGTTGGCGCAATTGCGCCAAAATCCGATTGCGTGCACCAAAAACCCCACTTAAATGTGGAGAAAATCGGAAATAGTTGGGAATCCCAATGAAAATGCGCTGTGCAGACCCTTAGTAAATTTGCCCCAATGACTCACATTTACTAAGGGCCTTGTGCCAGTTTTCTGTTAACCTTTGCACATTCTTTTCAGTACAAACTGCTTGCACATGTATTTAAGAAGTGTCCGCACCACATTTGTGGTATCATTTATGTGGCACAAATTTCCGCATTGAAATGGACATGCCTGTGCACAATTGGACCGTGCACCACATTTAATATGCAAAGTATCAAAGAAGTGTTGGTGCACTTTTCTGGGGCAGTGCAGGGGGTGCCAGATTCATGAAGAACGTGCGCCAGAAATCTTGAATTTGGCGCCCTCTGCACACTACGCAGGCGTTGTACTGTTTTTAGTAAATGTGGACCAATGTGTTCATTAAAATTAGCATTTCCATTTTAATTTATCTGAAAGTTAATCATAAGTTGAAGCACTGCCATCTACCAAGTAAATATTTAATCACATTCCTAATATAATGTTCTCACATTACAGATGGAACTAGAGGCATAGATTATCAAGATTTAACTTTAAGGAATACCAGAGATTTAACAACACATTTTAAGACATTGGGGGATATTTATCAGGACCTCTGCGCACCGCCAGTGGCGCAGAGGCCCTGAAATCCGCCACCTTCCAAGTTCCATAACGTATCTGGTGAAACACCGAAAAATGAGCCTGACACAGCTCTTTTGATAAGGGGACGACATGTGGAGGCAGCCATGGAGACGACTTCCATGATTAAGAGCGACAGTATGAGGCATTCATATTGCGCTGCTATGATTGCAACTTCAGGTCTCCAGCATGGCGGCGACAGATGGGCCGAGTTCCACTATGTATCTGGTGAAACACCTAAAATTCTGCCTGACACAGCTCGTTTGATAAGGGGATGATGTGCTGCATATCCTCTCGTGCTCCAGTGTCTGGGGTATAGAGAGTTGAAAGTTGCTCATGGAGACATTGGTGGACGCTGTGGAGGATCGTGGAGGCAAAATGGACAGGAAACAGCAGCGGCAGCATGCATGGATGCCTCTGAGGCTGCCTAATCTTGGGATGGAGCTGGCGGTCCGCTGCCAGGCGAGCTTTCGCCTGTCCAAGCCACTGTCTCTCGGCTCCTCCCCACCCAAAATGGGCCTGGGGGCCAAAAGCGCTTACTTTGAAAAAATTATAATTTTCAAAGCAGGCGGGGTCGTTTGAATATTTCACCTAGGGATAATTGAATAGCATAGTGGTTCTATTTTTAATAGTTTTTTCGGAAATGGTTCCATGATTAAGAGCCACAGTATGGGGCATCCATATTGCGCGGCTATGATTGCAACTTCAGGTCTCCAGCATGGCGACAAAAGATGGACCGAGTTCCACTATGTATCTTTTGAAACACCTGAAAATTCTGCCTGACACAGCTCGTTTGATAAGGGGACCATGTTTGGAGGCAGTGAACTAGTAGTAGATTAAAGGTGCTGCAGTTAAAACTATGTTAGTTGGATCTTGGGATGGAGCTGGCGCTCCGCTGCCAGGCATGCTTTCGCCTATCCAAGCCCCTGTCTCTCGGCTACTCCCCAAACAGCACTTCTAAGAACCTTTTGTATAAGATCAAGTGTAGAAGTGTTCTTGTAAGTTTGGGTTATGGCAGGTGAGGGGAATGTAAACAGATGCGCAAGAAGCGCTGAAATAATATCGGTAAATGATAAAAGTTTGCCAGTATATTTTGTGGATAACACAGCAGGGTGGCGACAAAGTTAACAAGTTTGATGTGGAAGCCATGAAAACAACCCAAAATTCTGCCTGACACAGCTCGTTTGATAAGGGGACCATGTATGGAGGCAGTGAACTAGTAGTATATTAAAGGTGCTGCAGTTAAAACTATGTTAGTTGGATCTTGGGATGGCGCTGGCGCTCTGCTGCCAGGCGAGCTTTTGCCTATCCAAGCCCCTGTCTCTCGGCTACTCCCCAAACAGCACTTCTAAGAACCTTTTGTATAAGATCAAGTGTAGTAGTGTTCTTATAAGTTTGGGTTATGGCGGGTGAGGGGAATGTAAACAGATGCGCAAGAAGCGCTGAAATAATATCGGTAAATGATAAAAGTTTGCCAGTATATTTTGTGGATAACAGAGCAGGGTGGCGACAAAGTTAACAAGTTTGATGTGGAAGCCATGAAAACAACCCAAAATTCTGCCTGACACAGCTCGTTTGCTAAGGGGACGAGGCAGCTATATGGACGACTTTTGGAGGCAGCTATGGCGATGACGTGTGGAGGTAGCAATGGAGACAACGTTTGGAGGCAGCTAAAAAGACGACGTGTGGAGGCTGCTATGGAGACAATTTAATTTGGATAGTGCCTGTATGTGGCAGTCCAAAAAAGTTTTCAAACCAGAGGAGCAGGTAGGTGGTCCTCCAGAAAAATTAAATAGATTGAGTGCCTGTATGTGGCACTCCCAAAAATTAAATACATAGAGTACTATAGCTAGAGCCAGTTGGCATACAGTGCATACATTATTCAGGTTGAGCTTCTTTCACCTGGTGGAGAATGGAAATCCTGAGAAATCCAGGCTTTATTCATCTTGATAAGTGTCAGCCTGTCAGCGCTGTCAGTCGATAGGCGTGTACGCTTATCGGTGATGATGCCACCAGCTGCACTGAAAACTCGCTCAGACAATACGCTAGCGGCAGGGCAGGCAAGAACCTCCAAGGCGTACAGCGCCAGTTCATGCCACATCTCCAGCTTTGAAACCCAGTAGTTTTAGGGAGCTTTGTGATCATTTAGGATGATGGTGTGGTAAGCTACGTACTCCCTCACCATCTTTCTGTAAAGATCAGCCCTACTCTGCCGAGACTGGGGACAGGTGACAGTGTCTTGCTGGGGTGACATAAAACTGGCAAAGGCCTTGTAAAGCGTACCCCTGCCAGTGCTGGACAAGCTGCCTGCTCGCTTACTCTCCCTCGCTACTTGTCCCGCAGAAGAACGCCCGCTGCCGCTAGCGCTGTCAGATGGGAAATACTGTTTCAGCTTGTGCACCAGGGACTGCTGGTATTCATGCATTCTCACACTCCTTTCCTCTCCAGGGATGAGAGAGGAAAGATTTTGCTTGTACCGTGAGTCCAGGAGAGTGAATACCCAGTAATCGGTGCTGGAAAAAATTCTTTGAACGCGAGGGTCACGGGATAGGCAGCCTAGCATGAAATCTGCCATATGCGCCAGAGTACCAACGCGCAAGAATTCACTCCCCTCACTGGCCTGACTGTCCATTTCCTCCTCCTCCAACTCCTCCAACTCCTCTTCTTCTGCCTATACACGCTGAACAGTGAAGGACTGAACAATGGTCCCCTCTTGTGTCTCGCCAACATTCTCTCTTCCTCCTCATCCTCCTCCACCTCCTCCGATATGCGCTGAGAAACAGATCTGAGGGTGCTTTGGCTATCAACAAGGGAATCTTTTTCCCCCGTCTCTTGTGACGAGTGCAAAGCTTCCGACTTCATGCTGACCAGAGAGTTTTTCAACAGGACAAGCAGCGGGATGGTGAGGCTGATGATGGCGGCATCGCCACTGACCATCTGTGTTGACTCCTCAAAGTTACTCAGCACCTGACAGATATCAGACATCCACGTCCACTCCTCATTGTAGACTTGAGGAAGCTGACTGACCTGACTACCAGTTCTGGTGGAAGTTGACATCTGGCAGTCTACAATCGCTCTGCGCTGCTGGTAAACTCTGGATAACATGGTTAATGTTGAATTCCACCTCTTGGGCACGTCGCACAACAGTCGGTGAGCGGGCAGTTGGAGGCGGCGCTGCACTGCCCTGAGAGTGGCAGCATCTGTGCTGGACTCCCTGAAATGCGCACAGATGCGGCGCACCTTTGTGAGCAAATCAGACAGATTGGGGTATGTCTTGAGGAAACGCTGAACTATGAGATTTAACACATGTGCCAGGTATGGCACATGTGTCAGTCTGCCGAGTTGCAGAGCCGCCACCAGGTTACGGCTGTTGTCACACACAACCATGCCTGGCTTCAGGTTCAGCGGTGCCAGCCACAGATCAGTCTGCGCCGTGATGCCCTGTAATAGCTCTTGGTCGGTGTGCCTTTTATCGCCTAGGCTCAGCAGTTTGAGCACCACCTGCTGTCGCTTAGCGATTGCACTGCTGCTGTGCCTAGAGCTACCGACTGATGGCGCCATGCCCACGGATGGTAATTCGGAGGAGGAGGTGGAGGAGGGGTGGGAGGAGGAGGAGGCATAGTAGGACTTTGAGACCTGGACTGAGGTAGGCCCCGCAATCCTCGGCGTCGGTAGTATATGACCAGCCCAAGGGTCAGACTCGGTCCCAGCCTCCAACAAGTTAACCCAATGTGCCCTCCGCGATGTATAGTGGCCCTGCCCAGCAGCACTCGTCCACGTGTCCATGGTCAGGTGGACCTTGTCAGAAACGGTGTTGGTCAGGGCATGGATGATGTCTGACACGTGCTTGTGCAGGGTTGGGACGGCACATCGGGAAAAGTAGTAACGGCTGGGGACCGAATACCGAGGGGCAGCCGTCGCCATGAGGTTTCGAAAGGTCTCGTTCTCTACCAGCCTATAGGGCAGCATCTCCAGGCTAAGCATTTTGGAGATTTGGACGTTGAGGGCTTAAGCGTGTGGGTGGGTTGCACTATACTTCCTTTTGCGTTCCAGCGTCTGGGGTATGGAGAGCTGAACGCTGGTGGATGCTGTGGAGGATCGTGGAGGCGAAGATGGGGTTTTCGCACGGGAGGTGTTTGGGCCGGGGTCCTGGGCAGGGGGCTGACTAGCAGCTGACACAGGGGAAGGAGCAGTGGTGTGCCCGGCCGGAGGTAAACGGGCTTGGTGCCATTGCGTGGGGTGTTTAGCATTCATATGCCTGCGCATACTGGTGGTAGTTAAGCTGGTAGTGGTGGAACCCCTTCTGATCCTGGTTTGGCACAGGTTGCACACCACAGTCCGTCGGTCATCTGGTGTTTCTTTAAAGAACCTCCAGACTTCTGAAAATCTAGCCCTCGCCACGGGAGCTTGACTACGTGAAACATTTGGCGCTGATGCACCTGCTCTGGCCCTTCCTCTCCGTCTGGCCCCACCACTGCCTCTTCCAACCTGTTCTGGTATAGGACTCGCCTCCATCTCAGAAGCACTGTGTTCACCCGGCCTCTCAACCCAGCTTGGGTCTGTCACCTCATCATCCTCCGATCCCTCAGTCTGCTCCCCCCTCGGACTTCCTGCCCTGACAACAACTTCACCACTGTCTGAGAACTGTGTCTCCTCATCGTCCGACACCTCTTTACACACTTCTTCCACTACGTCAATAATGTCATCATCACCCACAGACTGGGACCGGTGGAAAACCTGGGCATCGGAAAATAGCTCAGCAGCACCCGGACAAGTGGTTTGTGACTGTGGGAAGGGTCCAGAAAACAGTTCCTCAGAGTATGCTGATTCAAATGCCAAATTTTGCTGGGAGGGGGCAGACTGGGGGGAGGAGGCTGAGGTGGAGGAGCTGGAGGAGTGCTGATTTCGGTGACATGGGTGGACTGCGTGGAAGACTGACTGGTGGACAAATGGCTAGAAGCATTGTCCGCAATCAACGACATCACCTGTTCGCACTGATCTACCACGAGTCCCAGTAACTTGAGACATGATGAACCTAGGGAGTGTAGCTCTGCGGCGTTCCCCTGCTCCATCATCAGCAGGTGGTGTCTCACCCCACCCAGGACCATGGCCTCTGACCCCTGCAGTAGTTGGACTTTAATTTTTTTTTTTAAACAAAACGATGCTATCCTATTGCTGTGGCTAGTTTCTAACCTTCACTGACAGCAGACAACTGGATTTTGTGCTGTGCCTGATGACTTTGAGTTATAAAAGTAAATAAACGTAAAAGGCAGACTGTGCCTTATTCAAATCAAACTCCTAATAAATTGTCCCACTTCGGTGTTTGAGGTGGATATGTGTGTCAGTAAGAGCTAAACACAACGGTCACAAGTCTCCCTGCAAATTCCTCACAATAGGGTACTAGCTGCACTACTAGTGGCAGCAAGCTCAGTTACAAGCAAACCAAAAAAAAAGTAAAATATAACGCTATTGTAGGCCTAAGTAAACCGTTGGGGTTCTCCTATGGCTATTTTCTAGCCTACACTGAAAGCACACTGCTTTGCCAGATTACTTTGAGTTATAAAAAGAAATAAACGTAAAAAAAAAAAAAATCAGAAGACTGTGCCTAATTGAAATCAAACCCCTGATAAATTGTCCCACTTTGGTGTTGGAGTTGGATATGTGTGTCACTAAGAGCTAAACACAACGGTCGCAAGTCTCCCTGCAAATTCCTCACAATATGGTACTAGCTGCACTACTAGTGGCAGCAAGCCCAGCCACAAGCAAACCAAAAAAAGTAAAACATAACGCTATTGTAGGCCTAATTAAGCGTTGGGGTTCTCCTATGGCTATTTTCTAGTCTACACTGAAAGCACACTGCTCTGCCAGATTACTTTGAGTTATAAAAAGAACGGTGGCTGAGTGAGTATCACATCTGCCTTGCAGCACTGGGGTCCTGGGTTCGAATCCCACCCAGGTCAACATCTGCAAAGAGTTTGTATGTTCTCTCGGTGTTTCCGTGGGTTTCCTCCGGGTACTCCGGTTTCCTCCCACACTTCAAAAACATACTGTTAGGTTGTTTAGATTGTGAGCCCCATGGGGACAGGGACCAATTTGACATGCTTGTGCAGTGCTGCATAATCTGTGTGCAGTATATAAATAAAGAATTATTATTATTATTAATAATCATAAAAAATAAATAAATCAGCAGACTGTGCCTAATTCAAATCAAACCCCTAATAAATTGTCCCACTTCGGTGTTTGAGGTGGATATGTGTGTCACTAAGAGCTAAACTCAACGGTCGCAAATCTCCCAGCAAATTCCTCACAATATGGTACTAGCTGCACTACTAGTGGCAGCAAGCCCAGCCACAAGCAAACCAAAAAAAAGTAAAATATAACGCTATTGTAGGCTTAAGTAAGCCGTTGGGTTCTCCTATGGCTATTTTCTAGCCTACACTGAAAGCACACTGCTTTGCCAGATTATTTTGAGTTCTAAAAAGAAATAAACGTAAAAAAAAATAAATCAGAAGACTGTGCCTAATTCAAATCAAACCCCTAATAAATTGTCCCACTTCGGTGTTTGAGGTGGATATGCGTGTCACTAAGAGCTAAACACAACAGTCGCAAATCTCCCTGCAAATTCCTCACAATATGGTACTAGCTGCACTACAAGTGGCAGCAAGCCCAGCCACAAGCAAACCAAAAAAAAATTAAAATATAACGCTATTGTAGGCCTAAATAAGCCGTTTGGGTTCTCCTATGGCTATTTTCTAGCCTACACTGAAAGCACACTGCTTTGCCAGATTATTTTGAGTTCTAAAAAGAAATAAACGTAAAAAAAAATAAATCAGAAGACTGTGCCTAATTCAAATCAAACCCCTAATAAATTGTGCCACTTCGGTGTTTGAGGTGGATATGTGTGTCACTAAGAGCTAAACACAACGGTCAAAAGTCTCCCTGCAAATTCCTCACAATATGGTACTAGCTGCACTACTAGTGGCAGCAAGCCCAGCCACAAGCAAACCAGAAAAAAGTAAATATATAACGTTATTGTAGCCCTAAGAAGGGCTGTTGGGTTCTTGTAGAATCACTCCTGCCTAACACTATTCTAATAGAACACCCTAACGCTTTACTGTTTATTCAGAATGGAGGTGATTTGAAATTTAATGTTTTTTTTTTTAAACTTTAAAAAAAAAAAAATGTTCCCTTACTTTTAGACCCTCTAGGGTAGACAGTCTAATTGTTTCTACCATGTACTGCAATACTACTGCATATATAGCGGTTTCACACATGATTCATTACAATGTGTCACTCGCATGTTGTAACAAAACTGGAGACACCATACAGAGATCTGGAGGCTATCATGGCAACTAATCGCCGATGATATCACGGGGAGCAACGATCTCAAATATTGTCATTGTCTTTTAAATACCAACATCGGCAATCAAAGAGTTAATACCCGAGCAGTGGGTTTTTGCTTCAATATGCAACAAACCCCATATCTGTACGACAAGGGCTCGGAGTGATTTATGCTTAACTCTTCCATCTCAGACCCCCCTGTGTCTGCCGCTACGACTGTTGTTAAGCCTCTGTCAATCAAAAGAGGGAGGTGTGGTTCTTTGTAAGCCTGGAGAAAACCTGACTCATCTTTTCAGAAGTTGACTCTATGGGGCAGATTTACTTACCCGGCCCATTCGCGATCCAGCGGCGCGTTCTCTGGGCTGGATTCGGGTCCGGCCGGGATTTATTAAGGTAGTTACTCAGCCGTCCACCAGATGCGTTGAAGAGCTGAGTGAAGGTAAGTGCAATTTTCGCGACACATTTTTTAAAAATGTTTTCGTTCGCCCACACCCCACGATTTCCGTCGCGTGCATGCCGGCGCCGATGAGCCACAATATGATCGCGTGTGCCTACATCCCGGGGCAATTCAGGGGAAATCAGCGCAAATCGGAAATATTCGGGTAACACGTCGGGAAAACGCGAATCGGGCCCTTAGTAAATGACCCCCTATGTGTATACTACTTTGTTTATCAGAAAAACAGCTAAAATTAAGGTACAGTGCCTCAGTGGCAAACCATTTTAGGTGATATCGGGAGGACTTTTAACCCTTTACCAGCAGGTATTAGGGTGTGAGGGATAAAATTCTGATTCTTCACTAATTCTGTATTCTCACTCTCTAGTGGCTCCATTCTGCATCTGGAGTATTTTGAGAGAGGAACAGTCTGTCCCAGTACTATTACACCAATATTGTCCCAGCACTACTACACCCACTCACCCTGATCACTCATACATACTAACATTGTCCTCTGTCCAATTCCCCGTGTGATCACTCTCAGCATACTGAGTGATCACACCAATCACCCCAGTGATAACTCCCATCTTACATTGCCCCCCAAATGCACTTTTAAGTGTGGCATGTACGTAGTTGTTAGATTGTAACCTGACCAGTACTTTAATTATGCAGTGAACATAGTGTTAAATGATGTGCTTGTTACACAGTTTTCTGTGTGCTGTGTATGTAGTCTTACATTATATCCTGACCAGTACTTAGTGTATGTGTAGTGCACTTTTAATTGCACTGTGTACGTAGTGTTAAATCAGTTGCGAACCAGTACTAAGTTCTGAAGTTTTCTGTGCGCTGTGTACATAGTGTAACATTACTGTATATACTGACCAGTTCTTAGTGCACTTGTTACGCAGTTTGCCCACTTTGTATGTAATGTTTCATTATATTCTTCCCAAGACTTTGTGCATGTATTACACAGTTTCTTTTTGCGATGCGTACTTAGTGTTACATTGTATCAGGACCATTAAATCTATATTGTATTGAAGGCATACAATTGTCTTACCTCAGATACAGAGTCAGCTAGTGGGGGCCAGCACCTGTCTACCAGTAAGCACTACAAGTACACCAACCCCCAAATCTGACAGTATTTTGGCCATGGGAGAGGTGGACTTGTCAGAACATGTGCTTCCTCCCTATAGAAATTGAGAGTGTGGTACAAGAAATAGTTTGTGCACATCATACAGATAGCAGAATTTAAGGCCAGAGGGGTGTCACGGTTACACTCTCGATCCTCGTTACGGTGCCTGCTGCTGCGGTCCCCACTCCCCCAGGTCCATTCCCAACTCACCTGGCTCCGGACTCCACGATGATCCCATCCTGGTCCCACGCCGGCTTCCTCCGAGGCCGTGCTCCTGCTTCCAGCCAGGGCCACGCACTCAGGATGCTAGGGCGAGCGCCCGACTCTTCAGGAATTTAAAGGGCCAGCGTCCTCCTAATTGGCGCTGGCATACCGGCTCTGCTATATAGCCTGGCGACTCCCAGCATTCCCTGCCGGATCTTCATGTCCTGTTACTGAAGAGAAAGCCCTTCGTGTTCCTGAGCATTTCCAGGTGCCTCTGTGTATTCTGTGATTCCCGTGTTCCCCTGCATCCTGTGATTCCCGTGTTCCTGTGATGATTCCCATGTTCCCGTGGTGTTCCCGTGTCCCCGTGTTCTGTTATCCTGTTGTGGTCCTGTTATCCTGTGACGGTCCTGTTATCCCGTGGCGGTCCTGGTATCCTGTGGTGGTCCTGGTATCCTGTGGCGGTTCTGGTATCCTGTAGCGGTCCTGGTATCCTGTAGTGGTCCTGTTATCCTGTAGTGGTCCTGGTATTCATATGGCATTCCTGGTATCCTGTGGCAGTCCTAGTATCCTGTGGCAGTCCGGTAACTCAGTAGCCTATCCGAGGTCCTGCCTATCCGAGGTCCTGCCTATCCTAGGTCCTGCCTTCCCATGGACCTGCCTTCCGGTGGTCCTGCCTTTCCGTGGTCCTGCCTTCCCATGGTCCTGCCTTCCCCTGGTCCCTGTGTCCCGCACCTGTGGAGCGATCTGGTGGCTTCCCGCTGCAGCTTTGCGGCGGGCCCTGGTGAAGACCAGGGGTCCACTTAGACTCCGCTCCCGGGTTGCAGCTGGCATCGTTATCTCACGCGGTGGTCCAGGGAGTCCACTGATTTTAGTCCCAAGGGACTTTTTCCATAGACTGTGACAAGGGGAACTTTCCTGGAGTTCCAAGAAGTGGTTATAAAATGTTTGATTTTTCGGGACCAAGAAGTGGGGAGCACCAGTGATTCTACAAGTGAGGCCACAAGTATTGTACCAGTGCAGCATATCCAGGTGAAGTTCCCAAACTGCAGGCAAGGGAAGGACTCAAAAAAGATGTAAGGTGTGTTTTTAAAGGGCATTAGGAAGGACACCAATTATCAGTATGAAACATGCTCTAAAAAGCCTAGCCTGTGCATGAAGGAATGTTTTAGAATCTAGCTTGATATTTAATTTTTTTCATTTATTTATGATCTAGCCTGATACTTTGCACAGCTTATACAATAAGCCACATATTCCCTTATGAGCCCTTCCATGTTCCCAGAAATTAGATTGTTGCCACAAATAGGGTATTGCTATACCCATGAGAAGCCTCAAATCTCCAGTGGAATGAGTTGGGTTTGGAATGAGTTGGATATTTGGAAAAATTCAATATTGAGGGAGAGTGCATGCGCACAAGCTTCATGTTGGACATGTGAATCCAGAGCTCTGCACCCATCCTTTCGCAGATTTACCTAGGCCAGTCACCGTGGAGTTCCTGAGGATCCACTGGTGGCGACTAAGTGAATAGCAGGTAGCTACAAGCAATGCAAAGGGTCCCATTCCTCTACACCCCGAGTGACACTGTAGGCCAATCCCAAGATGGCAGAAGCACACACCCAACAAGCTTAGGCAAGTTCAACTGCTCCTCTGTCTGAACAGACCCTGTGGCCAATGAGGGAGATGGACTCTCCACAACCCCCTCATCAGCAGATCCCCTCAGCGGACTTGTTTGGAGAGGAAAGCCATCAATACTCATCGCTGTTTGATTTAATGGTGGACATGCCAATCAGCCAGACCTCCACTATGTCGGGCCTATTGCCTAGTATGGACTCGCATCCTTTTTACCACATTATTCACAAGATAAAGTGCTGCTTTAGGATTTTCTCAATTCCTACAACAGGAGTTAGAAAAGGAGGACTTCTCTAACCAGGGAACCAGGATTGAAGCTATGGAAAACAAATTGGACCAAATGGACACTGAAGTTAGAGGGTCTGTTTTTTTGGGCGAGCAATACTAACATAGTACTATATGATTCTTTAGATAAGTCTTTAGGATCGGGTAAATTGCACCATCCAGGTAAAGCAAGCACCAAATTCACCAAATTCCTTTTCCAGAGAGTTTAAGTGGATGCCTGACGTAATTTTAATTCGGCTAAATGGGACTATACCTTTTATTTACGGTACATGCTTATTATGTATATTTGCACATTGATCACAATTTTGTTTCCTCTGCTGAGTTGTCCCATGTGATTGAGGCAAGGATTCCCTCCATGGCATGATAAGATCATGACCCGGTTCTTATTCTATTTGACAGCACTTGGCATAAAACAGGGGGCTTTAGATGGAGGATGAATTATTCCCTTCTCTCGGATCAAAGTGTATGCAAGGAAATTAAACAAGAGCTTAGAAACTTTTTTTTTTTGGTTCAAATAGTTTTTATTAAAGATTTTTACATATTTCACAACATAAAATATGCGATATATCACAGCTTATTGAAAGATCAAATATTACAGTACAGATGTTCCGTGGCATTCCCTGAGTCCATAAGAAGAAATTTGTTGCAAATATCTATTTGATCGAGATCAAGAATAAGAATACATCATCCTCTGAGCATACAAATCTACTTAGCTGTGTCCCTTTATGGGAATGATGAGATGAGCTTAATGTGGACAAGGTTAATCAAAACTTATAAAACTTATAAAACAAAAACAACAACAACTAGGGCACAGAGCTTAGAAACTTTTTAAGGGACTGCACACCAGGGAACATGTCTGTTGCAGTTGATTGGGTAATGCATAAATCTATACTTCGCGGTAAGCTCATTGAGATAAATTCAAGAATAAATAAAATAAGATGAGCGCAGACAGCCCAAAAGGAGGAACAGCTGAAAGGAGTGTTAGGGCGCAACAAAGCTGACCCTTCTTTAAATTTGAGAAAGGAGATAGATGACTTGAGACAGGACTTATGCCTTACTACCAGAGCAGAACAAAGTTTACGGTGGTTTAAACATAAGTAATTTTGCCAAGGAAATAAGCCAGGGGCCCTGCTCGCACCTAGTGCTATACCTAAATTTAGATTATCCAACGGCCTCCGGTCTCAATGCCCCCAGGCAGTTCTTACGGAGTTTTACACTTATATTCCTCTTTATATACTGCTGACTTCCATATAGCTATGATGGAGGCTTTCTTTTCGAAATTATTCTGGCACCCTTTTGCCCCAGACCAAATTCTGCTTGCATTGAAGGTAGTGAAGCTATCCTCTTAATTATATCTGGGACGGCGGTTATTTGCCTATGGAGATGTTGAGAGTGACAATTAATCTTATTCCCAAACCGGCAAAGATCAAAGACTGAGGGAATTACAGGCGGATATCTATTATTAACATGAATCTTAAGCTCATGACTAAAATTTTGGCTATGAGGCTTAAATGATTCATTAAAGAGTATATCCATCCATGATCAGGTAGACTTTGTTCCAGGTCGACAGGCCTTGGATTTAATCAGATAAGCTTTTGACCTCATCTCCATTATGGTCTCTAACTGAGATGTGGAAGGGGAACAACTGGTACTATTGCAATGCTATGTCTATTAGACATACACAAAGCTTTTGATTTGGTTTTCTATGAGTATTTGTTCTATACTTTAGAGAAATGGGGATAAATAAATTTCCTCTTTATTGTAAAAGGGTTGTATAAGTTCCTGGTGGATTTTGTGCAGGTTAGAGGGTTCTTATCTCCGGACATTTTTATACTAGTTTTGCACCCTCTATATCTCTGTGCCCAAAATAGTTTTGGATCAGTCTAAATTATTTTGATTTATAATTATTACAGAGCAGATCAGCTAGCATTTTTAGTCCCTTTGCATGCTGGGACTTGGGCACCTCTATGGGTTCAGATTGAGCAACGGGCTTGACCCTTGCTCCCCCTGAATTCGATTTTGTGGCCCCCAGCTAAGGAGCGCCCTGCCCTGGATTTTTTGTTGAATTGATGACTTTGTACATCAATACAGTATGAAGTCTTGGGATTACTTTAAGGTGGTTCATAAGGCTCATCTAGTTGAAATTTTTTGTTACCAGCAGATACGCCACTTCTTTCAATCTTTGTGGGGAACCTCAGAATTATCCCTTCCCCCCTTTGGCTATGGAAATAGCTTGCTTTCATACACTCTTTTCATGTGGCATTACCCAAGCCACCATATGACAAACATCTTTATTATATGGTGGCTTGGGAGGAAAATATTTGAAGGGAGTTAAAAGCCAAAACCTGGTTGGGTATCTTTTCCCATTTTGCCTCGGTCTCGATCAATGTTTCATTGGTTGAGGCAGGGTATAAATTTTTGTTATATTGGTATAAATATAAAACCTCTACGGTTGCACAAAATGCAATCTTTTTCCTTGCCTAAATGTTTTAGGGGATGTCGGCAAAAGGGTTCAGTTATGAATATATGGTGGGAATGCACTAGGGTGCAAATGTTTTGGATTAGGGTCAATCAATTTATGTTTCCCAAAATTGGTGTTTAATGCCACGTGGGATCCTTGGATCCAATATGACAATAAACCTTCAACCAGAGTAAGACTGTGGTGTTCAGTACCATGCCTCCCGTGAAGTAACCTATATCTCCTCTGATGCCCTATCTTTCTTCCACTCTCTCTCTATCTCTAACTATTCCAGGAATCAGCATAATTCATATACAAGTGGGTACTTAAAATATATGTAATTAGTTGTTATTTAAAATTTTGTTCCCCTTAGCAGAAAATGCTGCTCACCTACTCTGTAAAGAAGAATTAAAATGGTACTGGCCCTTTAATCAGTCCGTTGATTTCCTCTGTGCAGAGAAGACACAGGACAGAAGAAGACCTGGGCAGGTCATGTGATCACCACTAGTTTGGTTGTAGTCGGTTGGTTGCAGTGAATCCAGTATGGACAGTGTTGTGATGATGTGCCGTGATGGCAGTTACACAACATTTCTATGGCAACAGAGCAAGAAAGTCTGTTACATAATCACTGGGAGCAGAGCAAAAGAGGGAGGAGGAGTTACTGAGAACTAAAGGATCATGGGACTTGTATTTTCCAGTGCTAGCCATCTTGGTGATAACTCCACCTACTTTGGAGAGGCTATAATATGTTGTGAATCATAAAATCAAACTCAAAAGCTCCATTGTTCACTAATGACATTGAGTTTTGTTATATGCATTTATCTATAGCATCATGGGTTTTTGTATCAGAAGTTCATATTCCCAGAATACCCCTTGAACGAGTTCCTTCCCTCCTTCCCATGTGTGTATTAATAGGTCTTGTAGTGTTTCACTGTTAGTCAATGACTCAGGTTAGACAGATTCAGGCTATAGATAGGAGATCAGACCATGTGAGTCCCTGTTCAGCAGCCGATCGGATACATGTACATGTACATCTGCTTTGTTCTTCTGTAATGGGGTAATGGGGGTGAGGGCCTGATTTTTGCCTCTTATATTATAAGCATTCTTGTACAGGCATTTGTTTTCTTTTTAAACATGCTTTGAACAGTGATGTATCTCTGTTTCTAGACTACAGAGTTCAACATTTTTTTATGTTAAGTTTTGTAATGAATCCCTTTTGAATGTTAAAATACAATATTGAGGAAAAAATGCAATGTTCTGTTATGCACAATCCATTACATGTGTGGTTAAAGTGTTCAATACACCTCTAGATAATTTCATTAAAGGGTGTAGTCGGTTCTATTAGGGTGTTTCTATTGTACTGGGCCCTCAGATTATCCACAAATGCTTCATGCTGCCAAAAAAATCTAAAAGTAAAATGCCTGTTCTCCAAATTCCAGTTCCTCCTTTTCGAGCCCTACTATGAGCCCAAACTGTATATTATTGACAAATATGGGATGTTGCCATACCCGGGAGAACCTGCATAATAATTTTGTGGTATTTGTCTTCAGTGGAAGATATTTGTCACTAAAATGGCAAGTTGAAGAAAAAAAATATTTTTTTACTCTGCACCATTCACTTTGAGTTACATTTGTTCCAGCATTACAGGGGTTAAAATTCTACACCCCCCACATAATTTCTTTGAGGTGTGTAGTTTCCAAAATGGGATCACTTCTCGGGGGTTTCTATTGTACTGGTCCCCAAGGCCGCCATCAGAAGGTTAAAGCTGAGACTGCTTTCAATGGCCCAACTGATTTTACAATCAAAGGATGGCCTGGATAAGTCACTGTATGTACCCCCTCTCCCCTACCTAATAGCCAACAGTGTGATGAATAAATATTGTACTCACAATAAGGGCCTGGCAGGCTTTCTTAAATATAAGTATTTACATACAATTGGACCCCTGTGCATCTGTAATCCTCCCTGAATGGATTAGTCTGTTTCTTTGGACAGTTTCATTGAGGGAAACATCACAGGTCAAGTCAGCTTCCACATCCAATTAAATAAAATCTGTCCAAAGAAACAGACTAATCCAATATGGTTATCCAGGGGGAAGAGACGTTGAGTCTGAGCTCAAAACTCAACTTCAGACAGAATGTGGACTGCTTTGGGCCTGTTTACTACCCACCCACTCCCCTTACTTCCCACCCATCAATGATGGATCTTCACATTTCGGCGGGCACCCTTTGGCTTACCCGTGCCCTATATGAAGATCACAAAGCTAGAAAAAATGCTATACACACCAGTAGCTTCTTCTCTTCCAGCCTGCACACACACACTATGACGTGTCGGGGTCACGGCCATGTGATGTCATAGTGTTGCACGCAGGCCAGAAGAGGAAAAAATGGTGGTGGGGAGAAGAAGACGAAGGTGTGTTTAGCGTTTTGTTTTCAAGGAGGATCAATATGCACATTTATGTAAGTGAGGGGCCCCACTGTGGCCATTTCAATACAGGAAGGCCTTCTGTTGTGGCCATTTCATTAAAGGGACCTTTGCTGTGTCTATTTCATTAATGGGGGGGGCTTTGTTGTGGACAATACTTTAAAGGGGGGCTTTGCTGTGGACATTTCAGATATGAGGGAAGGGCTCTGCAGTGGCCATTTCATTAAAGGGGCTTCTGCTGTGGCCATTTCACTAAAGGGGGCTCTGATGTGGCCTTTTTTGTAAAGGGGGCACTACTGCAGACATTTCTTCAAAGGGTGCTCTGCAGTGGACATTGCATATAAAAGGGGCTCTGTAGTGGACATTTCATTAAAGGGAGCTCTGCAGTGGACATTTCATTAAAGGTAGCTCCGCAGTGGACATTTCATTAAAGTTGGCCATGCAGTGGCAATTTCATTAAAGGAAGGGGGGGCTCTGCAGTGGATATTTCATCAAAGGGGGGCCAGTAAGGGCTGCGGCGGTGTTGTTGGGCGAAGAAGAGTGAGCCTCAGGGCAGGACGTTGGTTTGGACACTGAGGGGGGCTCTAGTTGTCTGAACAGCTGAGGGACGATGGGACCCTTAATCCGCAACTTCTACCCACTCCCCTTTCTTCCCACACACTTTCCCAATTTCACTTGCTGCCATCTTTGTCAATGAAATGTTATGCATTTTTACTAGGGTGTAATGAATGAGTGGTGTGTAAGCATAGCATTTACATTGTGGATCTTAATTTATTGAAGGCTTTGTTTCAGTCTGTGTTGCAACACAGTTTATGCTGAATGTATGGTATTGTATATATGATTGTAAACTGCTCATTCAATAAAGCATGTGGACTTCTGAGATTTTCTAGGGGAATGTCTGGGATCTCCTAGGGGAATGTTTCTATATAATCTGTCTGGGATCTTCTAGGGGAATGCTTCTGTGTAACTTATATGGGATCTTCTAGGAGAATACTTCTGTATAACCTGTCTGGGATCTTCTAGGGCAGTGGTGGTGAACCTTTTAGAGACTGAGCGACCAAATTACAAATTGCAATACAGGGATAAATATTACTGCCATACAGTTAATCATCTTACCTTTCCAAAACCCAGTCTTATGTTGAAAAGTGCCAACATGACAATTTGAGCAATAACCTATTGATCTCTGCTGTATCACAAGTTTCAATCGTATTGGCGTCCTGAGAACACCAATATAATTGAAAGCAGGATTGTAGCTTCCCTCCAGGGCCCCCTAAAGAGGAAGAATCAGGGGACCCAAAGCATGAGGTCCAACAATAATCCATCTTTGCACACATCTTCTGTCCACGCTCCTCCTGTAGTCCTGGCAGCCAAGTATGTGTATTTAAAATAACGCTGAGTGTGGCACGTCCTGGGTTGTCTTATACAACAGAAGGAAGCCTTCAGTCCTATCTGGTAAATTCTGTGCTGAGTGCCCACAGAAAGGGCTACGAGTAGAGATGAGCGAACATACTCGTCCGAGCTTGATGCTCGTTCGAGCATTAGCGTACTCGAAACTGCTCGTTGCTCGGACGAATACTTCGCGCGCTCGAGAAAATGGCATCTCCCGCCGTTTTGCTTTTTGGCGGCCAGAAACAGAGCCAATCACAAGCCAGGAGACTCTGCACTCCACCCAGCATGACGTGGTACCCTTACACGGCGATAGCAGTGGTTGGCTGGCCAGATCAGGTGACCCTGGAATAGACTAGCCCCTGCCTGCGCTACTCGGATCATTCTGTGTCTGGATGCCGCTAGGGAGAGAGCTGCTGCTGGTCAGGGAAGGCGTAAGGCTGTTCTATTAGAATAGTGTTAGGCAGGAGTGATTCTACAAGAACCCAACAGCCCTTCTTAGGGCTACAATAACGTTATACATTTTTTTTTTTTATTTGCAGCTACTACCATATTGTGAGGAATTTGCAGGGGGACTTGCTACCCTTGTGTTTAGCTCTTAGTGACACACATATCCACCTCAAACACCAAAGTGGGACAATTTATTAGGGGTTTGATTTCAATTAGGCACAGTCTGCCAGTTTCTTTTTATTTTACGTTTATTTTTTCATAACTCAGCGTCATCTCATCTGGCATAGCAGTGTGCTTTCATACTTGGCTAGAAAATAGCCATAGGAGAATCCAAACGGCTTACTTAGGCCTACAATAGCGTTATATATTTTATTTCTGGTTGATCTGCTGGTGGCTGTCCTTGCTGTAGTGCATCTACTACCATATTGTGAGGAATTTGTAGTGAGACTTGCGACCGTTGTGTTTAGCGCTTAGTGACACACATATCCATCGCAAAGACCGAAGTGGGACAATTTATTAGGGGTTTGATTTCAATTAGGCACAGTCTGCCAGTTTCTTTTTATTTTACGTTTATTTTTTCATAACTCAGCGTCATCTCATCTGGCATAGCAGTGTGCTTTCATACTTGGCTAGAAAATAGCCATAGGAGAATCCAAACGACTTACTTAGGCCTACAATAGCGTTATATATTTTATTTCTGGTTGATCTGCTGGTGGCTGTCCTTGCTGTAGTGCATCTACTACCATATTGTGAGGAATTTGTAGTGAGACTTGCGACCGTTGTGTTTAGCGCTTAGTGACGCACATATCCATCGCAAAGACCGAAGTGGGACAATTTATTAGGGGTTTGATTTCAATTAGGCACAGTCTGCCATTTACTTTTTATTTTACGTTTATTTTTTCATAACTCAGCGTCATCTCATCTGGCATAGCAGTGTGCTTTCATACTTGGCTAGAAAATAGCCATAGGAGAATCCAAACGGCTTACTTAGGCCTACAATAGCATTATATATTTTATTTCTGGTTGATCTGCTGGTGGCTGTCCTTGCTGTAGTGCATCTACTACCATATTGTGAGGAATTTGTAGTGAGACTTGCGACCGTTGTGTTTAGCTCTTAGTGACGCACATATCCATCGCAAAGACCGAAGTGGGACAATTTATTAGGGGTTTGATTTCAATTAGGCACAGTCTGCCAGTTTCTTTTTATTTTACGTTTATTTTTTTAATAACTCAGCGTCATCTCATCTGGCATAGCAGTGTGCTTTCATACTTGGCTAGAAAATAGCCATAGGAGAATCCAAACGGCTTACTTAGGCCTACAATAGCGTTATATATTTTATTTCTGGTTGATCTGCTGGTGGCTGTCCTTGCTGTAGTGCATCTACTACCATATTGTGAGGAATTTGTAGTGAGACTTGCGACCGTTGTGTTTAGCGCTTAGTGACGCACATATCCATCGCAAAGACCGAAGTGGGACAATTTATTAGGGGTTTGATTTCAATTAGGCACAGTCTGCCATTTACTTTTTATTTTACGTTTATTTTTTCATAACTCAGCGTCATCTCATCTGGCATAGCAGTGTGCTTTCATACTTGGCTAGAAAATAGCCAAAGGAGAATCCAAACGGCTTACTTAGGCCTACAATAGCGTTATATATTTTATTTCTGGTTGATCTGCTGGTGGCTGTCCTTGCTGTAGTGCATCTACTACCATATTGTGAGGAATTTGTAGTGAGACTTGCGACCGTTGTGTTTAGCGCTTAGTGATGCACATATCCCTCGCAAAGACCGAAGTGGGACAATTTATTAGGGGTTTGATTTCAATTAGGCACAGTCTGCCAGTTTCTTTTTATTTTACGTTTATTTTTTTAATAACTCAGCGTCATCTCATCTGGCATAGCAGTGTGCTTTCATACTTGGCTAGAAAATAGCCATAGGAGAATCCAAACGGCTTACTTAGGCCTACAATAGCGTTATATATTTTATTTCTGGTTGATCTGCTGGTGGCTGTCCTTGCTGTAGTGCATCTACTACCATATTGTGAGGAATTTGTAGTGAGACTTGCGACCGTTGTGTTTAGCGCTTAGTGACGCACATATCCATCGCAAAGACCGAAGTGGGACAATTTATTAGGGGTTTTATTTCAATTAGGCACAGTCTGCCATTTACTTTTTATTTTACGTTTATTTTTTCATAACTCAGCGTCATCTCATCTAGCATAGCAGTGTGCTTTCATACTTGGCTAGAAAATAGCCATAGGAGAATCCAAACGGCTTACTTAGGCCTACAATAGCGTTATATATATTTTATTTCTGGTTGATCTGCTGGTGGCTGTCCTTGCTGTAGTGCATCTACTACCATATTGTGAGGAATTTGTAGTGAGACTTGCGACCGTTGTGTTTAGCGCTTAGTGACGCACATATCCATCGCAAAGACCGAAGTGGGACAATTTATTAGGGGTTTCATTTCAAATAGGCACAGTCTGCCAGTTTCTTTTTATTTTACGTTTATTTTTTTAATAACTCAGCGTCATCTCATCTGGGATAGCAGTGTGCTTTCATACTTGGCTAGAAAATAGCCATAGGAGAACCCAAACGGCTTACTTAGGCCTACAATAGCGTTATATATTTTATTTCTGGTTGATCTGCTGGTGGCTGTCCTTGCTGTAGTGCATCTACTACCATATTGTGAGGAATTTGTAGTGAGACTTGCGACCGTTGTGTTTAGCGCTTAGTGACGCACATATCCATCGCAAAGACTGAAGTGGGACAATTTATTAGGGGTTTGATTTCAATTAGGCACAGTCTGCCATTTACTTTTTATTTTACGTTTATTTTTTCATAACTCAGCGTCATCTCATCTGGCATAGCAGTGTGCTTTCATACTTGGCTAGAAAATAGCCATAGGAGAATCCAAACGGCTTACTTAGGCCTACAATAGCATTATATATTTTATTTCTGGTTGATCTGCTGGTGGCTGTCCTTGCTGTAGTGCATCTACTACCATATTGTGAGGAATTTGTAGTGAGACTTGCGACCGTTGTGTTTAGCTCTTAGTGACGCACATATCCATCGCAAAGACCGAAGTGGGACAATTTATTAGGGGTTTGATTTCAATTAGGCACAGTCTGCCAGTTTCTTTTTATTTTACGTTTATTTTTTTAATAACTCAGCGTCATCTCATCTGGCATAGCAGTGTGCTTTCATACTTGGCTAGAAAATAGCCATAGGAGAATCCAAACGGCTTACTTAGGCCTACAATAGCGTTATATATTTTATTTCTGGTTGATCTGCTGGTGGCTGTCCTTGCTGTAGTGCATCTACTACCATATTGTGAGGAATTTGTAGTGAGACTTGCGACCGTTGTGTTTAGCGCTTAGTGACGCAAATATCCATCGCAAAGACCGAAGTGGGACAATTTATTAGGGGTTTGATTTCAATTAGGCACAGTCTGCCATTTACTTTTTATTTTACGTTTATTTTTTCATAACTCAGCGTCATCTCATCTGGCATAGCAGTGTGCTTTCATACTTGGCTAGAAAATAGCCAAAGGAGAATCCAAACGGCTTACTTAGGCCTACAATAGCGTTATATATTTTATTTCTGGTTGATCTGCTGGTGGCTGTCCTTGCTGTAGTGCATCTACTACCATATTGTGAGGAATTTGTAGTGAGACTTGCGACCGTTGTGTTTAGCGCTTAGTGATGCACATATCCCTCGCAAAGACCGAAGTGGGACAATTTATTAGAGGTTTGATTTCAATTAGGCACAGTCTGCCAGTTTCTTTTTATTTTACGTTTATTTTTTTAATAACTCAGCGTCATCTCATCTGGCATAGCAGTGTGCTTTCATACTTGGCTAGAAAATAGCCATAGGAGAATCCAAACGGCTTACTTAGGCCTACAATAGCGTTATATATTTTATTTCTGGTTGATCTGCTGGTGGCTGTCCTTGCTGTAGTGCATCTACTACCATATTGTGAGGAATTTGTAGTGAGACTTGCGACCGTTGTGTTTAGCGCTTAGTGACGCACATATCCATCGCAAAGACCGAAGTGGGACAATTTATTAGGGGTTTTATTTCAATTAGGCACAGTCTGCCATTTACTTTTTATTTTACGTTTATTTTTTCATAACTCAGCGTCATCTCATCTAGCATAGCAGTGTGCTTTCATACTTGGCTAGAAAATAGCCATAGGAGAATCCAAACGGCTTACTTAGGCCTACAATAGCGTTATATATATTTTATTTCTGGTTGATCTGCTGGTGGCTGTCCTTGCTGTAGTGCATCTACTACCATATTGTGAGGAATTTGTAGTGAGACTTGCGACCGTTGTGTTTAGCGCTTAGTGACGCACATATCCATCGCAAAGACCGAAGTGGGACAATTTATTAGGGGTTTCATTTCAAATAGGCACAGTCTGCCAGTTTCTTTTTATTTTACGTTTATTTTTTTAATAACTCAGCGTCATCTCATCTGGGATAGCAGTGTGCTTTCATACTTGGCTAGAAAATAGCCATAGGAGAACCCAAACGGCTTACTTAGGACTACAATAGCGTTATATATTTTATTTCTGGTTGATCTGCTGGTGGCTGTCCTTGCTGTAGTGCATCTACTACCATATTGTGAGGAATTTGTAGTGAGACTTGCGACCGTTGTGTTTAGCGCTTAGTGACGCACATATCCATCGCAAAGACTGAAGTGGGACAATTTATTAGGGGTTTGATTTCAATTAGGCACAGTCTGCCAGTTTCTTTTTATTTTACGTTTATTTTTTTAATAACTCAGCGTCATCTCATCTGGCATAGCAGTGTGCTTTCATACTTGGCTAGAAAATAGCCATAGGAGAATCCAAACGGCTTACTTAGGCCTACAATAGCGTTATATATTTTATTTCTGGTTGATATGCTGGTGGCTGTCCTTGCTGTAGTGCATCTACTACCATATTGTGAGGAATTTGTAGTGAGACTTGCGACCGTTGTGTTTAGCGCTTAGTGACGCACATATCCATCGCAAAGACCGAAGTGGGACAATTTATTAGGGGTTTGATTTCAATTAGGCACAGTCTGCCATTTACTTTTTATTTTACGTTTATTTTTTCATAACTCAGCGTCATCTCATCTGGCATAGCAGTGTGCTTTCATACTTGGCTAGAAAATAGCCATAGGAGAATCCAAACGGCTTACTTAGGCCTACAATAGCGTTATATATATTTTATTTCTGGTTGATCTGCTGGTGGCTGTCCTTGCTGTAGTGCATCTACTACCATATTGTGAGGAATTTGTAGTGAGACTTGCGACCGTTGTGTTTAGCGCTTAGTGACGCACATATCCATCCCAAAGACCGAAGTGGGACAATTTATTAGGGGTTGGATTTCAATTAGGCACAGTCTGCCATTTCTTTTTTATTTTACGTTTATTTTTTCATAACTCAGCGTCATCTCATCTGGCATAGCAGTGTGCTTTCATACTTGGCTAGAAATAGCCATAGCAATAGGATAGCATCGTTTGGTTTTAAAAGCTAAAAAACACAAAAAAAAAACAAAACACAAAAAAACACAAAAAAAAGTAAAAAAAAAATTAAAGTTATAACTTTCATTTTCAAAATGTTTAACCCGAGGGCTAGGGGTAGAGGACGAGGGCGGGGACATGGGCGTCCAACTACTGCAGGGGTCAGAGGCCGTGGTCCTGGGCGGGGTGAGACACCACCTGCTGATGAGGGAGCAGGGGAACGCCGCAGAGCTACACTCCCTAGGTTCATGTCTGAAGTTACTGGGACTCGTGTTAGAGCACTGTTGAGGCCAGAACAGTGCGAACAGGTGATGTCGTGGATTGCCGACAATGCTTCAAGCAATTTGTCCACCCATGTCACCGAAATCGGCACTCCTCCAGCTCCTGCACCTCAGCCTCCACCCCCCCCCAGTCTGCCCCCTCCCAGGAAAATTTGGCATTTGAACCGGCATACTCTTAGGAACTGTTTTCTGGACCCTTCCCACAGTCACAAACCACTTGTCCGGTTGCTGCTGAGCAATTTTCCGATGCCCAGGTTTTCCACCAGTCGCAGTCTGTGGGTGATGATGACCTTCTTTACGTGGTGGAAGAAGTGTATAAAGAGGTGTCCGACGATGAGGAGACACGGTTGTCAGACAGTGGTGAAGTTGTTGTCAGGGCAGGAAGTCCGAGGGGGGAGCAGACTGAGGGATCGGAGGATGATGAGGTGACAGACCCAAGCTGGGTTGAGAGGCCGGGTGAACTTAGTGCTTCTGAGACGGAGGAGAGTCCTCGACCAGAACAGGTTGGAAGAGGCAGTGGTGGGGCCAGACGGAGAGGCAGGGCCAGAGCAGGTGCATCAGCGCCAAATGTGTCACGTAGTGAAGCTCCCGTGGCGAGGGCTCCCGCGGCGAGGGCTAGATTTTCAGAAGTCTGGAGGTTCTTTAAGGAAACACCGGATGACCGACGGACTGTGGTGTGCAACCTTTGCCAAACCAGGATCAGCAGGGGTTCCACCACTACTAGCTTAACTACCACCAGTATGCGCAGGCATATGAATGCTAAACACCCCACTCAGTGGCACCAAGCCCGTTCACCTCCGGCCGTGCACACCACTGCTCCTTCCCCTGTGTCAGCTGATAGTCAGCCCCCTGCCCAGGACCCTGGCACAAAAACCCCATCGTCACCTCCACGATCCTCCACAGCATCCACCAGCGTTCAGCTCTCCATACCCCAGACGCTGGAGCGGAAAAGGAAATATAGTGCAACCCACCCGCATGCCCAAGCCCTTAATTTCCACATCTCCAGATTGCTTAGCCTGGAGATGCTGCCCTATAGGCTAGTAGAGACCGAGGCCTTTCGCCACCTCATGGCGGCGGCCGCCCCTCGGTATTCGGTCCCCAGCCGCCACTACTTTTCCCGATGTGCCGTCCCAGCCCTGCACCAGCACGTGTCAGACAACATCATCCGTGCCCTGACCAACGCCGTTTCTGACAAGGTCCACCTGACCACGGACACGTGGACGAGTGCTGCCAGGCAGGGCCACTATATGTCGCTGACGGCACATTGGGTTAACTTGGTGGAGGCTGGGACCAAGTCTGACCCTGCGGCTGGTCATATACTGCCGACGCCGAGGATTGCGGGGCCTACCTTGGTCCAGGTCTTTCAGGCCTACTATGCCTCCTCCTCCTCCCACCCCTCCTCCACCTCCTCCTCCGAACTACCATCCGTGGGCATGGCGCCATCAGTCGCTAGCTCTAGGCACAGCAGCAGTGCCGGCGCTAAGCGACAGCAGGCGGTGCTCAAACTGCTGAGCCTAGGCGATAAAAGGCACACCGCCCAAGAACTATTACAGGGCATCACGGCGCAGACTGATCTGTGGCTGGCACCGCTGAACCTGAAGCCAGGCATGGTTGTGTGTGACAACGGCCGTAACCTGGTGGCGGCTCTGCAACTCGGCAGACTGACACATGTGCCATGCCGGGCCCATGTGTTAAATCTGATAGTTCAGCGTTTCCTCAAGACATACCCCAATCTGTCTGATTTGCTCACGAAGGTGCGCCGCATCTGTGCGCATTTCAGGAAGTCCAGCACAGATGCTGCCACTCTCAGGGCAGCGCAGCGCCGCCTCCAACTGCCCGCTCACCGACTGTTGTGCGACGTGCCCACGAGGTGGAATTCAACATTAACCATGTTATCCAGAGTTTACCAGCAGCGCAGAGCGATTGTAGACTGCCAGATGTCAACTTCCACCAGAACTGGTAGTCAGGTCAGTCAGCTTCCTCAAGTCTACAATGAGGAGTGGACGTGGATGTCTGATATCTGTCAGGTGCTGAGTAACTTCGAGGCGTCAACACAGATGGTCAGTGGCGATGCCGCCATCATCAGCCTCACCATCCCGCTGCTTGGCCTGTTGAAAAACTCTCTGATCAGAATGAAGTCGGAAGCTTTGCGCTCGTCACAAGAGACGGGGGAAGAAGATTCCCTTGTTGATAGCCAAAGCACCCACAGGTCTGTTTCTCAGCGCATATCGGAGGAGGTGGAGGAGGATGAGGAGGAAGAGGAGGAGAATGTTTGCGAGACACAAGAGGGGACCATTGTTCAGTCCTTCACTGTTCAGCATGTATGGGCAGAAGAAGAGGAGTTGGAGGAGTTGGAGGAGGAGGAAATGGACAGTCAGGCCAGTGAGGGGAGTGAATTCTTGCGCGTTGGTACTCTCGCGCATATGGCAGATTTCATGCTAGGCTGCCTATCCCGTGACCCTCGCGTTCAAAGAATTTATTCCAGCACCGATTACTGGGTATTCACTCTCCTGGACCCACGGTACAAGCAAAATCTTTCCACTCTCATCCCTGGAGAGGAAAGGAGTGTGAGAATGCATGAATACCAGCAGGCCCTGGTGCACAAGCTGAAACACTATTTCCCTACTGACAGCGCTAGCGGCAGAGTGCGTAGTTCTGCGGGACAAGTAGCGAGGGAGAGTAGGCGAGCAGGCAGCTTGTCCAGCACTGGCAAGGGTACGCTTTACAAGGCTTTTGCCAGCTTTATGTCACCCCAGCAAGACACTGTCACCTGTCCCCAGTCTCGGCAGAGTAGGGCTGATCTTTACAGAAAGATGGTGAGGGAGTACGTAGCTGACCATACCATCGTCCTAAATGATCACACAGCTCCCTACAACTACTGGGTTTCAAAGCTGGACATGTGGCACGAACTGGCGCTGTACGCCTTGGAGGTTCTTGCCTGCCCTGCCGCTAGCGTTTTGTCCGAGCGGGTTTTCAGTGCAGCTGGTGGCATCATCACCGATAAGCGTACACGCCTGTCGACTGACAGCGCTGACAGGCTGACGCTTATTAAGATGAATAAAGCCTGGATTTCTCATAATTTCCAATCTCCACCAGGTGAAGGAAGCTCAACCTGAATAATTTATCCACTCCTCCTCCTCATTTTCCTCCTTCTCCTCCTCTTTGTACACTAAAGCAGAGGAAACTGGCTATTTTTTGACAGGGCCCACTGGCTCTAGCTATAGTACTTTATGCATTTAATTTTTCTGGAGGGCCACCTACCCGGTCCTCTGTTTTAAACAATTTTTGGTAGTGCCACATACAGGCACTCAATCTATTCAATTTTTCTGGAGGGCCACCTACCTGCTCCTCTGGTTTGAAAACTTTTTTGGACTGCCACATACAGGCACTCAATCTATTTCATTTTTCTGGAGGGCCACCTACCTGCTCCTCTGGTTTGAAAACTTTTTTGGACTGCCACATACAGGCACTCAATCTATTTCATTTTTCTGGAGGGCCACCTACCTGCTCCTCTGGTTTGAAAACTTTTTTGGACTGCCACATACAGGCACTCAATCTATTTCATTTTTCTGGAGGGCCACCTACCTGCTCCTCTGGTTTGAAAACTTTTTTGGACTGCCACATACAGGCACTATCCAAATTAAATTGTCTCCATAGGAGCTCCTACACGTTGTCTACATTGCTACCTCCAAAAGTCGTCCATATAGCTGCCTCCATACATCGTCCCCTTATCAAACGAGGTGTGTCAGGCAGAAATTTGGGTTGTTTTCATGGATTCCACATCAAACTTGTTAACCTTGTCGCCACCCTGCTGTGTAATCCACAAAATATACTGGCAAACTTTTATCATTTACCGATATTATTTGAGCGCTTCTTGCTCACCTCCTTTGGTTCCTCTCTGCCACCCATTGGTTTTAAGCCTGAGTCCATTTGGGGTATGTTGCCAAGACACTCTCTAGCCTGCCGCTGCTGCCGCTGCCTCTGCATGCCATCCCCTATAGTGTCAGGGTCAATTATTGGATGTTTTAGATGCTATCTAGCTTCATTCTGTCACTCTGTCATGGCCATGCTGTTGCCCATAATTATGGCATAATGGTGCGTTTAAGCAGCCTCAGAGGCATCCATGCATGCTGCCCCTGCTGTTTTCTGTCCATTTCCGTGGTGTTTCCATCCTTTTCTGAGGTTTCCAGGTGTTTGGCCAAGCTTCCCTGTGCAGAGCTTTGGTCCCCTTGAAAAATGCTCGAGTCTCCCATTGACTTTAATGGGGCTTGTTATTCGAGACAAGCACTCGAGCATCGGGAAAAGTTTGTCTCGAATAACGAGTACCCAAGCATTTTAGTGCTCGCTCATCTCTAGTCACAATGTCTAAAATCCCCACAGAGATATAAAGAATCCCTCATCATGAGCATCAAACTATACATAGTCACAAACCACTTGTCCGGTTGCTGCTGAGCAATTTTCCGATGCCCAGGTTTTCCACCAGTCGCAGTCTGTGGGTGATGATGACCTTCTTTACGTGGTGGAAGAAGTGTATAAAGAGGTGTCCGACGATGAGGAGACACGGTTGTCAGACAGTGGTGAAGTTGTTGTCAGCAGGGGTTCCACCACTACTAGCTTAACTACCACCAGTATGCGCAGGCATATGAATGCTAAACACCCCACTCAGTGGCACCAAGCCCGTTCACCTCCGGCCGTGCACACCACTGCTCCTTCCCCTGTGTCAGCTGATAGTCAGCCCCCTGCCCAGGACCCTGGCACAAAAACCCCATCGTCACCTCCACGATCCTCCACAGCATCCACCAGCGTTCAGCTCTCCATACCCCAGACGCTGGAGCGGAAAAGGAAATATAGTGCAACCCACCCGCATGCCCAAGCCCTTAATTTCCACATCTCCAGATTGCTTAGCCTGGAGATGCTGCCCTATAGGCTAGTAGAGACCGAGGCCTTTCGCCACCTCATGGCGGCGGCCGCCCCTCGGTATTCGGTCCCCAGCCGCCACTACTTTTCCCGATGTGCCGTCCCAGCCCTGCACCAGCACGTGTCAGACAACATCATCCGTGCCCTGACCAACGCCGTTTCTGACAAGGTCCACCTGACCACGGACACGTGGACGAGTGCTGCCAGGCAGGGCCACTATATGTCGCTGACGGCACATTGGGTTAACTTGGTGGAGGCTGGGACCAAGTCTGACCCTGCGGCTGGTCATATACTGCCGACGCCGAGGATTGCGGGGCCTACCTTGGTCCAGGTCTTTCAGGCCTACTATGCCTCCTCCTCCTCCCACCCCTCCTCCACCTCCTCCTCCGAACTACCATCCGTGGGCATGGCGCCATCAGTCGCTAGCTCTAGGCACAGCAGCAGTGCCGGCGCTAAGCGACAGCAGGCGGTGCTCAAACTGCTGAGCCTAGGCGATAAAAGGCACACCGCCCAAGAACTATTACAGGGCATCACGGCGCAGACTGATCTGTGGCTGGCACCGCTGAACCTGAAGCCAGGCATGGTTGTGTGTGACAACGGCCGTAACCTGGTGGCGGCTCTGCAACTCGGCAGACTGACACATGTGCCATGCCGGGCCCATGTGTTAAATCTGATAGTTCAGCGTTTCCTCAAGACATACCCCAATCTGTCTGATTTGCTCACGAAGGTGCGCCGCATCTGTGCGCATTTCAGGAAGTCCAGCACAGATGCTGCCACTCTCAGGGCAGCGCAGCGCCGCCTCCAACTGCCCGCTCACCGACTGTTGTGCGACGTGCCCACGAGGTGGAATTCAACATTAACCATGTTATCCAGAGTTTACCAGCAGCGCAGAGCGATTGTAGACTGCCAGATGTCAACTTCCACCAGAACTGGTAGTCAGGTCAGTCAGCTTCCTCAAGTCTACAATGAGGAGTGGACGTGGATGTCTGATATCTGTCAGGTGCTGAGTAACTTCGAGGCGTCAACACAGATGGTCAGTGGCGATGCCGCCATCATCAGCCTCACCATCCCGCTGCTTGGCCTGTTGAAAAACTCTCTGATCAGAATGAAGTCGGAAGCTTTGCGCTCGTCACAAGAGACGGGGGAAGAAGATTCCCTTGTTGATAGCCAAAGCACCCACAGGTCTGTTTCTCAGCGCATATCGGAGGAGGTGGAGGAGGATGAGGAGGAAGAGGAGGAGAATGTTTGCGAGACACAAGAGGGGACCATTGTTCAGTCCTTCACTGTTCAGCATGTATGGGCAGAAGAAGAGGAGTTGGAGGAGTTGGAGGAGGAGGAAATGGACAGTCAGGCCAGTGAGGGGAGTGAATTCTTGCGCGTTGGTACTCTCGCGCATATGGCAGATTTCATGCTAGGCTGCCTATCCCGTGACCCTCGCGTTCAAAGAATTTATTCCAGCACCGATTACTGGGTATTCACTCTCCTGGACCCACGGTACAAGCAAAATCTTTCCACTCTCATCCCTGGAGAGGAAAGGAGTGTGAGAATGCATGAATACCAGCAGGCCCTGGTGCACAAGCTGAAACACTATTTCCCTTCTGACAGCGCTAGCGGCAGAGTGCGTAGTTCTGCGGGACAAGTAGCGAGGGAGAGTAGGCGAGCAGGCAGCTTGTCCAGCACTGGCAAGGGTACGCTTTACAAGGCTTTTGCCAGCTTTATGTCACCCCAGCAAGACACTGTCACCTGTCCCCAGTCTCGGCAGAGTAGGGCTGATCTTTACAGAAAGATGGTGAGGGAGTACGTAGCTGACCATACCATCGTCCTAAATGATCACACAGCTCCCTACAACTACTGGGTTTCAAAGCTGGACATGTGGCACGAACTGGCGCTGTACGCCTTGGAGGTTCTTGCCTGCCCTGCCGCTAGCGTCTTGTCCGAGCGGGTTTTCAGTGCAGCTGGTGGCATCATCACCGATAAGCGTACACGCCTGTCGACTGACAGCGCTGACAGGCTGACGCTTATTAAGATGAATAAAGCCTGGATTTCTCATAATTTCCAATCTCCACCAGGTGAAGGAAGCTCAACCTGAATAATTTATCCACTCCTCCTCCTCATTTTCCTCCTTCTCCTCCTCTTTGTACACTAAAGCAGAGGAAACTGGCTATTTTTTGACAGGGCCCACTGGCTCTAGCTATAGTACTTTATGCATTTAATTTTTCTGGAGGGCCACCTACCCGGTCCTCTGTTTTAAACAATTTTTGGTAGTGCCACATACAGGCACTCAATCTATTCAATTTTTCTGGAGGGCCACCTACCTGCTCCTCTGGTTTGAAAACTTTTTTGGACTGCCACATACAGGCACTCAATCTATTTCATTTTTCTGGAGGGCCACCTACCTGCTCCTCTGGTTTGAAAACTTTTTTGGACTGCCACATACAGGCACTCAATCTATTTCATTTTTCTGGAGGGCCACCTACCTGCTCCTCTGGTTTGAAAACTTTTTTGGACTGCCACATACAGGCACTCAATCTATTTCATTTTTCTGGAGGGCCACCTACCTGCTCCTCTGGTTTGAAAACTCTTTTGGACTGCCACATACAGGCACTATCCAAATTAAATTGTCTCCATAGGAGCTCCTACACGTTGTCTACATTGCTACCTCCAAAAGTCGTCCATATAGCTGCCTCCATACATCGTCCCCTTATCAAACGAGGTGTGTCAGGCAGAAATTTGGGTTGTTTTCATGGATTCCACATCAAACTTGTTAACTTTGTCGCCACCCTGCTGTGTAATCCACAAAATATACTGGCAAACTTTTATCATTTACCGATATTATTTGAGCGCTTCTTGCTCACCTCCTTTGGTTCCTCTCTGCCACCCATTGGTTTTAAGCCTGAGTCCATTTGGGGTATGTTGCCAAGACACTCTCTAGCCTGCCGCTGCTGCCGCTGCCTCTGCATGCCATCCCCTATAGTGTCAGGGTCAATTATTGGATGTTTTAGATGCTATCTAGCTTCATTCTGTCACTCTGTCATGGCCATGCTGTTGCCCATAATTATGGCATAATGGTGCGTTTAAGCAGCCTCAGAGGCATCCATGCATGCTGCCCCTGCTGTTTTCTGTCCATTTCCGTGGTGTTTCCATCCTTTTCTGAGGTTTCCAGGTGTTTGGCCAAGCTTCCCTGTGCAGAGCTTTGGTCCCCTTGAAAAATGCTCGAGTCTCCCATTGACTTTAATGGGGCTTGTTATTCGAGACAAGCACTCGAGCATCGGGAAAAGTTTGTCTCGAATAACGAGTACCCAAGCATTTTAGTGCTCGCTCATCTCTAGTCACAATGTCTAAAATCCCCACAGAGATATAAAGAATCCCTCATCATGAGCATCAAACTATACATAGTCACAAACCACTTGTCCGGTTGCTGCTGAGCAATTTTCCGATGCCCAGGTTTTCCACCAGTCGCAGTCTGTGGGTGATGATGACCTTCTTTACGTGGTGGAAGAAGTGTATAAAGAGGTGTCCGACGATGAGGAGACACGGTTGTCAGACAGTGGTGAAGTTGTTGTCAGCAGGGGTTCCACCACTACTAGCTTAACTACCACCAGTATGCGCAGGCATATGAATGCTAAACACCCCACTCAGTGGCACCAAGCCCGTTCACCTCCGGCCGTGCACACCACTGCTCCTTCCCCTGTGTCAGCTGATAGTCAGCCCCCTGCACAGGACCCTGGCACAAAAACCCCATCGTCACCTCCACGATCCTCCACAGCATCCACCAGCGTTCAGCTCTCCATACCCCAGACGCTGGAGCGGAAAAGGAAATATAGTGCAACCCACCCGCATGCCCAAGCCCTTAATTTCCACATCTCCAGATTGCTTAGCCTGGAGATGCTGCCCTATAGGCTAGTAGAGACCGAGGCCTTTCGCCACCTCATGGCGGCGGCCGCCCCTCGGTATTCGGTCCCCAGCCGCCACTACTTTTCCCGATGTGCCGTCCCAGCCCTGCACCAGCACGTGTCAGACAACATCATCCGTGCCCTGACCAACGCCGTTTCTGACAAGGTCCACCTGACCACGGACACGTGGACGAGTGCTGCCAGGCAGGGCCACTATATGTCGCTGACGGCACATTGGGTTAACTTGGTGGAGGCTGGGACCAAGTCTGACCCTGCGGCTGGTCATATACTGCCGACGCCGAGGATTGCGGGGCCTACCTTGGTCCAGGTCTTTCAGGCCTACTATGCCTCCTCCTCCTCCCACCCCTCCTCCACCTCCTCCTCCGAACTACCATCCGTGGGCATGGCGCCATCAGTCGCTAGCTCTAGGCACAGCAGCAGTGCCGGCGCTAAGCGACAGCAGGCGGTGCTCAAACTGCTGAGCCTAGGCGATAAAAGGCACACCGCCCAAGAACTATTACAGGGCATCACGGCGCAGACTGATCTGTGGCTGGCACCGCTGAACCTGAAGCCAGGCATGGTTGTGTGTGACAACGGCCGTAACCTGGTGGCGGCTCTGCAACTCGGCAGACTGACACATGTGCCATGCCGGGCCCATGTGTTAAATCTGATAGTTCAGCGTTTCCTCAAGACATACCCCAATCTGTCTGATTTGCTCACGAAGGTGCGCCGCATCTGTGCGCATTTCAGGAAGTCCAGCACAGATGCTGCCACTCTCAGGGCAGCGCAGCGCCGCCTCCAACTGCCCGCTCACCGACTGTTGTGCGACGTGCCCACGAGGTGGAATTCAACATTAACCATGTTATCCAGAGTTTACCAGCAGCGCAGAGCGATTGTAGACTGCCAGATGTCAACTTCCACCAGAACTGGTAGTCAGGTCAGTCAGCTTCCTCAAGTCTACAATGAGGAGTGGACGTGGATGTCTGATATCTGTCAGGTGCTGAGTAACTTCGAGGCGTCAACACAGATGGTCAGTGGCGATGCCGCCATCATCAGCCTCACCATCCCGCTGCTTGGCCTGTTGAAAAACTCTCTGATCAGAATGAAGTCGGAAGCTTTGCGCTCGTCACAAGAGACGGGGGAAGAAGATTCCCTTGTTGATAGCCAAAGCACCCACAGGTCTGTTTCTCAGCGCATATCGGAGGAGGTGGAGGAGGATGAGGAGGAAGAGGAGGAGAATGTTTGCGAGACACAAGAGGGGACCATTGTTCAGTCCTTCACTGTTCAGCATGTATGGGCAGAAGAAGAGGAGTTGGAGGAGGAGGAAATGGACAGTCAGGCCAGTGAGGGGAGTGAATTCTTGCGCGTTGGTACTCTCGCGCATATGGCAGATTTCATGCTAGGCTGCCTATCCCGTGACCCTCGCGTTCAAAGAATTTATTCCAGCACCGATTACTGGGTATTCACTCTCCTGGACCCACGGTACAAGCAAAATCTTTCCACTCTCATCCCTGGAGAGGAAAGGAGTGTGAGAATGCATGAATACCAGCAGGCCCTGGTGCACAAGCTGAAACACTATTTCCCTTCTGACAGCGCTAGCGGCAGAGTGCGTAGTTCTGCGGGACAAGTAGCGAGGGAGAGTAGGCGAGCAGGCAGCTTGTCCAGCACTGGCAAGGGTACGCTTTACAAGGCTTTTGCCAGCTTTATGTCACCCCAGCAAGACACTGTCACCTGTCCCCAGTCTCGGCAGAGTAGGGCTGATCTTTACAGAAAGATGGTGAGGGAGTACGTAGCTGACCATACCATCGTCCTAAATGATCACACAGCTCCCTACAACTACTGGGTTTCAAAGCTGGACATGTGGCACGAACTGGCGCTGTACGCCTTGGAGGTTCTTGCCTGCCCTGCCGCTAGCGTTTTGTCCGAGCGGGTTTTCAGTGCAGCTGGTGGCATCATCACCGATAAGCGTACACGCCTGTCGACTGACAGCGCTGACAGGCTGACGCTTATTAAGATGAATAAAGCCTGGATTTCTCATAATTTCCAATCTCCACCAGGTGAAGGAAGCTCAACCTGAATAATTTATCCACTCCTCCTCCTCATTTTCCTCCTTCTCCTCCTCTTTGTACACTAAAGCAGAGGAAACTGGCTATTTTTTGACAGGGCCCACTGGCTCTAGCTATAGTACTTTATGCATTTAATTTTTCTGGAGGGCCACCTACCCGGTCCTCTGTTTTAAACAATTTTTGGTAGTGCCACATACAGGCACTCAATCTATTCAATTTTTCTGGAGGGCCACCTACCTGCTCCTCTGGTTTGAAAACTTTTTTGGACTGCCACATACAGGCACTCAATCTATTTCATTTTTCTGGAGGGCCACCTACCTGCTCCTCTGGTTTGAAAACTTTTTTGGACTGCCACATACAGGCACTCAATCTATTTCATTTTTCTGGAGGGCCACCTACCTGCTCCTCTGGTTTGAAAACTTTTTTGGACTGCCACATACAGGCACTCAATCTATTTCATTTTTCTGGAGGGCCACCTACCTGCTCCTCTGGTTTGAAAACTTTTTTGGACTGCCACATACAGGCACTATCCAAATTAAATTGTCTCCATAGGAGCTCCTACACGTTGTCTACATTGCTACCTCCAAAAGTCGTCCATATAGCTGCCTCCATACATCGTCCCCTTATCAAACGAGGTGTGTCAGGCAGAAATTTGGGTTGTTTTCATGGATTCCACATCAAACTTGTTAACTTTGTCGCCACCCTGCTGTGTAATCCACAAAATATACTGGCAAACTTTTATCATTTACCGATATTATTTGAGCGCTTCTTGCTCACCTCCTTTGGTTCCTCTCTGCCACCCATTGGTTTTAAGCCTGAGTCCATTTGGGGTATGTTGCCAAGACACTCTCTAGCCTGCCGCTGCTGCCGCTGCCTCTGCATGCCATCCCCTATAGTGTCAGGGTCAATTATTGGATGTTTTAGATGCTATCTAGCTTCATTCTGTCACTCTGTCATGGCCATGCTGTTGCCCATAATTATGGCATAATGGTGCGTTTAAGCAGCCTCAGAGGCATCCATGCATGCTGCCCCTGCTGTTTTCTGTCCATTTCCGTGGTGTTTCCATCCTTTTCTGAGGTTTCCAGGTGTTTGGCCAAGCTTCCCTGTGCAGAGCTTTGGTCCCCTTGAAAAATGCTCGAGTCTCCCATTGACTTTAATGGGGCTTGTTATTCGAGACAAGCACTCGAGCATCGGGAAAAGTTTGTCTCGAATAACGAGTACCCAAGCATTTTAGTGCTCGCTCATCTCTAGTCACAATGTCTAAAATCCCCACAGAGATATAAAGAATCCCTCATCATGAGCATCAAATTATACATATACAATATCAGAAAGGCACATTTCAAAAACCCTGCATAAAAAGTTATTACTGTGTAGTGTAAGATAGAGATAAGGTGCTCATAATGGACAATTAATATTAGCACACATATTGAAAGTGCATAAGTGCAATGGGATAAAAAATCAGTAGTAAAAAAATAATATATATTACATATTTTATACATATATACATATATATTTAGCGTACATATGATCCACAATTAGTGAAAAAGTGTCACAGTCAATAAAGTGCACATAATGCCAGAAGTGCATAAATATAGTAATACGAGTGAACAACTACTATTTAAATAAAATACATGCGCCTATTGCAGTTCAAAAAAACTCACAAACAAGAAAAACATTTAAAATTTAACTAATGATCACACAGTGATAATACTATCAGACCTGTCCAGTGCAAGGTCTTAGTCATCAAAAATAAAAAGAAAGTGAAAAGTGCTAAAGTGCTCAAAGTTACACCACACAGGGCAGCAGGATCGGTGTGTGCATCAGACGACGAGTTTGCTCTGTATATCAGCATCTTCAGATCTTAGGGCATCTGATAAGCCACGTGAATGATCAAGATTCATGATGACCATAAGAATTCAGTACACATCTATAAGGAAATGGGCACAATCAATAATTACTAAAAACACACCACAACAAAAAATACACTAAAAAGATATTATAAGAAAGGTTTGAAGCTAGTGGCCTCATTGAGGCCTTTCGGTTGTACTGTATCCAGGAGGGTAATCAACCTAAGTTCCTTCTGCAGTAGACGTTTCTTCACGTTCCCACCCCTGGACCCCATGAGGACTCTATCAATCCCTCGTACTGTGAGTCCCCCCGGGTTACAGCTATGTACTTCACAAAAATGTTTTGGAATAGGCTGTAATTTTTTCAAGTCCCTCAACGGACTCGAATTGGTCACATCCCCGGCTGATTTAATACTCCTAATATGCTCCAAAACCCGTACCTTAAGGGGTCTTATTGTCATGCCGATATATATTTTGCCACATGGGCAACGCAGATAGTATACCACCGCCTCTGTATTGCAGTTAATGTGATACACAATTTGATATTGTTTTTTAGGCTCGGAGTCGGTGAAATCATATGTGCGCTGCATATAGCGGCATGCCTTGCATTTCCCACAACAAAACGAACCCCACGTTGAGCCCCTGTTGCCCATCCAACTTTTTTTCAACGGGAGGAACATAGTGGCTCCGGACCAACATGTCCCGTAAATTACAGGACTTTCTCCATGTAAGAGAGGGATATGTTCTTAAACTCTGTGCTAGATCTCCATCAGTCAGGAGGACAGACCAGTGCCGTTCCACGATTTCCTTAAACTCCCTCCAGTGGGAGTTAAAGTTTGTGATCAATCGCACTGGTTCATCCTCTTTTTTTCTTTTTTGGCTTACTCACCAGTAGGGAGCCGCGGGTCTCATTCTTCGCACGATCATAGCCCCTCCTGATGGTAATATCATTATACCCTCTATTGCTCCTGGTGAGGTCTTTAGCCTGGTTTTCAAAGGAGAGGTCACTCGAGCAGATACATCTCATCCGTAAGAACTGTCCTACGGGAAAGGTTTTTTTGATTTGGGATAGTTGGAGGAGGATGCATGAAGCAGCGAATTAACTGATGTTTCTTTTCGATATACATCAGTTGCGATAAATCCCGATGGATCCCTTGTGATCAAGATATCCAAAAATTCAATCTGACTGTGCCCGCGCCGCGCTCGTGCGTGTGGAGGTGCGTGCTTCGGGCACGTCTCCTTGGCACCACCCCTCCGATCATGTGATTTGGATGGGCGTGTCGTGGTGACGTGTTTCCGGTGCGCGGTCCCATGTGACGAGTGTGTCACGTGGTGAGCGTGTCTACGAGCTGGACGGCCGGTGGTGAGTATAAAACAGGGGACATGACACACACACTTCACCTCCTGATGAAGCATCAGCCAAACGCGCGTCGGGGTGTAGTTATTGGCCTCCTAGGATACCCCATTGAACCTACCACCATTCTTACGGGTAAGCTTTAACTGATTATTTGCATAGTGGGAGCCGGAAGGTACCTCCGGTCCCCACCTCACATAGGACTAAATTGAGGAAATATTCTTCTGTTTATATTCCCGTTTGCATTACTTACAACTATTTATCAGACCTTTCAGTCTGTAGTACTACTATTTACCTTTAGGTTCTGGGGTTTCTCTAGGGCGCTTATGTTTTCCATGGTTGCCCCTATTTCCATCAGGGGCTATCTGTTTCCCCCTATTTTCTTCCCTACTATGTGGTATTCTATATTTTGTGTATTATCACTCTAATAAAATATATTATGAATTTTATTTATCCTTTGATGGCTTTTTTCCGGCTCTCTTTTGGGTTATAGATTGGATTTTGGTTGGGAGCTGCGGTGGTATACTGTGTACCAAATTGGGCTTCCTTTCTTTTTTTTTTGTTTTTTTTTTAATGATTATTGTTGATCTGATTTTTTCAGATGTAGCCCCTGAACAGATGGACTATAAAAAACGTGACAAAACTTGGGTTACTAAACTAGGGAGAATCTTCAGGGAGCAAGGAGATTCCACGGAAACTGAGAACTATGATATCAAGGTTTTGAAGCTAAAAATTATGGATTTACTACATAAATGTACTAAAATTTGGTGGAATAAGGCTGCTTTAGAGGCTTACGTGTACAGGTTTTTCCAGGCTTTGAGGTTGAGGATCAAACGTTTATTACTAAATGGGAGGAGTCTCTGACCAAATGCTCCAAAATATTGCTGGAGCTTCTGGTTGGAGCAGACAAGAGGTCGCTGGAGCAGGTAGAGAAGGAAATCGTTCAGTTGAAAATCAAGATCCAAAAAAGTCTCAGCAAAGAAGACTGTGACGCATTTAACACACTTTTGGAACAAGATTTGGATAAGTGGGAGAAGGATATACAAGAATTGAAGTGCAAAAAGTATAAGAGAGATCTGGCAGATTTTTAGAACAATCAGGCTTACCGCTGGCGGTCTAGAAGAGAAAGATCTAGATCTAGGTCAATTACTAGGTCTATCTCCAGTGTCTCTCTCCAGTCTGAGGAAGGATGTGGAGAACATTTTTTAGACAGACGCCGGGATTCTGGAGACGTGGGAGGCCCAAGAGCAACTGCCTCCACCGTAAAAGAACCCCGGCAGTGAAACAAAAAACAGGAGGAATGTTCAATTGGGAGAAACGACAAAAGAGACACTGAAGGTAATCAATCCATCTCCTGTTCCCCTCACAAAGGAACAGGAAAGTGTATTACAAAGGGGTTTGTCTTTCTCACTGGCTGCCAAATTTGACTACTTCACGGCTGTGAAGGATGTCGAATTATTGGCTCGGAAGCTTATTTTTACCAAGCATTTTGCTAGACAGGCTGAGGAGTCTTCAGATGGCGATTTGGACCAACAGGTCATCTCGGTATTGGAAGCCCTCTTAGAGGAACAAGAGGGGGATACACACTCCCACCTCCCCATGCATCTGTGCCGCCGAGGAGGGACTTAAAATCCATCTCTGATAAGATCCCTCGAGATAATATTTCCATTAAGGAGAGACAGGCTATCAAAGAACTTAACCAACGGAGGGATATAGTAATTAAACCTGCAGACAAGGGGGGCAATGTTGTGTTCTGGCCGGCGCAGATGTATGAAGAGGAGGTATTCCGACAATTAAATATGACTCAATGTTATAGACGGTTACCCTCCAATCCTATGTCGATTTTAAAAAAAGAGCTGGATTCTCTTTTACAGATGGGAGTGGAGAACCACATTATTGGACCTAAATTGAGAGATGGGCTGTCGGTGGAGTCCCCCACTACACCGACATTTTACCTATTGCCCAAAGTCCACAAAAATGCGAAAAGACCACCAGGTAGGCCAATAGTGTCGGGTATGGGGGGACTCTGTGAGAAAATATGCAATTTGTTGACTTTTACTTACAAGGATGTGTTGAGACGCTCCTAGAGATGGGCGAGCACTAAAATGCTCGGGTACTCGTTATTCGAGACGAACTTTTCCCGATGCTCGAGTGCTCGTCTCGAATAACGAGCCCCATTGAAGTCAATGGGAGACTCGAGCATTTTTCAAGGGGACCAAGGCTCTGCACAGGGAAGCTTGGCCAAACACCTGGGAACCTCAGAAAAGGATGGAAACACCACGGAAATGGACAGGAAACAGCAGGGGCAGCATGCATGGATGCCTCTGAGGCTGCTTAATCGCACCATTATGCCAAAATTATGGGCAACAGCATGGCCATGACAGAGTGACAGAATGAAGCTAGATAGCATGTAAAACATCCAATAATTGACCCTGACACTATAGGGGACGGCATGCAGAGGCAGCGGCAGCAGCGGCAGGCTAGAGAGTGGCATGGCGACATACCCTAAATGGACTCAGGCTTCAAACCAATGGGTGGCAGAGAGGAACCAAAGGAGGTGAGCAAGAAGCGCTCAAATAATATCGGTACATGATAAAAGTTTGCCAGTATATTTTGTGGATTACACAGCAGGGTGGCGACAAAGTTAACATGGAAGCCATGAAAACAACCCAAAATTCTGCCTGACACAGCTCGTTTGATAAGGGGACCATGTATGGAGGCAGTGAACTAGTAGTAGATTAAAGGTGCTGCAGTTAAAACTATGTTAGTTGGATCTTGGCATGGAGCTGGCGCTCCGCTGCCAGGCGAGCTTTCGCCAATCCAAGCCCCTGTCTCTAGGCTACTCCCCAAACAGCACTTCTAAGAACCTTTTGTATAAGATCAAGTGTAGTAGCGTTCTTATAAGTTTGGGATATGGCGGGTGAGGGGAATGTAAACAGATGCGCAAGAAGCGCATGATGCGCATGGAGCTGGCGCTCCGCTGCCAGGTGAGCTTTCGCCGATCCAAGCCCCTGTCTCTAGGCTACTCCCCAAACAGCACTTCTAAGAACCTTTTGTATAAGATCAAGTGTAGTAGCGTTCTTATAAGTTTGGGATATGGCGGGTGAGGGGAATGTAAACAGATGCGCAAGAAGCGCATGATGCGCATGGAGCTGGCGCTCCGCTGCCAGGTGAGCTTTCGCCAATCCAAGCCCCTGTCTCTAGGCTACTCCCCAAACAGCACTTCTAAGAACCTTTTGTATAAGATCAAGTGTAGTAGCGTTCTTATAAGTTTGGGATATGGCGGGTGAGGGGAATGTAAACAGATGCGCAAGAAGCGCTGAAATAATATCGGTAAATGATAAAAGTTTGCCAGTATATTTTGTGGATTACACAGCAGGGTGGCGACAAAGTTAACAAGTTTGATGTGGAATGCCCTGTAATAGCTCTTGGGCGGTGTGCCTTTTATCGCCTAGGCTCAGCAGTTTGAGCACCGCCTGCTGTCGCTTAGCGACGGCACTGCTGCTGTGCCTAGAGCTACCGACTGATGGCGCCATGGCCACGGATGGTAATTCGGAGGAGGAGGAGGTATACTAGGCCTTTGAGACCTGGACCGAGGTAGGCCCCGCAATTCTCTGCGTCGGCAGTATATGACTAGCCCCCGGGTCAGACTCGGTCCCAGTCTGCACCAAGTTAAGTGTAGTAGCGTTCTTATAAGTTTGGGATATGGCGGGTGAGGGAAATGTAAACAGATGCGCAAGAAGCGCATGATGCGCATGAATCTGGCGCTCCGCTGCCAGGCGAGCTTTCGCCAATCCAAGCCCCTGTCTCTAGGCTACTCCCCAAACAGCACTTCTAAGAACCTTTTGTATAAGATCAAGTGTAGTAGCGTTCTTATAAGTTTAGGATATGGCGGGTGAGGGGAATGTAAACAGATGCGCAAGAAGCGCTGAAATAATATTGGTAAATGATAAAAGTTTGCCAGTATATTTTGTGGATAACACAGCAGGGTGGCGACAAAGTTAACAACTTTGATGTGGAATCCATGAAAACAACCCAAATTTCTGCCTGACACACCTCGTTTGATAAGGGGACGATGTATGGAGGCAGCTATATGGACGACTTTTGGAGGTAGCAATGGAGACAACGTGTGGAGGCTGCTATGGAGACAAATTAATTTGGATAGTGCCTGTATGTGGCAGTCCAAAAAAGTTTTCAAACCAGAGGAGCAGGTAGGTGGCCCTCCAGAAAAATGAAATAGATTGAGTGCCTGTATGTGGCAGTCCAAAAAAGTTTTCAAACCAGAGGAGCAGGTAGGTGGCCCTCCAGAAAAATGAAATAGATTGAGTGCCTGTATGTGGCAGTCCAAAAAAGTTTTCAAACCAAAGGAGCAGGTAGGTGGCCCTCCAGAAAAATGAAATAGATTGAGTGCCTGTATGTGGCAGTCCAAAAAAGTTTTCAAACCAGAGGAGCAGGTAGGTGGCCCTCCAGAAAAATTGAATAGATTGAGTGCCTGTATGTGGCAGTCCAAAAAACTTTTCAAACCAGAGGAGCAGGTAGGTGGCCCTCCAGTAAAATGGAATAGATTGAGTGCCTGTATGTGGCAGTCCAAAAAAGTTTTCAAACCAGAGGAGCAGGTAGGTGGCCCTCCAGAAAAATTGAATAGATTGAGTGCCTGTATGTGGCACTACCAAAAATTGTTTAAAACAGAGGACCGGGTCGGTGGCCCTCCAGAAAAATTTAATGCATAAAGTACTATAGCTAGAGCCAGTGGGCCCTGTCAAAAAATAGCCAGTTTCCTCTGTTTTACTCTACAAAGAGGAGGAGAAGGAGGAAAATGAGGAGGAGGAGGAGGAGTGGATAAATTATTCAGGTTGAGCTTCCTTCACCTGGTGGAGATTGGAAATTATGAGAAATCCAGGCTTTATTCATCTTAATAAGCGTCAGCCTGTCAGCGCTGTCAGTCGACAGGCGTGTACGCTTATCGGTGATGATGCCACCAGCTGCACTGAAAACCCGCTCGGACAAGACGCTAGCGGCAGGGCAGGCAAGAACCTCCAAGGCGTACAGCGCCAGTTCGTGCCACATGTCCAGCTTTGAAACCCAGTAGTTGTAGGGAGCTGTGTGATCATTTAGGACGATGGTATGGTCAGCTACGTACTCCCTCACCATCTTTCTGTAAAGATCAGCCCTACTCTGCCGAGACTGGGGACAGGTGACAGTGTCTTGCTGGGGTGACATAAAGCTGGCAAAAGCCTTGTAAAGCGTACCCTTGCCAGTGCTGGACAAGCTGCCTGCTCGCCTACTCTCCCTCGCTACTTGTCCCGCAGAACTACGCACTCTACCGCTAGCGCTGTCAGAAGGGAAATACTGTTTCAGCTTGTGCACCAGGGCCTGCTGGTATTCATGCATTCTCACACTCCTTTCCTCTCCAGGGATGAGAGTGGAAAGATTTTGCTTGTACCGTGGGTCCAGGAGAGTGAACACCCAGTAATCGGTGCTGGAATAAATTCTTTGAACGCGAGGGTCACGGGATAGGCAGCCTAGCATGAAATCTGCCATATGCGCCAGTGTACCAACGCGTAAGAATTCACTCCCCTCACTGGCCTGACTGTCCATTTCCTCCTCCTCCAACTCCTCCAACTCCTCTTCTTCTGCCCATACACGCTCAACAGTGAAGGACTCAACAATGGTCCCCTCTTGTGTCTCGCCAACATTCTCCTCCTCTTCCTCCTCATCCTCCTCCACCTCCACCTCCTCCGATATGCGCTGAGAAACAGACCTAAGGGTGCTTTGGCTATCAACAAGGGAATCTTCTTCCCCCGTCTCTTGTGACGAGCGCAAAGCTTCCGACTTCATGCTGATCAGAGAGTTTTTCAACAGGCCAAGCAGCGGGATGGTGAGGCTGATGATGGCGGCATCGCCACTGACCATCTGTGTTGACTCCTCAAAGTTACTCAGCACCTGACAGATATCAGGCATCCACGTCCACTCCTCATTGTAGACTTGAGGAAGCTGACTGACCTGACTACCAGTTCTGGTGGAAGTTGACATCTGGCAGTCTACAATCGCTCGGCGCTGCTGGTAAACTCTGGATAACATGGTCAGTGTTGAATTCCACCTCGTGGGCAGGTCGCACAACAGTCGGTGAGCGGGCAGTTGGAGGCGGCGCTGCGCTGCCCTGAGAGTGGCAGCATCTGTGCTGGACTTCCTAAAATGCGCACAGATGCAGCGCACCTTCGTGAGCAAATCAGACAGATTGGGGTATGTCTTGAGGAAACGCTGAACTATCAGATTTAACACATGGGCCAGGCATGGCACATGTGTCAGTCTGCCGAGTTGCAGAGCCGCCACCAGGTTACGGCCGTTGTCACACACAACCATGCCTGGCTTCAGGTTCAGCGGTGCCAGCCACAGATCAGTCTGCGCCGTGATGCCCTGTAATAGTTCTTGGGCGGTGTGCCTTTTATCGCCTAGGCTCAGCAGTTTGAGCACCGCCTGCTGTCGCTTAGTGCCGGCACTGCTGCTGTGCCTAGAGCTAGCGACTGATGGCGCCATGCCCACGGATGGTAGTTCGGAGGAGGAGGTGGAGGAGGGGTGGGAGGAGGAGGAGGCATAGTAGGCCTGAAACACCTGGACCGAGGTAGGCCCCGCAATCCTTGGCGTCGGCAGTATATGACCAGCCGCAGGGTCAGACTCGGTCCCAGCCTCCACCAAGTTAACCCAATGTGCCGTCAGCGATATATAGTGGCCCGTGTCCGTGGTCAGGTGGACCTTGTCAGAAACGGCGTTGGTCAGCGCACGGATGATGTTGTCTGACACGTGCTGATGCAGGGCTGGGACGGCACATCGGGAAAAGTAGTGGCGGCTGGGGACCGAATACCGAGGGGCGGCCGCCGCCATGAGGTTGCGAAAGGCCTCGGTCTCTACTAGCCTATAGGGCAGCATCTCCAGGCTGAGCAATCTGGAGATGTGGACATTAAGGGCTTGGGCGTGCGGGTGGGTTGCACTATATTTGTGTTTCCGCTCCAGCGTCTGGGGTGTGGAGAGCTGAACGCTGGTGGATGCTGTGGAGGATCGTGGAGGCGACGATGGGGTTTTTGTGCCAGGGTCCTGGGCAGGGGGCTGACTATCAGCTGAAAGAGGGGAAGGAGCAGTGGTGTGCACGGCCGGAGGTGAACGGGCTTGGTGCCACTGAGTGGGGTGTTTAGCATTCATATGCCTGCGCATACTGGTGGTAGTTAAGCTAGTAGTGGTGGAACCCCTGCTGATCCTGGTTTGGCAAAGGTTGCACACCACAGTCCGTCGGTCATCCGGTGTTTCCTTAAATAACCTCCAGACTTCTGAAAATCTAGCCCTCGCCGCGGGAGCCCTCGCCACTGGAGCTTCACTACGTGACACATTTGGCGCTGATGCACCTGCTCTGGCCCTGCCTCTCCGTCTGGCCCCACCACTGCCTCTTCCAACCTGTTCTGGTTGAGGACTCTCCTCCGTCTCAGAAGCACTGTGTTCACCCGGCCTATCAACCCAGCTTGGGTCTGTCACCTCATCATCCTCCGAACCCTCAGTCTGCTCCCTCTTCGGACTTCCTGCCCTGACAACAACTTCCCCACTGTCTGACAACCGTGTCTCCTCATCGTCGGACACCTCTTTACACACTTCTTCCACTACGTCAAGAAGGTCATCATCACCCACAGACTGCGACTGGTGGAAAACCTGGGCATCGGAAAATTGCTCAGCAGCAACCGGACAAGTGGTTTGTGACTGTGGGAAGGGTCCAGAAAACAGTTCCTCAGAGTATGCCGGTTCAAATGCCAAATTTTCCTGGGAGGGGGCAGACTGGGGGGGAGGAGGCTGAGGTGCAGGAGCTGGAGGAGTGCCGATTTCGGTGACATGGGTGGACTGCGTGGAAGACTGACTGGTGGACAAATTGCTCGAAGCATTGTCGGCAATCCACGACATCACCTGTTCGCACTGTTCTGGCCTCAACAGTGCTCTACCACGAGTCCCAGTAACTTCATACATGAACCTAGGGAGTGTAGCTCTGCGGCGTTCCCCTGCTCCCTCATAAGCAGGTGGTGTCTCACCCCGCCCAGGACCACGGCCTCTGACCCCTGCAGTAGTTGGATGCCCACGTCCCCGCCCTCGTCCTCTACCCCTAGCCCTCGGGTTAAACATTTTGAAAATGAGAGTTATAACTTTAATTTTTTTTTAACTTTTTTTTGTGTTTTTTGTTTTTTTTGTGTTTTTTAGTTTTTAAAACCAAACAATGCTATCCTATTGCTATGGCTATTTTCTAGCCAAGTATGAAAGCACACTGCTATGCCAGATGAGATGACGCTGAGTTATTAAAAAAATAAACGTAAAATAAAAAAGGAAATGGCAGACTGTGCCTAATTGAAATACAACCCCGGGCCCTAATAAATTTTCCCACTTCAGTCTTTGCGATGGATATGTGCGTCACTAAGCGCAAAACACAGCGGTCGCAAGTCTCACTCCAAATTGCTCACAATTTGCTAGTAGATGCACTGCAGCAAGTACAGCCACCAGCAGATCAACCAGAAATCAAATATATATAACGCTACTGTAGGCGTAAGTAAGCCGTTTGGATTCTCCTATGGCTATTTTCTAGCCAAGTATGAAAGCACACTACTATGCCAGATGAGATGACGCTGAGTTATGAAAAAAATAAACGTAAAATAAAAAAGGAAATGGCAGACTGTGCCTAATTGAAATACAACCCCGGGCCCTAATAAATTTTCCCACTTCGGTCTTTGCGATGGATATGTGCGTCACTAAGCGCAAAACACAGCAGTCGCAAGTCTCACTCCAAATTGCTCACAATTTGCTAGTAGATGCACTGCAGCAAGGACAGCCACCAGCAGATCAACCAGAAATCAAATATATATAACGCTATTGTAGGCGTAAGTAAGCCGTTTGGATTCTCCTATGGCTATTTTCTAGCCAAGTATGAAAGCACACTACTATGCCAGATGAGATGACGCTGAGTTATGAAAAAAATAAACGTAAAATAAAAAAGGAAATGGCAGACTGTGCCTAATTGAAATACAACCCCGGGCCCTAATAAATTTTCCCACTTCGGTCTTTGCGATGGATATGTGCGTCACTAAGCGCAAAACACAGCGGTCGCAAGTCTCACTCCAAATTGCTCACAATTTGCTAGTAGATGCACTGCAGCAAGTACAGCCACCAGCAGATCAACCAGAAATCAAATATATATAACGCTACTGTAGGCGTAAGTAAGCCGTTTGGATTCTCCTATGGCTATTTTCTAGCCAAGTATGAAAGCACACTACTATGCCAGATGAGATGACGCTGAGTTATGAAAAAAATAAGCGTAAAATAAAAAAGGAAATGGCAGACTGTGCCTAATTGAAATACAACCCCGGGCCCTAATAAATTTTCCCACTTCGGTCTTTGCGATGGATATGTGCGTCACTAAGCGCAAAACACAGCGGTCGCAAGTCTCACTCCAAATTGCTCACAATTTGCTAGTAGATGCACTGCAGCAAGGACAGCCACCAGCAGATCAACCAGAAATCAAATATATATAACGCTACTGTAGGCGTAAGTAAGCCGTTTGGATTCTCCTATGGCTATTTTCTAGCCAAGTATGAAAGCACACTACTATGCAAGATGAGATGACACTGAGTTATTAAAAAAATAAACGTAAAATAAAAAGAAACTGGCAGACTGTGCCTAATTGAAATCAAACCCCTAATAAATTTTCCCACTTTGGTGTTTGAGGTGGATATGTGTGTCACTAAGAGCTAAACACAACGGTAGCAAGTCCCCCTGCAAATTCCTCACAATATGGTACTAGCTGCACTACTAGTGCCAGCAAGCCCAGCCACAAGCAAATAAAAAAAAAAGTATAACGTTATTGTAGCCCTAAGAAGGGCTGTTGGGTTCTTGTTGAATCACTCCTGCCTAACACTATTCTAATAGAACACCCTATCGCTTTCCCTAACCAGCAGCAGCTCTCTCCCTAGCGGCATCCAGACACAGAATGATCCGAGCAGCGCGGGCAGCGGCTAGTCTATCCCAGGGTCACCTGATCTGGCCAGCCAACCACTGCTATCGACGTGTAAGGGTACCACGTCATGCTGGGTGGAGTGCAGAGTCTCCTGGCTTGTGATTGGCTCTGTTTCTGGCCGCCAAAAAGCAAAACGGCGGGAGCTGCCATTTTCTCGAGCGGGCGAAGTATTCGTCCGAGCAACGAGCAGTTACGAGTACGCTAATGCTCGATCGAGCTTCAAGCTCGGACGAGTATGTTCGCTCATCTCTAGACGCTCCCATCTTTTGTAAGAGACACTACTGATGTGCTGCGTAGATTGGAGGGGGTACACCTGGAACCTGATATGTGGTTGGTTACATGCGATGTAGAGGCTCTGTATACGTCTATATGTCATGACCACGGGATAGGGGCGTCCAAATATTTTTTGTCTGTGTTTAACCTGGACACTAATTTGGTTGAATTTATTTTGCTCCTTTTGGAGTTTATTTTGAAACAGAACTTTTTCGTTTTTCGGGACCGCTTTTTCCTACAGCTCCAGGGAACGGCTATGGGGGGCGACTTGTGCGCCCTCGTATGCCAATCTTTTCCTGGGGCTATGGGAGAGGGAGATAGTGGACAACACCACAGGTTGGGACGCCGTTATCTCGTGGTCTAAATATATAGACGATGTGTTGTTCATCTGGCAAGGATCGGATACTGACTTGGAAATCTTTTTGCAGAGCCTCAACACCAATCAACAGAACATCAGGTTGACTTGGGAGAACAGTCAGAGTCAGATTGAATTTTTGGATATCTTGATCGCAAGGAATCCATCGGGATTTATCGCAACTGATGTATATCGGAAAGAAACATCCTTTAATTCGCTGCTTCACGCATCCTCCTCCCACTATCCCAAATCAAAAAAAGCCATTCCCATAGGACAGTTCCTACGGATGAGACGTATCTGCTCCAGTGACCTCTCCTTTGAAAACCAGGCTAAAGACCTCACCAGGAGATTCCAAAATAGAAGGTATAATGATATTACCATCAGGAGGGGCTATGATCGTGCGAAGAATGAGACCCGCGGCTCCCTACTGGTGAGTAAGCCAGTTTAAGGAAACCGTGGAACGGCACTGGTCTGTCCTCATGACTGATGGAGATCTAGCACAGAGTTTAAGAACATATCCCTCTCTTACATGGAGAAAGTCCTGTAATTTACGGGACATGTTGGTCCCGAGCCACTATGTTCCTCCCGTTGAAAAAAGCTGGCTGGGCAATAGGGGCCCAACGTGGGGTTGTTTTGTTGTAGGAAATGCAAGGCATGCCGCTATATGCAGCGCACATATGATTTCACCGACTCCGAGTCTATAAAACAATATCAAATTGTGTATCACATTAACTGCAATACGGATGCGGTGGTATACTATCTGCGTTGCCCATGTGGCAAAATATATATATATCGGCATGACAAAAAACCCCTTAAGGTACGGGTTTTGGAGCATATTAGGAGTATTAAATCAGACAGGGATGTGACCAATTCGAGTCCGTTGAGGGACTTGAAAAAATTACAGCCTATTCCAAAACATTTTTGTGAAGTACATAGCTGTAACCCGGGGGGACTCACAGTACGAGGGATTGATAGAGTCCTCATGGGGTCCAGGGGTGGGAACGTGAAGAAACGTCTACTGCAGAAGGAACTTAGGTTGATTACCCTCCTGGATACAGTACAACCGAAAGGCCTCAATGAGGCCACTAGCTTCAAACCTTTCTTATAATATCTTTTTAGTGTATTTTTTGTTGTGGTATGTTCTTAGTAATTATTGATTGTGTCCATTTCCTTATAGATGTGTACTGAATTCTTATGGTCATCATGAATCTTGATCATTCATGTGGCTTATCAGATGTCCTAAGATCTGAAGATGCTGATATACAGAGCAAACTCGTCGTCTGATGCACACACAGATCCTGCTGCCCTGTGTGGTATAAATTTGAGCACTTTAGCACTTTTCACTTTCTTTTTATTTTTGATGACTAAGACCTTGCACTGGACAGGTCTGATAGTATTATCACTGTGTGATCATTAGTTAAATTTTAAATGTTTTTCTTGTTTGTGAGTTTTTTTGAACTGCAATAGGCACATGTATTTTATTTAAATAGTAGTTGTTCACTCGTATTACTATATTTATGCACTTCTGGCATTATGTGCACTTTATTGACTGTGACACTTTTTCACTAATTGTGGATCATATGTACGCTAAATATATATGTATATATGTATAAAATATGTAATATATATTATTTTTTTACTACTGATTTTTTATCCCATTGCACTTATGCACTTTCAATATGTGTGCTAATATTAATTGTCCATTATGAGCACCTTATCTCTATCTTACACTACACAGTAATAACTTTTTATGCAGGGTTTTTGAAATGTGCCTTTCTGATATTGTATATGTATAATTTGATGCTCATGATGAGGGATTCTTTATATCTCTGTGGGGATTTTAGACATTGTGACCTTTCCGATGTATTGGTTTTTTATTATTATTTATCTGCATTATTTTAGTAATCACCTGTCTGCTTGTCCAGTTGACGCGCCCGTGCGCATGCGCCACGCTCGCGTGTGTGGAGGTGCGCGCTTAGGACACGTCTCCATGGCAACGCCCCTCTGATCATGTGATTTGGATGGGCGTGTCGTGGTGACGTGTTTCCGGTGCGCGGCCCCATGTGGTGAGCGTGTCTACAAGCTGGACGGCCGGTGGTGAGTATAAAACAGGGGACATGACACACACACTTCACCTCCTGACGAAGCATCAGCGAAACGCGTATCGGGGTGTAGTTTATTGGCCTCCTAGGATCCCCCATTGAACCTACCACCATGCTTACGGGTAAGCTTTAACTGATTATGTGCATAGAGGGAGCCGGAAGGTACCTCCGGTCCCCACCTCACATAGGACTAAATTGAGGATATATTCTTCTGTTTACATTACTTACAACTATTCATCAGACCTTTCAGTCTGTAGTACTACTATTTACCTTTAGGTTCTGGGGTTTCTCTAGGGCGCTTATGTTTTCCATGGTTGCCCCTATTTCCATCAGGGGCTATCTGTTTCCCCCTATTTTCTTCCCTACTATGTGGTATTCTGTATTTTGTGTATTATCACTCTAATAAAATATATTATGAATGCTTCTGTATAACCTGACTGGGATCTTCTAGGAGAATTCTTCTATATAACCTTTCTGAGATCTTCTAGGAGAGCGCTTCTATATAACCTGCCTGGGATCTTCTAGAAGAATGCTTCTGTATAACCTGTCTGGGATACTCTAAGGGAATGCTTCAATATTAATTTCTGGGATCTTCTGGGGGAACCTGACAGGGATCTTCTAGGGAAATGCTTTTGTATAACCTGCCTGGAATCTTCTGGGGAATGCTTCTATGTAACCGTCTGTGATCTTCTAGGGAAATGCCTCTGTATAACCTCTCTTGGATCTTCTGGGGGAATGCTTCTATATAACCTGTCTGGGATGTACTGGGGGAGAAATGCTTCTATATAACCTGTCCGGCATCTGCTTGGGGAAGAATGATTCTGAATGCAAGAAAGAGAGTAGGGTAACTAAGCAGTATCTATCCCTAATGTTACGGTTTATGTTATGCTATTGTGTGTGGGCCTCTGCTCCACAACTTTCCACTGTTGTAGGACTATCCAGTGATGAATCGGATAGATGTCGTGCTTATTATAGCATAGTTAGGGTATGTGTCAGGTGTCACTTGACCGACCTGTAGTCTTTAATGGATGGTGTGCACCCAAATGATAGAAAACCATTGCTGTTACTGTTATGAGCACTACAAATTTGGGGCATGTTCCATCATTTCCTATTAAGCGTTCACCATCTTGCGTTAGGGTTTACCTCAAAAAGGTTCATTGGAAATTCGTTGTAACATGTATGTATGGTGGAAGAGGAGATAAATGCAGGTAGTCGTAATACATGTACATGCACACAATCTGATTTTGGCGCGATCGGGTATTGGATAAAGTTGAACATGTTCATTAATAAATGTTAAAGAGGACCTGTGACCATAAAAAATCCTCTAGGAGCTGCTTACTAAAGTAAGCAGCTCCTATCCCAAACCCCAATAATAGCAGGGTTAAACTGAACTGCCATATTCAAGCTTAACCCCTTAAGGACGCAGGGTTTTTCCGCTCATTTCTCGCTCTCCAACTTCAAAAATCCATAACTTTTTCATTTTTACGTGTACAGACCTGTGTGAGGGCTTATTTTGTGCGTAACAAATTTTACTTTCCCGGAATGTTATTTATTTTATGGCTTGTAATGCGAAGCTGAAAAAAAATTCCAAATGTAGAAAAACTGAAAAAAAACGCATGTGCGTCATGTTCTTGTGGGCTCAGTTTTTTCGACTTTGACTTTGCACTCAAAATAACACCTCAGCTTTATTTGGCGGTTTGGTGCGATCGCGGTGATACCAAAATTATATAGGTTTTATTGTGTTTTAATACATTTTCAAAAATTAAACGAATGTGTACAAAAAAGAAAAAAAAATTTTGCCATCTTCTGACGCTAATAACTTTTTCATACTTTGGTGCACAGAGCTGTGTCATATGTCATTTTTTGCAAAATGAGGCGTCATTTTCATTGCTACCATTTTGAGGTCTGTGCGACATTTTGACCATTTTTTATTTAATTTTTTATGTGATGTAAAAAGGTGTAAAAGTCGCATTTCGGACATTTGGGCGCCATTTCCCGCCTCGGAGGTCACCGCCGGCCATAACCGTTTTTATATTTTGATAGATCGGGCATTTTGGGACACGGCCATACCTAATGTGTTTGTGATTTTTACTGTTTATTATGTTTTATATCCGTTCTAGGGAAAGGGGGGTGATTTGAATTTTTAATATTTTATTAATTTTTTTTATTTTTTAAACTTTTTTTTTCTTTTTTTTTTCACTATTTTTTAGACCATCTAGGGTACATTAACCCTAGATGGTCAGATCGCTCCTACCATATACTGCAATACTTCTGTATTGCAATATATGGCATTTTTGCAGCACATTCATTACAATGAGCCACTGGCTCATTGTAACGGATCTGCAGAAGCCATGTAGCCTCGTGTCAAAAGAAGACCCGAAGCTACCATGGCAACCGATCGCCGCCCCCTGATGACGTTCGGGGGCGTAGCGATCGCAATGAAGATGGCGGCGCCCGCGCGCCACCGTTTTTTAAACGCCGCCGGCGACCTTACCGGCGGCAATGACATGGTTAATAGCCGCGATCGGTGCAAGCACCGACCGTGGTTATTAGCGGTGGGGGTTTTCTGTAAAATGCAAAAAACCCCACCTTTGTATGAAGAGGACTCAGCCCGTGAGCCCTTTTCATACACTCCTTATACCTCTGCGCCGAAGAGCTACGGCGCAGAGCGTTAAGGGGTTAACACTGCACTGCCATAGCCAAGTTACAGTAGTCCCACGTATTCATGAGGGGATGGTCCTAGACGCTGCCTTCTCCTCTGCTTTTCCCCTGGACCACTCCTCCCACACCATAGGCCGGCAGTGACTGCCGGTCTTTAAGCGACAGTCACTCTCTCCTCAGACTGCCCCATCATGAATATGCCGGACCATTGCAAGCTTGATCCGAGGCTTTATCAGAAGGCTCTGAAAAAGCTAGCAGTGTTACACTGCTATTACTGGGATAGTGCTAGGAGCTGCTTACTTTATTAAACTACTAGAACATTTTATCAATGTAACAGGTTTATGAAGATGATCTCTCAGTGTTGGACTGGAATACCCAGGGCCCACCAGTAAAATCGTATCTTTTGGCCTAACATAGCTATAAGTTTGTTACATAATCTATTAATATAATCACATAAATACGTAGGATAGTTGAGATGATCTATGGTAAATATATGTATAAATTACAGAGAGGGTAACTTGTCCAGCACTACTTATGTAGGGGCCCACCTAACTCAAGGGTCCACAGGTGGATCCACCTGTTCACCTGTAGGCCAGTCCGAGTCTGTGGACTCTACCATATACTTGTTAGTTCCCACCTACACAAGCCAACTATATGTACCATATCATTTATTTGCATGACCTCCATGAAACCAAATCTGAGCTAAATTCACACAGTAAGGCTACATTCACACTAACGTATGGGGGACGTATATACGGCCGACGTATATACGGCCGATATACGTCCCCCATACACTTCTATGGGCGCACGGCACCCTACGGGAGCGGTACGGTGCAGCACATGTGCGGCACCGTACCGTTCCGTACCCGGGAAAAAGATAGGACCTGTCCTATCTTTTCCCGTAATACAGCGCCGTGCGCCATAGGTTGCTATGGAGAGGGGCGGTGGTGAGCTGCGCTCACCTCCTCCTCCTCTCCCCGTACACTGCCGTTGCCCGCTACGGTACGGTACGGACGGGCAACGGCAGTGTGAATATAGCCTAAGGCTACCTGCACAGGAATGTATTCAAAGGAAATCTACCATTTGTTGTCATGCATTATCAACCAAACATACCTTGAGAATGCTGTAGCTATACTGATGTAGAAACATATCCTGTTTAATCCCTGAATTGAGTGGTTTTGCTGAAAATAAAATTATGATAACGGGTCACTCCTGTGGCTGGATCAGCACTTCTCCTCTTACACTAATAATGCACTGCTCCAGAGAATGATTAAATCATTTTGTTGTGCTGCTTTGTATCAGTCATCCAGCTCAGGTTGATTAGTCCCACACTGTACTTCCACCGCGTGCTATTTGCACCTGTGGAACGACCTGTTGGCACCCCACTGCAGCAAGACTATCCAGATTTGCATTGGGCTCTCGTGAAGACCATCCTGACACTTATATTTGTGTAATGTGCTGGTCTCCTCCTCATATTTGTGTAATGTGCTTGTTTCCTCTTTGTATTTGTGTAATGTGTGGGTCTCCTCCAGGTGTCAGCTAGTACCATCTCCCACGGTGGTCCAGAGGTTCCACAGACCCAGAACCCTGATAACAGGTGTACAAGTAGGCCCCCAGAACAATAAAATTGCCAACATAATTGACAACATAATTCTGATGTTATTTAATCCACTATCCTCATTACCAGCATTGTTTAAGACTATTGATTCATATAGTTCTATATTATATTACAAAATGAATAAATAAGTCTCAAACACTGACGGTAAGCACACCAGATGAAATGCTAAATAGACTACAAAGAATCTTCTCTGAATAAGAGAAAGAACTTGTAAATTACAATAAAACCATGCTCTCCTGGTTTGGTGGTATAGCAGAAAATAAAATGTATATTCTCCCCAAATACTAATTTTTATTCTGAACTATCCCCATAAAAATACCAAAATCCTTCTTTAATAAACTTAATGCCCAACTCAGGAAATTTATCTGGAGTGTCCAATGTCCTAGAATCTCTCTAGTTACAAAACTAAACCAACATGTGCGATTATTACCTCTCAGCACAACTAGACCAATCTAGACTAATCAACTGGTGGAGAAACTCAAAAACAATGCCTGGATAAATAACCAAACTAAATAATAAGCATTCCCTCAAAAACATGCTTGAAAATGTCTTTATAGAAAAGACGAAATGTCGCATCCATGGTGGAATAAAAAAAAATCACTTTTCTTTTTGGAGTTCTGCTTCATCCATTGATTCCTCCCTCAAAAAACAGATGTGGAGTCTAACCCCCCTCCCACTCCTCCATATGCAATACACAATTCTAAAATCATCTGATGAAACATGTTAACACTTTCTGTCAAAAAGTATACACACAACAACTACACCCTTACACAACAAGTATATAAGCAGCAGCTTCCTAGACTGTGGAAATGAATATTTCATCATGTTTGGGGAGGTGATCAATTCTATTAATGATTTCATGCAAAACTCAACTATATCATCCTACAACTATTTAGTGACCAAATTTGGATTACCTACAAGATATTTTCAGAAATATCTCAAAAAACCCTATTCTCACAATCTGGATCTTTAAGGCTATTGTGTGTTTCATTTACACATATTGATTTTATATTGCTAACTTCTGTTTGTATAATTAGAAAAATATGTGTAATAAAAAACATTTAATAAAAAATGTTATAAGCTATATACTGAAAAGTTGGAAAAATTTCTAAATACAGTGAAAATCGCTAAAGAGTTTGTAGCATATTTGAATATTTGTTTTTACAGCTTGCAGTATAGTTTTGCTTTGTATTAACAGTGTAAAAAGTACCATTTTCGTATGAAGGTGTATAAAGGGCCACTTTTTATCTACTATATATACTCTTGTTGTATAAGACGACCTGAATATAAACCGTGGAACCTAATTTTACTACCAAAAACTGGAAAAACCTACTGACTGTAGTATAAGCCTACCATAGGAAATGGATTGGTTCCAGCTCATGCCCCTAGTATATAGCTAGCCATCTGCCCCCAATATAGAGCCAGCCCCAGTATATAGCCGGCCCAAACCCCCAGTATATAGCTAGCCAGCCCCCAGTATATAGTCAGTCCATGCACCCAGCCAACCCCTAGTATATAGCCAGTCCATGCCCCCCAGCCAGCCCCTAGTATATAGCTATCCAGCCCCCAGTATATAGCCATCCTATGCCCTCCAGTATATAGGCATCCAGCCCTAGAATATAGCCAACCAGCCCCTAGTATATAGCCAGCCAGTCACCAGTATATAGTCAGTCCTTGCCCTATAGCAAGCCCATGCCCCCTAATATATAGCCAACCATCCCCAAGTACATAGCTAGTGTATGGCCAGTCAATGCCCCCCCGCCAGGCTCTAGTATATATCCACCCAGCCAGCCCCAAGTATATAGCCAGCCCCAGCCCTAGTATGTAGTCAGCCAGCCACAGTATATAGAAAGCCCACAATATTCCCAGCCCTTAAAAAAAATAAAACAAAGCTCATCTTTCTGATGCCCCCTGCAGGTCCTCTTCTTACTTTCGGGAGCGACAGGGCTGGCCGAGCACACGCTAGGATGTCAGCACGGACCTGTTACTAAGTAATAAGAGGACCCGAGGGGGGCGTTGAAAAGGTTAGTTTTGACTTTATTTTTTTTTACTCAAGTATAAACCAAGTTTGAGTTTTTCAGCACATTTTGCTTATATACAGTATATTCCCATTGGTAGCAAAATTGCAATTTGAAAGTTTTTTAGTTCATGAGTTTAGGGGAAAGGGGGACTACTTGAATATTACATTTTAAAATTTATTTTTTTGTACTTTTACAGATTTTTTTACATTTTACTATTTGACTCAGTTGGATGTTTGAACGCTCTTGGGGTCTAATGGAAAATACAATATATTTTAATATACCATTGATGTTTTGGGTGGAGGAGAGGAGATACCCTGTAGAGGAAAAGTTCAATCTGCTTCAGGTTTACAACTCTAAGATGCACAGATATGTTGTTTGTCTTTAAGAGGTTAATAGTCATAACATATTTATATATTCTTATTTATAAACATTCCTTTTATTAAACACAATTAAGTTCTTTATTCATCCTTTATTTTCTAATTTCTTCATAAATGTTGAATACAAGTTACAAAATTATTTCTGATGCCAATTTTGTAAGATGTTGTCAGGAGTAGAAACAGATGGTATGTTCAACCCTTGCATTGCACATGCTGATACTAACCTAGTGTTAACGCATGAATCATTTCATACGAGTGAATAAATTGTTTATTTAAATATCAGCTGGATGATTGCCATTTTACCCTTTGCAGCAATTACAAAATAATATTTAAGTATGACAAAAAAATAATATTAAAAATATTTGTTAGCAATGATATATACAGAAGGGCTGTTAAATACCTCACCAGACTCTAGCACTGCTCATTGCCATTCTCTAACTACTAACTTGTTCATCTCATTTCAATGGCATTTCTATTTCTATTTGAAATCATAGTAAATAAATTACTAGAGTACTTTAACCTTCCCCCATGTGCCGCCATCTTTTTAACACCGCCAGCAGCTTGCCAATACAAACACCTAACGCTAGCACCGATCGCGGGTGTTACTGGTGGGTGTTTGCTGCAATATGGGTATGGAGAGGGCTAGGGCCCATACACCCTCTTCCAACATTGCCAGCTGACGAGTGACGTACTATTACATCACGTGTCGTTAAGGGGTTAAAATATAAAAACAATTATTCCTGGTGATGAACCCTGTAAAAGACAAAAAAGCCTAAATGTCTGAATTGACACTTTTTCAGCATTTTGCCTCCAATAAAAATTTTAATAAAAAGTGATCAAAAGGTCAGACAGGTTTATCTGTAGATGCAGAGGGTACATGTACTTCCTGCAGATTCTTCCTTCAGCTGACCAGCTGCAGGGGGGCACACTTCGAACGGCTATTACTTCTTGCACCTAGACACATAGCTCTAGTGTCATAATAAACAGGAGAGTCTCTTGAGTATGATGTAAGGGTTGTGTATGGATGATGCACAGAATAAGAGATACCACTTTTACAATCAGAAATAGGAAGCTGTACATAAAAATCCAATTTACGTTTAAGTTAATACTTAAAGGCGTATTCCGGGAATATGAACGTCTGATACAAAAACCCATGATGTTATAAATAAATGAATATAACAAAACATTGTACTGCTAAGTGGAGCAAACTTCCACAAAACTTCCAGCTGCTTGACTTCATCATTGTTCGCTGGCTAGTGTCTTGTCCTAGTGCTTACACTCATGGGGGAATATTAATCAGGACCTCTGCGCCACGCCAGAGGTATTGCTAGCACTTGGGATTACTTGGGGCATGGGGCGTTACTGTCCCTGCGCACTCGCTGCTGCCGGCGACTTTTCATATGTGAAAAGTCGGCGGCTGCATTCTTTTCTATGCCAGGCCGTGCCTGGCGAAGGATAAACGCTGCGCAGCCAGCTGCCCCGATACATCGAGAGGCGGAAGCGAACATGCAGCAGCCGGGCTATCATACGCTGGCGCACGAGCGCCAGCATATGATAAATATGCCCCATAGCCTCAAAGAAAGCGATATGAAGCAGCACTTTGGTAGTAATGAACAAGTGAAGCGATTTATTCCACCATCAATGCGACATTTCGCCTTATCATTAAAGGCATTTTCAAGCATAGTGTTATTCAGAAATCAGCTGACTTAGGCGGCGTCTACAACGCCGGAGCACGTGACATATCATACAAAGTAACAAAAACATGTTAAACAATGTTAAAAACACGTTACAGATACATAAAAGTGAACTGTGACATTTAACCCCTTAAGGACGCAGGGTTTTTTCGGCTCATTTCTCGCTCTCCAACTTCAAAAATCCATAACTTTTTCATTGTTACATGTACAGACCTGTGTGAGGGCTTATTTTGTGCGTAACAAATTTTACTTTCCCGTAATGTTATTTATTTTAACATGCCGTGTACTGCGAAGCTGAAAAAAAATTCCAAATGTGGAAAAATTGAAAAAAACCACACGTGCGTCACGTTCTTGTGGGCTCAGTTTTTACGACTTTCACTCTTCACTCCAAATAACATGCCTACTTTATTCTTTGGTTCGGTGCGATTGCGGTGATACCAAATTTATATAGGTTTTATTGTGTTTTAATACATTTTCAAAAATTAAACGAATGTGTACAAAAAAGAAAAAAAAATTTTTGCCATCTTCTGACGCTAATAACTTTTTCATACTTTGGCGCACGGAGATGTGTGAGGGGTAATTTTTTGCGAAATGAGGCGAAGTTTTCATTGCTACCATTTTGAGGTCTGTGCGACATTTTGATCATTTTTTATTTCATTTTTTATGTTATATAAAAAGGTGTAAAAGTCGCATTTCGGACATTTGAGCGCCATTTCCTGCCTTGGAGGTCACCGTCGCCCACAACCGTTTTTATATTTTGATAGATCGGGCATTTTGGGACGCGACAATACCTAATATGTTTGTGATTTTTACTGTTTATTATGTTTTATATCCGTTCTAGGGAAAGGGGGTGATTTGAATTTTTAATATTTTATTAATTTTTTTTTATTTTTTAAACTTTTTTTTTCTTTTTCTTTCACTATTTTTTAGACCATCTAGGGTACATTAACCCTAGATAGTCAGATCACTCCTACCATATACTACAATACTTCTGTATTGCAATATATGGCATCTTTGCAGCACATTCATTACAATGAGCCACTGGCTCATTGTAACGAATCTGCAGATGCCAGATAGTCTCGGGTCTACCATGGCAACCGATCGCCGCCCCCAAAGACGTTCGGGGGCACGGCGATCGTAATAAAGATGGCGGCGCCCGCGCGCCGCCGTCTTTTAAACTCCGCCGGCGACTTTGCCGGCGGCGTTGAAAGGGTCAATAGCCGCGATCGGTGCAAGCACTGTCCGCGGTTATTAGCGGTGGGGGTTTGCTGCAATATGCAACAACCCCCACCTCTGTATGAAGAGGACTCAGCCGTGAGCCCTCTTCATACATCCCTTATACCTCTGCGCCGTAGAACTACGGCGCAGAGCGTTAAGGGGTTAAAGTACAAAAGAGCAATGTAAAAAGTGCACGATAGCTATACAAGTCCATTGGTTGCCATGGATATCTATAGTACACTATCGTTACATGTGATTAAAAGGCCGTAGCCATCATAAAAGTGCATAACTAAGTGTGCCTTTATTGATAAGGCAAAACGTCGCATTGATGGTGGAATAAATCACTTCACTTGTTCATTACTACCGGAGTGCTGCTTCATATCGCTTTCTTTTACTACATGTAGTGGGTCACGTCAGACCCGCTTTGAAGACCTGTACCCGACATCTGCATGGTGCCGTTCCAGCCCTGTTTCCTTTGCTTGTGAATTTGACCGGGAATATGAATATGTGTCAAGAAGGCTCATTAATTTCCAACTGCATTTATCTCTGCTTTGTCAGTATTACAAACATAAAATTATACCTCGGGGTCTCAGATCTCATCTGAGACCGAATTTATTCCCTTCCAATACCGAGTTTTGTGCGAGGTTTGAAGGACTTTCTAACAAATATGCTCTTGATATTATTTTGCTCAATATTGAGTTTATACAACGAGATTTGACTTCCAATCAGCTGAAACAAGGTGAATTGGAGACAGAACTTCGCAATCTTCTGGGGGACTCGGAATTCAACAGTTAAAAGGAGAAAACCAAAACAATATTATTGAAATATCAAAAAGAACAGGAGGAAGCTAAAAGACACAAGTGGACTAGAGACCTTGAGGTCACAGCCACAGACAGCTAAGAAAAAGTGATTTAGCATCCTGTGGTAAATATATCTTCCCATTCATTATCTGATGTACAGTTGAAAGTACTTAGTAAAGGATTGTCTTTTGCCCCATTTTGCCTATGGATTGGCTCACTTTGGACATTGAGCTCAATAATTTTTTCAGGACGATTAAATTAAAAACCTGGTTTTCTGACAGGGTCCCTACACCTGTAGGAAACCCTGTGGTTTGTAATACAACTCATGATTTCTCTTTAAGGGATTGTGGTCTTTTTCTTAAGAGTAATTTTTGTCCACCCTCGGGCTCTCCTGCAGTGGAGTCCTTCATGACCTCTGTCCTTAGAGATATCGGGGTCTATAAAGAAAGTACTCTTCATCCTAATGTTAAAAGTAATCTTTCTTATGTGGAAAATAAATCACTTGCGGGGGTTGGTCCATGACGATGGTCTTATCATCAAACCCGCTGACAAGGGTGTGGGATCGTCGGGGGACCACCCCCAATATATGAACGAGGTCTATAGACAATTAGGTGACCAGTCACTATACAGAAAAGTAGACTTAGAGCCTACACACACCTTTACTAAAAAGTTGAGGATCCTTGTAGATAACGCTAACGCCATGGATATCATTGACAAAGACTGATTGACAAATGATTTTTTGCTACCTAAATACCCTAGGACTCCCCTCCTATATTGTTTGCCTAAAATACATAAGTGCTTGTCCTCTCCACCAGGCAGGCCGATTGTACCAGGACAAGATTCTCTGTTCAGTCCGGCTGCTGTCTTCCTGGACAGAATTCTCAGGGGTCATGCAATCAACACCAAGTCCTATAAGATCGCTACTGTTCTAGTCCCTACAGGCGCCCTTTTAGTATCCTTCGACGTAGTAAGTTTATACACGTCTATCAACCATGAACGAGGCATTACTAGTGTGAGTAAAGCTTTATCCAGAACACATTTTTAGAATGAGAGTAAAGAGTTTGTGTTGCACTTATTGGAAATGATACTTACCTGCAATTATTTTATGTTCGATTATGCATTTTATGTGCAGTTACGCGGTACGGCTATGGGTTTCAATGTGGCCCCAGCCTACGCGAACATCGTCATGGCGGACTTGGAGGAGACGTGCGTCTATGTGTCCCACCACTTCAACCTTGTGTGGTGGAGTGGTGGAGATACATAGACGACGTCTTTGCCATCTGGACAGGGGACCTCCCCTCATTGAATGCGTTTATAGACGTGGATAGCGTGGATCCCGACATTAAATTCACAATGGTGGTTGGGGAGTCATATTTACAATTTCTTGACACTAAGGTATCTATCGAATTCGCACTGACTTATATGTTAAAGAGACTGACTGTAACACACTTTTGAGATTCGACAGTAATCACCCCAAAAACATGATTCGCTCCCTGCCTTAGAGCCAACTTCTGAGGGTCAAGCGTATTGTGGAGGATAAGGACTCACAACTATCCCGACTCTACTCCACGGGACATAAATTTATCAACAGAGGCTATCCTAAGTCACTAATAAACAGACAGATAGATAGAGTAATAGCCACAGACCGTACTAATTTACTTTCTAAGACCAAAACTGTAAATAAAGAAAGACGCATCCCTATGGTGTCCACTTACACTATCCACAGCCAGAATATTGCTTCTATTATTCGCAAAAATTGGTGTATTTTGAACACATTCTATAAACAAATACCAGAATTTCAATCACCTCCGTTGTTCTCCTACAAAAGGAGTAAGAATTTGAAGGACAGACTTGTGAAAGCCAATGTGTCAACTGCTAGGAAGAATAAATCCTCCCACACAGGCTGTTTCCCATGTATGTCTTGTGAAAATTGTTCCCTGATGCTTAAAGGTGAGGTGTTCATTCACCCCATCACAAAGGCAAAATACAAAATTAAATCCACTGTCACATGTAGAAGCGACTTTGTCATTTATGTTCTTCAGTGTCCGTGCAATCTGCTGTACGTGGGGGAGACTACTACCGAATGCAGATTGCGACTTAATAACCACAAATCTAGCATCCGTACCAAGAAGACTGACCTCCCGGTCCCCTTTCATTTTCATGAAGCCGGCCATAAGCTCGATGATCTCTGATTCCCTTAACCCAAGGGGTTTAAATAGGGACCTTCCTCTTAATGTGTTCATCTGAGAACTATTATCTGGGTTTCCTCCTCTCTTATTGGACCCAACTCGGTTTACCTCTGACTCCGTGCAAGTAGACATTATGTATCATACTATTGTACTGTTCTTCTAAGCATTATTCATCTACCTGTGTAATCATGTGAGGTGTCATCTTTTTGTTGTTTGTTTGGTTCTGTACATGGGTCAAATCGTCCACACTCATTACATCCATCTTTCTTCTCTTTTACACTCCATAGCAGCAATTGGACCATGATGGGGACTCATTGGGATGTTTTGGAGGCTACGGATCCCTTGGATGAGACCACGATCCCGGATGGGACATACGAGACGGGCTGGTTCCTTCTAGCCATATGGCACAATGAGTGACCTCCTGCCTGGGGCCGTGATTTCCCTTGGTCCTCTCTCCTATTTTCCCGTACATCACCCCTCACGGTCCCGCTTGATTTGTCTAAGTCCTACCGTGAAGTCCTTTCTGGATTGGAGCTGGGCTAAATTCCCATTACTAAGATGGCTATTATGTGGACTTATGACCTTTGTGCGCATGCGCACGCCCTGGACTCTGCATGCATGATCTAGACTGATTGACAGCCCTGAACTATTGCTCTGTCCGTGAGCTTGCGTGCCATTAGTTAATCTTTATCTTTAAAATTCGACACCTCGACATGAGACCTCCCTGATTTTACCTGTATATTGGTTTATGCACACTTAGTTATGCACTTTTATGATGGCTACGCCCTTTTAATCACATGTAACGATAGCGTCCTATAGATATCCATGGCAACCAATGGACTTCTTTTGTATAGCTATCGTGCACTTTTTTTATTGCTCTTTTGTACTTTAAATGTCACAGTTCACTTTTAGGTATCTGTAACGTGTTTTTAACATTATTTAACACGTTTTTGATACTTTGTATGATATGTCACGTGCTCCGGCGCTGTAGACGCCACCTATTTAAGTCAGCTGATTTCTGACTAACACTATGCTTGAAAATGCCTTTATTGATAAGGCGAAACGTCGCATTGATGGTGGAATAAATCACTTCACTTGTTCATTACTACCGGAGTGCTGCTTCATATCGCTTTCTTTTACTGCATGTAGTGGGTCACCTCAGACCCGCTTTAAAGACCTGCACCCGACCTCTGCATGGTGCCATTCCAACCCCGTTTCCTTTGCTTGCCCCATAGCCTCTATATTCTAATTGATTCACAGGTAAACTGTTAAACCCTATGCATTTCAAAACTATCACAGTTTTTCATCAGGTGTCAAATGATAATAAGACACTGGAGCAATTAAAGGTGTTACACACATGGGCTCCTGCAGTTGCAGATATTGTTACACATAATTTATGTACATCTCTTGCTTGATTCCATTGCCATTGCGGATTATTACCAACATCAGGTCAGAATTTCATGTCAATATTACCATTTAGAAAAATTGTCCAAGTGCTTATTATCTGCAGTATATTTTATAAATTCAGGGCAATGTTCACTCTGGAAAACATTTCTTACATTCAGTCCATATTTCAAGTAAATGCACTTGTCTATAACATATCTTAAACAAAAACCTCTAGTTCCTTCAGGTGTTTTTTCCTTTCTATGAGTATTCAACACTTTCTAATGCGGAATTTTGCCTTTACTTGCTTTGAAGCATAGTGCAGAATAAATATGACAAACATGTTCAATTTTTATGGATTACATTCATTTTAAAGCAACCAGATTTTAATGCATTTCTATTTCCTCTAATTTGATTCCATTAGCAGAATAATGAGGTGCATTGTTGCATTAAGGAGAAATACTACACACCTCCAAAAAATTGACACATTTTGGAAAGCTTTTAGCTTCTTACACATTATTTTTAACACTGCTTAAGTGAACAAATGTCATGTTTTAAAGTACATTTATTACATTTGGTCTTGATTTTAATGCAGGGTTTCCTTTGAAGAATTGCACTCTTTGGAAACAATTTGATGCTTTTAATGCTATTACGCTCTTGAGACAAAACAAATGAATTTTTAGAAACATTTCTAACATTAATAAAAGAAATACACAAACAACCTTCATTTTCATTTTCTTTTAATAAAGCTGTATTTGTTAGGTAAACTAGAATCTTTATTATTTGTATGTGAAATAAATTTTCATCTTTATTTCATAATGTATAAATATTTTTTAATTTGTGCATTTTATTATAAAATGTTGTCTGTAATTTAATTTGTTAAAGGCCACTACAGACAGTCCCCGGGTTACGTACAAGATAGGTTCTGTAGGTTTGTTCTTAAGTTGTATTTGTATGCAAACCAGAACTGTGTACTTTATAATTGTGACCCCAGCAAAACTTTTTTTTGGTCTTTGTGACAATTGGATTTGGATCTGGTCCGGGCATTCGCAAGACTGAGAAACTGTTTCTTATTGTCAAATACCCCCGTGTGGTCCCTTTTGATATGTTGCCTAAAGTGCACAAAATTATAAACAGACCATGAGGAAGACCTATAGTATCCGGTATGGGGTGCACATTGTCGTCAATGGCTGAATAATGGACTAGTCATACATAATGGATAATATGCAGATCCTTAAGGATCTGAATGGTGTCAACTTGAGCTGAGAAGAATGTATGGTTACTTGCAAATTTGAGAGCCTATACACATGCATATGACATAAACTAGCCATTAAAGCAATGGAATACTTTTAGTAAAATGAAAAAGACTATAATCTAATTCAAAAAGATCATATGATGGTAACTTGTACAGGAAAAAAGAACACAATGGTGGTTTTATAGAACATTTTAACCAGAATACAATGTACCTTAAACTCACTCTAGAATACAGTACAACCAAGATTCCCTTCCTAGATATTACTTCCCTAACAGGTATAATAGAGACAGAGCTATTTAGAAAAAACAGAGGCAAATAGTATTCTAGATGCAAGAAGTGTACACCCCAATTGAATGCTAAGGGGTATCCTGAATTTTTGCATCTAAGGAGAAACTGTTCTACCTTTGAAAAATTAAAAATGCAGGCCCAAGACCTGAAACCATGCAGCATTAAAGATTGTACTCCCCATATCCCCCCATATCCCTTGATATTTTGGCTCTCCAGAAAGGCATCCAGGCCTCACTTGAACATGTACATAGAATCCGCCATAACAACCTCCTGCGGCAGAGAGTTCCATAGTCTCACTGCTCTTACAGTAAAGAACCTTTGTCTATGGCTATGGTAGAACCGCCTCTCCTCTAGGCAGAAAGGATGCCTGCTTGTCCTGGTCACAGGCCTAGTTATAAAAAAGTGTATGGAGAGATCCTTGTACTACCCGTTCAGGTGATGAATGCTGATGAATTTATTGCAGAAAATCTTTATCATTTTACGGTAGTACCAAAGTGGCTCCAGCTGACTCTATATACATTCCCTAAAATTATTACAGAAAGACAGACTTGTATGCCTAATAATAGATAACAAAAACAAAAAAAATTAAAGTTGACTTTTCTTTGAACTTACAACTTCCAGAAAAAGTGTAATGACAGATTACATGTACATTACCTAAAGCATTGTAATGACCTACAATGAAAGTCCAAGAGGATACAACACAGGTCCTGTTCAGCAATTAATAGGCTTTAAACTGGTAATTTAAATACTTTAAAAGAACTTGCTAATGAGAAAATGCAATGTCCCAAGTCCCAAACGTACACAAAATAAGTAAGATCTTGTGCCCAAGGCAGAACATTGCATCCAAGGTAACAGAAGTAGTTTTTGTGGAAGTGTAGGAAACTTTATGTAAATAAGTACATACTTAAACATTAAAGAGGAAACCCATAGAACACAATATGAAATGTTTTTTTCAGAAATATGAAAACAAATGGTATTCGCCTTCGCATTAAGGATTTTTAGGTCTTTATATCTAACATATAAAGATCTACATTAATTATTCAATTTAAGTCTGAATTTGGCAAAAATTAGAGGTTTTGTTATTAATTTATAACACCAATATCTGACATTAAAATTGAAATATAGTTAAAAGGACTGGGGCTGAATGATCTATAAATGAACTTTGTGTCCAAGCCATTTTAGGGCTTTAGGACCAATGCTGATTTTTAAAATTTGCCCTGTGTCATTATAGGAGGTTATAACTTTGTAACGCTTTAACATATCCAGGGGATTTCGAGTTTTTTTTCTCATCACACATTGTACTTCAAAGTAATAGAAAAATTTTGATGATATCTTTTGTGTTTAGTTATGAAAAAATTTAAATTTGGCAAAAATTTCTAAAAATTATTATTAAAATTCAAAATGTTTAGCTTTTCAGGCAGATAGTCATAGCACCCAAGTAACTTTATAACTAAGATTTCCCAAATGTCTGCTTAATATCGGCATGGCTTCTTATGCATCCTTTCTTTTTTAGGTTGTTAGGAGGTTCAGAATTTTGGGTGCAATTTTTCTCATTTATATGAAAATCACAAAAACCCTTTTTTAGAGGTACCTGCTTAGTTTTAAGCGACCTTAAGATGCCTAAATAACAGTAAAACCCTATAAATCATACCATTTTAGAAACTACACCCCTCAATGTGTGAAAAATCAACTTTAACAAATGTGTTAACACTTTAGATGCTTCACAGGGGTTAAAACAAAATGTAGGTGTAATTTACAAGCTGTAATTTATTTTAGACTTTAGATTTTGATTAATTTTAGCCAAAAATGAAACTGTCACAAAGTATTAAATGCACACTACAAAGTTACATAGTTTGGTACCCAATTTGAGTGTAAGGATGCCCCATATGTGGTGGTAAACTGCTGTAGAGGCACACGGCCGGGCATAGAAGGGAAGGAGCCCCATCCAGAGCAGATCTCCATTGTCACATTTTACAGGCTATAAAATGTTTATTTTTTTTGTAATTTGGACACATGGGGGATCATTTTTTGTGTGGATGAGATCCCCTTTTCAGGTGCATCATTCACAACAGCTAATAATCAGATTTCTTTGGTGGTTAAAAAAAACCTTTAATTCTCCTTCATGGTTTTTAGCATTTTTTTTCCCAGCCATTGACCGTACCATAAAGATAATGTGTTATCATTATTCTATGGATTACGATGATACCCCATTTATATGGCTTTTATATGATTAACTTGTTTTGCAGAATGTAGAACTCATTTTGTGATAAATTTGTTTGTTTTTGCATCGCTATGTAACAATGGGCATAACAATTATATTTTGTTTACAGAGCTGTAAATATGTGTAATACCCAATATGGTTTTTTTTTGGTGATTTTCATTTTTTTATGTTTTATTTGATTATTGTATGGGATGGGACTTCAGGGGACTTTTATTCTTTTTTTGTAAAACTTTTTTATTTCACTTTTTTCACTTTTTTTTTTACTGTTTTATTTTGTCCCAGGGTGGGACATGAACAAGTGATCATTTGATTATTTGTTCATTGCAATATGCTGTAATACTAATGCATTGCAGCACATTACATAGTCAGCCTATGCATCCTGCATTGGCTGACAGCTGCACTGTTAGAAGCACGATCCTAACAGGCTGCTGCTATAGGCAGCCCTGGGAACGATTGTCGAAGGGATGCACAATAGACGCCGCGATCACCATGACCGCAGCTTCTATAGGGTTAAACAGACAGGATCGCGATAGTCACGATCCGGGTTGTTACTGTGGGATCCCAGCTATTACGTACCGCCAGGATCCCGCAGCGATTGTTCGGTCTCTGCTTCAGAGCCCAGGTGATCAACATGACGTAATTCTGCGTCAAAGTGCATGAACTACCTGCATCCTATGAATTAGAATTACATCAGGGTGCGGGAAGGGGTTAAGTTCAATTAATGAGAGGCAACATAAACAAAGATTAACATTTTTATTTGTTGGGTAAAAAAAGTGACCACCTACCCAGTTAGTAGGCTTTATAATTTTATTGTAAAGAAATACTATTATTAATAAATGTAAGCCATTTAATTTTTGTTTTACTTGTACATGATTGTCTCAATGGGGGTTATTTATCATATGATATCCCCGCCGCTGCTCTGGCGCACCCAAGTCTAAAGACAAACTGAGTTTTATTGTGTACTCACAAAAATAGATTAAAATTGTGCATATATATCCTTAAAAATGCCAACCTGTCTTAGGATTTATACCAGGTTTCGGATAAGGAAGTGCCTTGAATGCCTGACTACAAGTATCATTTACTGGGACTTGTACATGAGGCAACGCCGAAGGTCCTCCATTTCTGAACATGAACATCTCAACAGTGTGATGAGATCAGCCTTTTAACAGATGAATTTGTTCTCCTGAAGAGAGTCAAGCGTTGACTTTTTGTTGTACTTTACTGTGTTTATGGGCACAGGTGAGAGCGCCCTGTCTAATTGCTCCTCCAGATATCTCCGATCTTAGGGTTTATATTTCTTTGCTTCACACAGCCTCTTGATGTATCTGAAGGGGTCCTATCCAGAGTCTATCTCTGTGCAGCCAGACGTAACCAACTACTTTTCACATAGGAACTCCCCATGCCAGCCCACTCCCCTCAGTCTGAGCCCTCTGCCAGTCCGCCCCCTCCTCCCTTCACGCTTCGCAACGCCCCACTGGCAGAGAGGTGGTGGATTGGGAAAAACAATCTCAAGTGCTAGCTATAAGCTAGCATTTGTGATTATTTCAGGGCTGTGTTGCAAAATAAGCACAGATAATCATTTCTTCATGGTTAGCTTGAAAGTGAAATGGATTGGATGCTGATATGCTGTGTTTGGTCTTCTCTTATCTCCATTTATGGCCAAACATCTTCACTTTGATTTCTCCTGTACCAAAAACATTGTTCCAACTTTGTGATTTGTTTAGGTGCAACTTTACAAACATACAAAGGATGGAGGATAACAAAATAATCACTGAGGGTCTGACTGCAAAAACCCCTACTGATCAAAGGAAGTATGTCTCTTATTTTCCTTGTAAGGCACGTCCCTTTAAAAACAAATATGACTTCATCAGAAAGCCTTATGACATGATGCGGTATGAAAGCAAAATAAGTATATCTATTCAAGAGAACAGATTTCCAACTGTAATGTACTGATGAGAAACAGCATTGTTCACAGTTGGGAATATGTTCTTTATGAAGTAGACATACTGGTCCTGTATCATACCATTAGACTTTTTGAAAAAGTCATGCTAAATGTTAAGGAGACTGCCCTACAAGGTAGCAAAGAGGTAATGTTTTCCTTATCACATCCTGAAAAACGTATTTGCATATTTCCATAATAGCCTATACTCAATCAGCAATTAGTTAAAGGAGTGCTAATGAGCTAGAAAAGAAAGCTGCTCTAGTTGATTAGCCTCTTAGACTAATTGGCTGGTTGGCATTCACTATAGTCTCAGTTAACAACTGGTATCAAGAGTGTCTCTGATGCTGAGTGTTACCCAAGCAGCATAGCTGCTAACCACAAATTCATGGGTGGGCAGTAATTCCTCAGATTGTAGTTGGATATACTTTGGATACATTTAATGTGATCCTTCACTGATTCTCAGAGTTTTTATTAATAAGTCATAATTTAATAGCTCAATTTTTTAAAGTTAATTGAAAATTGTTTATAAATAATGGAAAATAAGTACTTACTCACATTTACCAATTACATATCATGAGAAGTGAGAATAGCCAACGTAAAAGGAATGTTTTTTTTCATGGTGTTCTAAGCTGTTTGTATGATGTTCTTATGGTGTAAATGGATCATGAATTACCTTTGCCCATGTAACTTGGCACAATTTAGATTAAAATGCTTTTCTGACAAGATAATAGATTTGCATGACTGGAGATGCTTCACAGAACCCTTCCAATTATTCTTTGCTACTCAGTCTATGCCATTACAAAAGAACAACAGATGGCACTTTCAGCTGCAAATGTGAAATGATATACTGTACATTTGGTGTAGTAAAATATAGTAAATGTTTTGTACAGACTTTAGAATTTGATCCCTTTCTACCAATTTGGTACTTTTTCTACAAACTTTTTCTTTTTTATATATATATTTTTTTATAAGCTAACAAGTTTGATGTGGCCCTGTGTCTCATTTCTTTCCAGGCTTGCAGCTGTTTTGGCAACAGAAAAAAAATCCCTATAACAAATCAAATAAAAGCCGATTCTGTGAAGAGGAACTGGAAACAGCAGGCCTCAAAGTGGACTGCACATGAGATTCCTTGTTCTGGCTTTCAACACAACTCAAATCAGAAACACATTATCATAATCTGAAACAGCTCCCTGCTAACGTAAAACAGATGGTGAGCAACGAGCCTTGGTTCATTAATGTATACATTCCAGCATGCAACTCTTCATAAAATAAGAACATGCTATTTGAAGAGACCACTTTATACCCAAGCTCATATGATCTCATAATGTTAATATGTCATTGTCAGTTTATTTTTACTTTGTATTCCAAATGACTGATGTTCAATTTGTTGTATTATGTTTTGTAGATGTTTAGGAAATACAACCATTCTTTGTCTTTAGGCTGTAAAGAAATTAAACGGGGTAAAAAGTCTGCCAGAAAGTTAATGACTTCCATGTACTTCAATTGAATAAACAAATAGCAATTTATAGAAATGTAGCTTTTTTGACTGACTTCCTTTTTATTCTTGTGAATTGGTAAATCTGGTTAGGAAGAATTTGTATTAAGACATATTCAGCAGAACACAGAACAAATGCTTTTACTTTTCTTTTTTATTATGTCTTATTAGGGCTTGGGATTTTTTTTCAATCTTTCCAGAGAAGGCTATTATTTTAAAACTCCTTCAGTATGTACATTTACACTTGGGCAAGCAAGGCATTTGTAATAAGACAACATGTGAATTAAAAAACATTCATACTTTTTCAGCGGTTTTGTGAAATAAATTATTTTTCAGTTCTGCTCTTTAGATAATTTATAATTTTCTCTTATTATTTCATTACAGATACCCTTTATGCCATTATGAGTACAAGAAAGCTCATCTTCTTGGAATTCTTGGTTTTACATATGAGAACAAGGAAATTAGCGTCCTCAGAGTATCTTAAACTTAAAGTACCAACTTCGATGAAAAACAACACCTGACATGTTGCTATTGTCATTGCTTAAGAAAGCCTAAAGCAAAATGTAGAATTTCTGTGGGTACCAATTAAATACACATGTAGTTATTCAATAGGATATAAGAGGCTAAGTGCTGCTGTTCACATTCCCTTTGTTTATTAATTATGTGAAAGTATGGGAACCTCTATAAAAGAAGATGCAAAGCGCTATGGAGGATGGACCTCAGCAATGAAAGTGTTCTCCATTATCCTGAAAAGTGTTACGAAGCCATTACCACTTAACACTTACTTAATATAAAAAATATTAAAGAGTTAAAAGTGACCATCCATCCACAGCTAAATCATGATAGAAACTGGGTCATTCAACAGGATGTGATGGAATCTACACAGAGCTGTTATTGAATGATCCCTGAAATCATGTTGTAAAGAAGAGTGAACCAATATTTTCTAATAATGTTATACAAAAAATATTACTTCTAAGTTATTGTCATTAAACAAACTTTTGATTCTTGCATCATCCATGTTGGTTCTAATCTGTAAAAATTTAAGATTTCATTAACTTCTTACAGTAGAATCCTCTTTTTACCTTGACCGGGGCCTAATTTTGCAATCGAACGAAAAAGTGGTTAGAACTTTTCCTGGTTTTCCTTTTTTCCTGGTTTTGGAATTGTTTGATTAATCTAAGAGGTTTATAACATGTGGCATCTGAGTCTATGGGTGCTTTCCAATGTTTAAATTAAAAGTCACAAAAAAGTCGCAAACTCTTCTGCGACCCCTTGTAAAGTTTTTGTAATGCCTGATCAGGACTGGAGTTTATTTGTTTCTTTTTGACCACAATTTGCACCAAAACTGTGACTGTATATTATAGCCAACACCCACCTCTAACACCCACAATCAGAGATTCCTCCAATCACAGGTGTTATCTCCTTACACGCCGCAGTCACGCTTGACCGCGGCATGTATGGGGCATCTCTAGGGATTTGGACCCTCCTCGGTAGTTACCACAGGGGTCCGCTGCTCACATGGCAGTCCTGAGGTCTGCCAGCGCCACAGGGCTATGAGATCTTCTTCCGGGAGAAGAGATAGTATAGTAAAGTAAAATTCCCCTAAACACAAACATTCCCTTTACAAACCTAAAAAAGTAAAAAAAAACACAGAATCACCAAAAAGTCCTACATTTTTGGAATTGCCCCATCCGTAACAATCTGTACAATAACTTAGAAACAATTTGGACCTGCTCGGTGAACGCTGTAAAAATAAAACATGAAAAACTCACCAAAAATGTAAATTTTTATTAGAAAATCCCTTCACAAAAATGTTCCAAAAAGTGATCCGAAAAAGTATTGTGCTCCAAAATGGTACAACTAAAAAGGACAACTAAACACATAAAAAGTAAGCCCTAATAGAGCTCTGTCAACAAAAAATATTAAAGATATGTCTCTGTAAACAAAAACATTGTGCGTAGTGACGTTTAGTAATATTGTACCATCAAGATTAACACTAATCTATACCTATATGGAGGGGGTTGTGCCAGGGAACTCTACTTCATCCCCATACATGGTAAATGTAAATCAGAAAAATTGAGATACATTTTGTGAAGGTGAAAATTTATACTTTATTAGTTACAATGTGAATTTATAAAAACATAATAGATAAAAAGGATGGCTACAGGAGAGGCAGAAGTTCACAAAGACCAGGACATATGAAGTACTGGAGGTAAGTAATAAGTAGTGAGGGGCATGCTGATAACAGGCTCAATAGTGAGTTACAGCATTGTGTATGCCCAAAAGGTTGACAGCGGTAACATTACGGTACCATGGACAAATGCTAATCCATGGGCGTGTACAATATAAATAGCTGTGAACCGAAAACCTGTACTCATAGTTACTTGGTCAGTAGGAATTCCCATCAATGCCCTGGTGTGTGCCCATACAACAGTTTACCACCACATATGGGGTATTGTTATACACGGGAGACATTGGGTATCAAACTTTGTGGGGTGTTATGGTATTTTATCCTTTGATAATGTGTAAATTTTATGAAAAACACATTCATTGAGCCAAAAAAAATTAAATCTTAAAATTGCACCCACTTTTGTTTTAACCCCTGTAAAACAATTAAAGGGTTAACAAACTTCATAAAAGTTGTTTTATGTACGATGAGGGGTGTAGTTTATATAATGGGGTAATATATGGGGTTTTACTTTTATTTAAGCCTCTCAAAGTACTTGAAACCTGAGCAGGTCCCTCAAAAGCATGATTTAGTCAATTTAGATTTAGACAATTTAGTATTTTCCACAAATATTTACAAGAAAACTAATATTATATATTATACTATAACCAAATTTTTTATACTTTATATATATATTTATATACTATTGTACTATATATACAGTGTATATATATATATATATATATATATATATACTTTTTGTATACTTTTAGTTATACACTTTTGTATACTATAACCACTTATAGTGACACATTTCAGATTAGAAAAAATGGGCCACGTCAGGAAGGTGAGAAGTGGCTTTGGCAGTAAGGGGTTAAAGATATATCAGATGAAACACTGAAAAATTCTTGCATGGCTAACTGCTAGATGAGTTTAGGCACAAATATACATATGTGCCAAAAATTCTCCTGCTTCAAAATTCTAGATGTTCATCATTTTAGAGAAATAATTATACCACCCCAAAACGTAATTAATAACATTTACTTTATGTCATTGTTAACTTGGCATCATTTTTAAACAGCCTATCAATTTTTTAGAAAGTTAGGAGGTTAACAACTTTAGGAGCAATTTACGGCTTTATGCAATTTATGGCCAAATCTCCTTTTTGGAGATTGTCTGCTTAGGGATTGTCTGCCAATATTCAATTACAGACATACAAAGCTATATTTACTTATAGGAAATACAATTTTTTTGCATAATGCCTTGTGTTCATAGCAATTGTGATGTCGTCTATGGTCCTCCCTTTAGATTTGCAAAATGTACCCCATGTATATATCTGATTACATAAAATCACAGCATGTCTTCGTGGAGGCATGGAGAGGAGTAGAAGTCCATTGAGGCATGCTGTGTTTTCATTTGGTAACCTGGTCGCATGACATGAACTTCTGAAAAGTAAGGAGGCATAAGGCATGGGGAGGAGTAGATGGGAGGAGCAGACAAACAGGACACGTCCCTTCTAAGGTAATGTAACATAATGTTGATTTATTGGGATGTAAGGGATGTAATTTTTAGCTAAAAAGGGGCATCTGTTAGCTACTAAGGCTCTATAGGAACCTGTCACTAGCTGGTATTTTGAAAAAGTGATTACAGCTTCTCTTTAACCCCTTACCGACAGTACTAGTACAGCGCGTTTTGAGTCCCTGTGCATGCCCGGTAAGTCTTTGCTGCATATTCCCGCCGATCACAGCCGGCAATGCTGCCGGTGGCTTCAAAAAGATGGTGTCGCATGAAACGGTAACGTCATCAGGGAGCAGCGATCCGTCGCCATGACAGCCTCGGGTCTTCTGAACCCACACAGAGTTTTAACAAAGGATACTGTGTGCAGCAGGTCTTCATGGTGAAATAGCTGCTCAGAAACCACTGCTAAGGTAAAGCAACAAGCACAAGAGACTTCTTTGGGCTAAAGAACACAAGGAATGGATGTTAGACCAGTGGAAATCTGTGCTTTTGTCTGAGGAGTTCAAATTTAAGATCTTTGGTTCCAACCTCCGTGTTTTTATGCGACTCCAAAATGGTGAAGGAATACCTGGTTCCCCCCCGTGAAGCGTGGAGGATGAGTTGTGGGGGTGCTTTGCTGGTCAAAGATTCATGGTGAATCGAAATGTTGCAGTTTTTTCTATGCCTGTGTGAATAAAGGTTTAACTTTTTTTCATCATATTGGATGCTGTGGCCTTCTCTCTCTCTTTTTTTTTTTTGTCTTGGACTATGGATCCTGCACACTAGGACCCTGGGCTGCGTGCATCAAACAAACAGCTTTTGGTAAATACATTGGTTGCCGTCTTTTTTCTTTTTTTGGTGCTTTGCTGGTGTCACTGTTGGGGGTTTATTGAAAATTGAAGGCATACTGAACCAGCATGGTTACGACAGCATCTTGCAGCTGCATGCTATTCCATCCGGTTTGCATTAAGTTGGGCCACCATTTATATTTCAACTGGACAATGACCAAAAACACACCTCTGGGCTGTGTAAGGGCTATTTGACCAAGAAGGAGAGTGATGGGGTGCCAAGCCAGATGACCTGGCCTCCACAGGTACCAGACCTGAACCCAATGAAGATGGTTTGGGGTTTGGGCTTATATATGCGGGTGTATTTTTTGTAATATAAGACATATTTTTAAGATATATCATATTGGGGTATCTATCACTTATAGATTAGATTTTATTGACTCTTTCAGGATGGAAGAATATAAAATCAGCAATATTTGGTTTTTAGAATATTTTTTGGGGAGGGTAGTTCACCATATAAAAAAATTATTTTATTTGTTCCGTGGGTTACAACAATTACGACAATTAGCTTTTTTATATATATGCCCCAATTAACTAGAAAAAAAATCTAATTTGAGTAAATCTTATATTTTTGCATAACTAATTTTCTTTTTCTGTTGAGGGGTTATATTTTGTGAATAAAGTTATCCTTTTCAGTGGTACTATTTTGGGGAATGTAAATTTTTTTAAATTACTTTTTTAACTTAAATTTTTATAAAATTTCCAATAATATAGCAAGAAGAAAGGAATAGTATTGCCAAAAACAAATAAAACAGGAACATGTTATAAGATATTTTTTGAAGGGGTATTTTTTTACATTATTCACCATCTGGGTTCTCTAATGGTTGAGCTTTATTGTATAGATTGTTACCAAAAGTGTTATTTTTTTTGGGGGGGGACTTTTTTTTTACTGTGTTTGATTTTTATATGTAAGGGGACTGTTTTGGAAAATGTCTCTTAATTTGTTTTGTTTTATTAAACATTTTCTTTCCTTTTTTTGGTTCAAGAAGAAAGTATAAATTGCAATTCTAACATTTGTCAAAGTGCTTGGCATGTAGCTACACCTTCCATATTAAAAACAGGACATTTTCTTACTTAGGGTACTTTTACATGTTTTCATACTTTTACATGACTTATACTGTCAAACAAAGGCCTCCCTTTGGCCTCAGTATGCTCTGCTCAGTATAATTTATGAAGGCCATTGTATCTTAAGGGAGAAATATTCCACTGTATAGCATCCACAGCCTCCACCAAGCAAAGACCTTGCATGTTTCCTAAGTGATGTAACTGTCCACACACCTTGAACATCAACAGCACTTAATCACTACCTGTATACTCATCTTTTGTAAGTCAAAAATCCTTCCACATATACCAATGGAAAAAAATAAATGTGAACCTAGCCAAGGGCAGTGGAAAGGTCTTACCCTGGGATTAGGAATGGTAGGATGTGTGCTTAGAAAATGTTGCTAGGCTTGTTGTTATACTAATATTTTTCTACCATTGTTGTTATTTTAGCAAATTTAATAAATTTAAACTGAAAATGTAAAATGCTGGTTATTCCGACTAAGAATATTACTCTGCTAAGCAATCATTCTCAAACTTTTGTGCAGATTTAAAAAAGTTGAAGCAAATGCTTGAAGTCATCATATCTGTAGGCAACATGTAGCAATATTTAAATTCAGTTTGAGGTGCAACTTAATGACATTTATCATTATGCTATGTTTACAGCACTGGAAATGTAATATTTGTATGACTCTAGGCAACATTATTATTCATGTTCTTGAAAAGAACAAATTTCTTATGTAAAACCAGCTAGCATCGTTGTGCTTGAATCTCTTTGAAATGATCTTATTAAGAAAATAGCGGTACCTCAGGGTATTCAAAGAACTGAAGATGGTTCTAATATATATATAAATTTATATATACTCCAATATAGGTATGCACTCTCTAGAAACTGCTGGAAATGATCTATTTGGCACTGGTATCAAATATGTTTATTGAAATGTAAATTTGATGCTTTTTTTAGAATCAGAATGATTGTTGTTAATCTGAATTCTTACTAATTTTACTATATAAATCTTATGGAAAATTCAATAAGCTAAATTCAAAGTTTTTGAAGCATTTCTGCAAACAATTATATATGGTGTGAGTATACATTCTCAAACATTCAATATCAAGGCTAGGAACAATCTGCCCATTATATATACAATTAAATAACTCACTCAATGATTAATGCCAAAGAATTTGGAGTCAAAAACTCACCTATATACCACCATTTTATTAATTCCATCATAAAAACATTATACATTGAATATGTACAGTGTATGTTCAGTCAAGAAACTCCAAATGTCCCAACGTATAATAGATATGTGGTTTTACAATAAAGTGCTTGCAAGCAAAATTATGTAGTTATTTAGTTATGTAGTTAATTATCAACCTATTAGTGACTTTAGGTATATCTGAGTTACAGGTCCATAGAGGTAGTGGATTCCTAGACTTATGGATAACCACAACACTACAGCATTTTTCATGTAAGCAATATTTTAATGCCCAAATGCAGAAAAGAAAAGAGTTTATAAGGCTTTCAGGTTTCAAGCTTCCATAAGGTGAAAGCTTCTGTATAGTCAGACTTCCATATGGTGGCCATATATCTTCTTTCATTGTCAGCTGATGATGCAGAACTTGAATTTGGTTAAGCTTGCTAAGGCAACGGAGTCAGTTAGCAACAAAAAAGTTAAGACAAGAATTTTGCAAGCTTTGACGCCTGCCCCAGATGATATTAAGCAAGAGAAAAAACATTCCATTGTGGTAAAAATAGGGTGAGAAATGTGTGTGTCTTCAATTTCCATTTTGATCCGAAGCAGAGGTTTGAGAAGGCAACAAATGACCAGGTTGCAACAAGAAACATCTAGTAGACATTAAACAACATTTTCCCTCTCACTTGAGAAATACACCCTGCAGGGAAGTTCTCTAGCATAAAAGACATATGGGGGAGACTCACCTGTTACTCTATGAACTCTCTCAAAGACAATGGATTCCTGCCTGATATGTATTGTTATGGTGGCCGTGGTTGTCCCGGGCAAAACCCTACAGAAAAACGTCAGTGTCTGTTCCATCAGCAGAACTATTGTATCAAGGTCCCTCTTCACTAATGCTGATAATTCTATCACTTATTTGTACATTCCCTTCCCAGAATTCCTAGTGGCGGATTTAGAAGTCTCCATATTTCTTAAAAAGGTGATTCATTTTTATTAACATCCAGTATTTCAGGACGATTTCCAAACTTCAGGGCAGGCAAAGATGAAATTTGAGGCCGAAATGTGTTCTGGCTTTCCCGAGCCTAATAGAGTGTCTCCAGGACTATGATGTGGTTTTGATCAGGTTCTGTATAGGACCAAAGGTTTCTACCTGTTCAAGCGGGAGATCGCCCACTTAGAGTCTGGTGGAGGACACACTTTCACCGGCTACCCTCACCACACAGGGCAAGGGACCAGGAGCCGAGGTAGGCCGAAAAATAAACCAAAAAATAAATACCAACAAATGCAGCCTGGTAATCCAAAGAAAAGTGACCATGTGATCCTTAAAAGCGCAAATAAATATATACTGAAAGGCAAAAAAGAAGTATAAAAAGCTATTTTATTTTAGTAAATGTACATATGACAAGCAAACAGTGAATATAAGGGTATATTTAAATACCGGACTACAAGGGGACTTCAAAGTCCTTAAAGAGGTGGACAATGAACTGCTATATAGGTGGACAATGGATACTTCCTTTTCTCTTTTTTTCACCTATATAGCACTTCATTTTCCACCTCTGCTTACCCGCTGGCTGCCTTAGGTGTTTGGCATTATGTGAATTACTCTGATTCTATTCGTATACAGGTCATATACATTCTTTGATGACTCCCTTGCATTGGTCCAACTGATAGGGCATTAGCCTTCCCTTTAAAGGTGCAAATCTTGACTATCATTTTACTGTGCATGTATTTTTCTGTGATTAACAAACATCTAGTTTACTATTCTGCAGTCAGGCTGGTTTGGAGGATAATATGTCATGCTCACTGTCACAGATGCCACTGCGACCCATGTGCCTCCATATGTCCTTCAGTGCAGCCAGCAGTCTCACTTACCTCTCCCTGTTCCAGCGGCATCTCCTGCGGCTCAGCATGAGCACCCCCACCCCCTAGGGCATGTGCGCATGTGCGCGTGTAAAATTTATAGGGCCAGTGCACCACTAATTGATGCTGGCCGGCTGTCAGTTCTGTTAAATAGCCAGCCCCTTCCTGTGTCCCCTCCCGGATCTTTGTGCTTCTATGCTTGTCTTCTATGATCTTTGAGAAAGCTTGGTTCCATGACCTTTGCAATTATCCTTATTTCCCGTTGTGACCTCGATTCTGTTCATGATTCCAATCCCATACTACCTGTCCTGACCTACCGCTACGTCCCTGACTCTGATCTTGTGCTGCCTGTCTTGACCTCCTGCCTGTCCCGACCACGAATTTGCATTACAATTCTGTGCTCTGCCTTGGCCATCACCGCGGACAGAGTTGCGCCTGTGGAACGACCTGGTGGTTTAAGTGTATTGTCTGGTTTTGATATATTTTTTGTATGTCTGTACTTGTAACAATAAAGTATGTTTATTTATTGTACTTTCATGGTTTTTATGACACAACTTTTCTGCTTTTAAATATAAGATGTTTACCACAGTCATGGTGCCTGGATCTACGAGTAAGTGCCCTTGTATTATCATGCTTGTTTTTGATGGTAGATTTACTTTAAAATATTTTGGAGTCATCATCTAGTATAAGACACAGTGATAAATCTTTCACAGCTAAGACTGCCTAGTCTAACTTTGCACTGTTTTACTTTGCAACACTTTTGTGCTAAACTACATCAGTTCCTAAATAAACGATTGATATAAAAAAAAGAGAGACTCTAACCTGTTGAATAAGTAATAAATAGCAATAGTAGTTGTATAAAAATGCACAAACAAAATACAACTGATATGGAAATTGAGTTGCATGCTCTATTTCATAGTGTTTCATAGAAGTATTCTCTCACGGAAGCAGCAATTTCATTACATGGATCGATAGGTACTATAATACCCTATGAGAGCCTTCCTTCAATCATTGTTTTGTCTACATTTTAAACTTTTTTGAAAATTTTCTTATTTTATGTTGTAACATGTGGAACGTGTATGAAAAAAATGACAGTGCCATTCTCACAGTTGATGGTGTCTCTTTCAAAACACAGGAAATTGTACCCTAAAACTTACAGTTGCTTTGTAATATTTCCACACAGGACTTCTGACTGTGAATGTTATAAGCTGCAGGCTGGAGCTGATGAACGCCGAATACCGAAATTGCTTCATTTTAAACTGTTTTCTCCTTCTGGATAAAGATTTTGGAAACAACTTACCAGGATCTAGGACATATGTGTTGCACGCGACCCTTTTGTATTGCGGCTGCTCTATTCCTAGTGCGACTCAAATTTCTGCACTGAAAGAGGTGTTCCAGTGCTCAGTCGGATCATGCGCCTCATTTAACATGCCGAGTCTGTTTAAAGTGTGTTGCACGCTCCATGTTAAAGGTGCATTTAAAAAAAGTTGATATATACTGTCAGAGCAGTGCAGAGCGCATCAGATTCATGAAGAACAGGTGCCACAAATCATGACCCCTGAGGAAGCCAGTTGGTTGGCGATACGCGTGGGGCTTTGTGTCCCAGCTTCCCCTAACCTCTCCTTGGTTTGGATCCTTTACATGACAGGTAGATACCCTTATTGACCTATCAGCATTTCTTCATACTATTTATTTTCAAATAGCGATTTGGCTCTATTGTTAATTGAGTACTCCATACCTTCATACAGTTGTTTGTTTGGGTTTTGCTATCTTGGTTTTATGTATTGCCATCATTTTTCAGTTTATACTGTTATGATACACATGTAGTTAGGAGAGGTCGCTGAGAGTAGGGGGAGCTGGTGGCTGTCAGGAGGACCAGCATCACCATATGCTAGGTCTTCCTGCTGCATTGTGTTTGTGTGTTTTCCACACTTTTTAATTGTTTTTATATGTGTTTTTGTGTTGTGGTGTACCACGGTACAAATAAATTTGTTTATATTTTGAATTTGGGTCTTATAGCAGACTTCTTTCTTCTTTTGAATATATTACAAATCATGAATTTGGCACCCTCTGCACACTATACAGGCAAACTGCACATACTTCAGTTTGCACTGGTTTTAATAAATGTGCACTTTTATTTACCTGTACAACTAGAGTTGCATTGCCTGTTACACCAGTTCATACACCCTCCATCGACACCTCATTGCTAAAATTGGAGTTCATTGACCTACTAAAAATCTACACTATTAGGTTTAATAGTCTATTTATGTTTTTGTTTCTAGTTAGCGCGGATGTCATACCCATTATATTTTTGTCCTTATTGTGCATATATTGGGGCACATTTACTTACCCGGTGGAGATCCTGAAAGTGCATTGACCGATGACAATGCACTGAGCCATAATTTACCTACATCATGTGCCCAACTTGCTGAATGTGTCACTTCCCCGATCAGGTTTGCCGGAGTTCACCATCTTCCTGACGGTGCATGTAAGTGAATGGCTTGCAACACAATTTTTAACTTAAATCCTGCGGTTTGTCCGAATCCGTCGGCTCGTCCAATGGCCCACCCCCAGTTTGTGTCACATGAAAGCCGACACGATTGCGCCAAAATCTGATTGCGTGCGCCACAATACCCAATTAAATGCGGTGCAAATCTGAAATCGTCGGAATGTCCTACGTCTGTGCGGTCCCTTAGTAAATGAGCCCCATTATCTTGAAGTAACTACATTATACAATCAGTGATGCCACTCATACATCACCCCCATTAAAGGGTGCCATAAATAAAGGGTATATATGATACAACAGCATGCTGGTAGTATCATGGTGAAGTGGCAGGTTTGTACCACTGCATGTGGAAGTGTTTGATCATCCAACCCTTCTGGCATTTAATTATGGCCTTTACCTCCAGGCATTTAACAAATTACATCCAGAGATACTCCTTGTGGGCAATCTTCAGAAATGTGGACACAGAAAATCATCATAGCACTAAAGGTTGTCTGAGATTGTTGACAGCGGTAGCAGCTGCATTCTCCAGACTTGGCTTAGCCCCACAGCACCTCCCTTTACACGGTTTATGGACAGACTCACTTTTATAATGTGCATGAACTGTAAAGAGGCCTCCCTGAGCAGAGAGAAGTGGGTACAATAATTATTTAGCACGTGGGAAAGTTTTATCACTGTATATAGCCAGAGATGAGGAAAGACATTAGAAATTGCTTTGCCACTACAGTGCGGTTCCAGGAGCAGTAGCTTATAGGAGATCCCCCCATAGAACACGACTGGAACAACACAAACAGTAAAGCACTTGATCATAGGAATATTGTTAGGACATATCATGCTGGGACCTGGATGGGGAGGCTTGTTAAGATAATGAGCGAGTGTCACATTTTGTTTTTTTGGGTTTTGTTTCTCTCTTTTTTAGTTTTTTTTTTAGTGTACTGCTTTAATTGTACCTTGCATCTCCTTTGCCTCTCCTCCTCCCTTCCTTCCAGAACCAGGGCAGGATGCCACATCAAAATACAAGATGGTCTAAGACTGATGTTCCAAGTAGTGCAATAAAAATTCCGGTGAATGATCCAGCCCTCCACCTTTCTGTCTGCCCCTATTCCATCCCCCAGTACTTTTTGGGTCTGTGACCTATTTTCCAAGTTGCGGGCCCCATGTTGGTGTGGGTTTACTTAATGGTGAAAAACAAATAAACACAGTTAAAAAGAAATCAGTAATGCTGTCTACAGGGCAGCCCAAGCAAGGATTGCACAAAGCTCTAAAGTGGTCATGATCTAACATGGCATTGTGTATATATTTGGGTCTAAAAGCATGGAGTGTGGCAAGAGATAAACAATAGCAGGTTATGAATGGACTTCACAAATTAGTGCATTACTACTGCAGTACTGCAGGGGTTGTGCATCACCCTTTTAGTAAGAGGTGATGAACAGTAGGCAGCCTGAAAGGCTCATTCTTAGACCAGTCAAACAAAAAATCTGAGAAAAGTGTAAAATGATGTCAGAGTGTCATAATATAGTGATACAGAGAATACATTTTTCAAAAACTTTTTATTTTTTAAACACCTGGGATAAGGATGTATTTTTATTTTTTGCAATTTTATGTACACGGTTGTTCCTCACAAATTAATAGTACAGTTATATACTTCATTTAGAGTTATGTAGACACTTTATCTGGTTCCTTTATCTGTGACATGTCAGTGGAGGACAGGACAGAAAGCTGATATCGTCAACCAGGTTAAATAAGTAATAAAGGCAGAGATAAGTATATTACAAACTATTTTTTGAAAACTTTAGTTACTCTTTAAAGCATTGGAAACAAAAGGACATGAGTACATGATACTATGAATTTCTTGCAAAAAAGCAGATCATGTTAAGACAAAGGTTTTTCTCGCTACATACATTTTTATTCTAATCATAATTAATTCATGAACAGAATAGAGTAATTGCCAGTGCAAAAGTGTCTGTCACGGTAATGATCATTTTTCTGCATCAGAAATTTATGCTCAAGTAAAGCTTTCAATTATGCATGCAGATAACGAAGTCCATCTATAAAACTCATTAACACATTTCTTCTTTTGTCTTCAACAATTAGTTGAGACCAAGAGAAACATTGTACTTCTGGTCGTCGTCTTTCTTTTTTTTTTTTTTTTTGTTAAACTAAGGAATAAGAAGAGATGAGGCATAAATTGGATGTCAGGAATTTAATCAACTAGATTATGAATCTTTAACCTTACTAAAACAGGAATTTTGCAATTAGGCTACATTTCGTGGGGACATCTTGTAGTATGAATGAAACAGACAAATTACTAGTTATGGTTATTATAAAATTACACATTTCTTCTCGTAGTACATAGACTGCAAAATTTTAAATGAAATGCATTAAAATCCCTGTAGTTACTCATGAAGTGGTTCATAAAGAGTTGTTATTTTTTATTTAAATCAAAAACACTGGCCTCGGTGGTCACATGTCATTCAGTAAAACATAACCACAGAGGCCACTATTTGACTAACTTGTCACCTGAAGAGCATTATAGGAAAAAAAACAGGGGACATTAGACATTACAAGAAAATCCTTACAACTCTTGAAGCTCAGTCAATGATAATCACAGTGTAAACTGAATAAAAAAAAAAAGGATGATACTGCCTACTGCAGCAGTACTGCAGGGGTTGTGCATCACCTGCAGCAGTTTTTGGGCCCAGCCACAATTTTATAATATAAAAAAAGTTGCATTCTGCACATTTTGTTTATACTTTGCAGATTCTTCCAAAGGAAGCTACCTGGGAAAAGGTTTCGTGCCATGGTTGGAATGGCCCACTGATGTACCAGTGAAAACAGCGGGCGACCACAACAAAAACTTTTGACTCCACCCCCTGCTGCCACTGACTATGTTTGCTTCAGAGCTATTAGCTCTCTGCTACTTCACTGTTCCCCTGCTACAGCTGTGTGTAAAACCAGCAGACATGGTGTGAGGATGTAACTATGTCTGCTGGGATCACCGCACACAACGATAGCAGAGAAAGAAAAGGATAGATGCTGGGGAATAGAGAAAGTTGAGTATATGTGGTTTATTCTTTTTTTAATTAAGTTGAAAGGAGGACACAATATGAGGGAGAGATGAGATGGAACCACAATATGAGTGGAGGATGAAAGGTCACAATAAGAACAGGAGATGAAAGGCCACACCATGAGGAGGATAAGAGAGGCCACAATATGATGAAGAGATGAGAGGGGAAGCAACACATGCAGGAAATTGGGCGCATGACCTTAGTAAATCGCGGCAGACACGAATCCTCGTCGGACAATGCAATGCTCCCTGCCAACTTACCGGGGGATCCGATCCCTCCTGCCGCAGCCCCGGGGCCCAGCGAGTGCCCCGAGGCTGTTGGCTTCTATCCCCGTGGGGTTCTGCCTCCTGGCAGGACCCGGCTGTATGTAACTGAGCATGTGCAGTAAGTGTTGCTTACACTCTACACTGCAATACAAGTGTATTGCAGGGTAAAGGCTTGAACAACTGATCGGATGAACGCTTGTTCAAGCCAAGAAGTAGAAAATGTAAAAAAGTTAAAAAAAAAAAGATTAAGTCATTTTATAATATGATTAAATAAATAAATAAAATAAAAGTCCCATTATCTCCCCAGTTACACATAAAATGCAAATAAAGTATATAAAACACTAAAAAGCACAAAAAAGTACATATTTGATATCACTGCGTCCATATTAATCTGTATAATAAATCTAAATCAATATTGAACCCGCTCGATGAACAACGTAAAAAAACATGAAAAACTTCCCGTAAAATACAATTTTTCATCAAACACCATAACAAAAATGTTTCTAAAAAGTGATCAAAAAAAGTTACATTCCCTAATATGATACGACTGAAAAGAACAACTCTTTTCGCAAAAAATAAGCCCTCAAACAGATCTGACAAAAGAAAAATACAGAAGTTATGGCCCTGAAAAGTTGTCGATAGTAGAAAAATATGATTTCCTCCAATATTGGTTTTGCTCAGTAAAATTGAGCAAAGATAAGAAAACCAATATAAATGAGGTATCAACGCAATCGTAGTGAACCAAAGAATAAAGATAAAAAATTATTTTTACGTTACGGTGAGCGGAGAGGTGGGGGGGGGGGGTGGAGTGCTAAAAATCCAAAATAAAAATTGATGATTTTGTTTGTGTCCCCCTTGAAATAATAAATAAAATCTCATGAATAAGCTTTAGACCTCCAAAATTAATTTATACATTGCATCTCATCTCGCAAATGATAAGTCCTCATATTTTGCATTACCAAAAAATTTTAATCGATCACTTGTACAATGTGACAATACAAATCTGCTGTAAATAGCGCTGCTTTCATTCTATGCACGGCCGTGCGCCTATACAGCAGTTTACAACCACATAGGGGGTATCGTTACACTCGGGAGAAATTGGACATCAAATGTTGCAGAGCGTTTCATCATTTAATTATTATGAAACGGTCAGTTTTGGCCTAAATGAATGTATTTTACCAAAAAATTCAAAAGTTTCTAAATCGCAGGTCCATAATGTTTTAACCCATGTGAAACACTTAAAGAGTTAATAGACTTAATAGAAGTTGTTTACATATGTTGAGGGGAGAATTTTCTATAGTGGGGTAATTTATGGGGTTTTACTATTATTTAGGCCTTTCAAAGTCACTTGAAAGCTGAGTTGTCCCTCAAAATGTGAGTTTTGTGGATTTTCATGAATATGAGAAAAATGGCACCTAAAGATCTGCGCCTCGTAACATCCTAGAAAAATGACAGGATGCATAAAATATCATCTCAACATAAAGCAGACATTCCGTAAATGTTAATTATCAAGCTTACTTCCTGTCTAGAAAGCAGAACATTAAAAACTTGGAAAATGAATAATTTTTGCCAAATTTTCACATTTTTCAGAACGAAATGCAAAACTTATCACTTAAATTTGATAACATGAAGTACAATGTGTCACGCGAGAACAAAGTGTTACATGGGGCAGAGAACTCTAGGAAGGAGAAGGGAACACCCCCGATGACATCTGCAGACCTGTAAGCTAATCAGCGACCGGCAGGCTTATGTGATGTCACACAGCCCTATAAAACCCAGCCATTTTCTATCTCAGCACTTCACACTTCATGCTGTGGCGTCCAGCTGCTGCTATTGTACTGTGCAATTCTTGCTGCAATCCCGCGCTGTTCTCTAAGGGGGTTCTATATACCCCAAATAGAAGTTCTATTTGGTGACAAAATCGAATAGGAAGAAATCTGTTTGACTTTCATGCATCTGCAGTAGCGATTGGGGGACCAATCCCTGGTTGTTGTTTAAGGGGGATCTGTATATCCCAAACAGCAGTTCTATTTAGTGACAAAATCGTATAGGAAGAAATCTGACATTCATGCATCTGCAGTAGTGATCTGTCAGTTGTGGGTTATCTATATAACGCACATTGCCATACCTTTTGGGGGATCTAGTTCACAGCCAGAATTACGTGTGAAATCCACATAATTTATACAGTTATTTTCTCTGAAATTACACTATCAGTTGTGGGGTATCTGTATAACGCACATTGCAATACCTTTTGGGGGCTCTAGTTTACAGCCAGATTTACGTGTCAAATACAGTTTATACAGTGATTTTCGCTAAAATTACACTGTCAGTTATGGGGTATCTGTATAATGCACATTGCAATACCTTATTGTGGCTCTAGTGTAAAGCGAGATTTAGGTGTCAAATCAATGTAGTTTATACAGTGATTTTCTCTGAAATTACACTGTCAGTTGTGGGGTATCTGTATAACGCACATTGCAATACCTTTTGGGGGCTCTAGTTTACAGCCAAATTTACGTGTCAAATCCACGTAGTTTATACTGTGATTTTCGCTGAAATTACACTGTCAGTTGTGGGGTATCTGTATAACGCACATTGCAATATCTTATTGTGGCTCTAGTTTACAGCCAGATTTACATGTCAAATCCACGTAGTTTATACAGTGATTTTCGCTGAAATTACACTGTCAGTTGCAGGGTATCTGTATAACCCACATTGCAATACCTTTTGGGGGCTCTAGTTTACAGCCAGATTCACGTGTCAAATCCACGTAGTTTATACAGTGATTTTTGCTGAAATTACACTGTCAGTTGTGGGGTATCTGTATAACCCACATTGCAATACCTTTTGGGGGCTCTAGTTTACAGCCAGATTCACGTGTCAAATCCACATAGTTTATACAGTGATTTTCGCTGAAATTACACTGTCAGTTGTGGGGTATCTGTATAACGCACATTGCAATACCTTATTGTGGCTCTAGATTACAGCCAGATTCACGTTTCAAATCCACGTAGTTTATACAGTGATGTTCGCTGAAATTACACTGTCATTTGTGGGGTATCTGTATAACGCACATTGCAATGCCTTATTGTGGCTCTAGTTTACAGCTATATTTAGGTGTCAAATCCACGTAGTTTATGCAGTGATTTTCGCTAAAATTACACTGTCAGTTGTGGGGTATCTGTATAACGCACATTGCAATATCTTATTGTGGCTCTAGTTTACAGCCAGATTTACATGTCAAATCCACGTAGTTTATACAGTGATTTTCGCTGAAATTACACTGTCAGTTGTGGGGTATCTGTATAACGCACATTGCAATACCTTATTGTGGCTCTAGTTTACAGCCAGATTCACGTTTCAAATCCACGTAGTTTATACAGTGATTTTCGCTGAAATTACACTGTCAGTTGTGGGGTATCTGTATAACGCACATTGCAATACCTTATTGTGGCTCTAGTTTACAGCCAAATTTACGTGTCAAATCCACGTAGTTTATACTGTGATTTTCGCTGAAATTACACTGTCAGTTGTGGGGTATCTGTATAACGCACATTGCAATACCTTTTGGGGGCTCTAGTTTACAGCCAAATTTACGTGTCAAATCCACGTAGTTTATACTGTGATTTTCGCTGAAATTACACTGTCAGTTGTGGGGTATCTGTATAACGCACATTGCATTACCTTATTGTGGCTCTAGTTTACAGCCAGATTTTTGTGTCCAATCCACGTAGTTTATACAGCGATTTTCGCTGAAATTATTTTGTCAGTTGTGGGGTATCTGTATAAAGCACATTGCAATACCTTTTGGGGGCTCTAGTTTACAGCCAGATTTACGTGTCAAATACAGTTTATACAGTGATTTTCGCTGAAATTACACTATCAGTTGTGGGGTATCTGTATAACGCACATTGCAATACCTTTTGGGGGCTCTAGTTTACAGCCAGATTTACGTGTCAAATACAGTTTATACAGTGATTTTCGCTAAAATTACACTGTCAGTTATGGGGTATCTGTATAATGCACATTGCAATACCTTATTGTGGCTCTAGTTTACAGCGAGATTTAGGTGTCAAATCAATGTAGTTTATACAGTGATTTTCTCTGAAATTACACTGTCAGTTGTGGGGTATCTGTATAACGCACATTGCAATACCTTTTGGGGGCTCTAGTTTACAGCCAAATTTACGTGTCAAATCCACGTAGTTTATACTGTGATTTTCGCTGAAATTACACTGTCAGTTGTGGGGTATCTGTATAACGCACATTGCAATACCTTATTGTGGCTCTAGTTTACAGCCAGATTCACATTTCAAATCCACGTAGTTTATACAGTGATTTTCGCTGAAATTACACTGTCAGTTGTGGGGTATCTGTATAATGCACATTGCAATAGCTTTTGGGGGCTCTAGTTTACAGCCAGATTCACATGTCAAATCCACGTAGTTTATGCAGCGATTTTCGCTGAAATTATACTGTCGGTTGTGGGGTATCTGTATAATGCACATTGCAATACCTTTTAGGGGCTCTAGTTTACAAATAGATTTTCGTGTGAAATCCACGGAGTTTATACTGTGATTTTCGATGAAATTACATGGTCAGTTGTGGGGTATCTATATAACGCACATTGCAATTCCTTATGGGGGCTCTAGTTTACAGCTATATTTAGGTGTCAAATCCATGTAGTTAATACAGTGATTTTCACTGAAATTACACTGTCAGTTGTGGGGTATCTGTATAACGCACATTGCAATACCTTATTGTGGCTCTAGTTTACAGCCAGATTCACATTTCAAATCCACGTAGTTTATACAGTGATTTTCGCTGAAATTACACTGTCAGTTGTGGGGTATCTGTATAATGCACATTGCAATAGCTTTTGGGGGCGCTAGCTTACAGCCAGATTCACATGTCAAATCCACGTAGTTTATGCAGCGATTTTCGCTGAAATTATACTGTCGGTTGTGGGGTATCTGTATAATGCACATTGCAATACCTTTTAGGGGCTCTAGTTTACAAATAGATTTTCGTGTGAAATCCACGGAGTTTATACTGTGATTTTCGATGAAATTACATGGTCAGTTGTGGGGTATCTATATAACGCACATTGCAATTCCTTATGGGGGCTCTAGTTTACAGCTATATTTAGGTGTCAAATCCATGTAGTTAATACAGTGATTTTCACTGAAATTACACTGTCAGTTGTGGGGTATCTGTGTAACGCACATTGCAATATCTTATTGTGGCTCTAGTTTACAGCCAGATTTACATGTCAAATCCACGTAGTTTATACAGTGATTTTTGCTGAAAATACACTGTCAGCTGCAGGGTATCTGTATAACCCACATTGCAATACCTTTTGGGGGCTCTAGTTTACAGCCAGATTCACGTGTCAAATCCACGTAGTTTATACAGTGATTTTCGCTGAAATTCCACTGTCAGTTGTGGGGTATCTGTATAACGCACATTGCAATACCTTATTGTGGCTCTAGTTTACAGCCAGATTCACGTTTCAAATCCACGTAGTTTATACAGTGATTTTTGCTGAAATTACACTGTCATTTGTGGGGTATCTGTATAACGCACATTGCAATGCCTTATTGTGGCTCTAGTTTACAGCCAGATTTACATGTCAAATCCACGTAGTTTATACAGTGATTTTCGGTGAAATTACACTGTCAGTTGCAGGGTATCTGTATAACGCACATTGCAATATCTTATTGTGGCTCTAGTTTACAGCCAGATTCACGTTTCAAATCCATGTAGTTTATACAGTGATTTTCGCTGAAATTACACTGTCAGTTGTGGGGTATCTGTATAACACACATTGCAATACCTTTTGGGGGCTCTAGTTTACAGCAAAATTTACGTGTCAAATCCACGTAGTTTATACTGTGATTTTTGCTGAAATTACACTGTCAGTTGTGGGGTATCTGTATAACGCACATTGCATTACCTTATTGTGGCTCTAGTTTACAGCCATATTTACGTGTCAAATCCACGTAGTTTATACAGCGATTTTCGCTGAAATTATATTGCCAGTTGTGGGGTATCTGTATAACGCACATTGCAATACCTTTTGGGGGCTCTAGTTTACAGCCAGATTTACTTGTCAAATGCAGTTTATACAGTGATTTTCGCTAAAATTACACTGTCAGTTATGGGGTATCTGTATAATGCACATTGCAATACCTTTTGGGGGCGCTAGTTTACAGCCAGATTCACGTGTCAAATCCACGTAGTTTATGCAGCGATTTTCGCTGAAATTATACTGTCGGTTGTGGGGTATCTGTATAATGCACATTGCAATACCTTTTAGGGGCTCTAGTTTACAAATAGATTTTCGTGTGAAATCCACAGAGTTTATACTGTGATTTTCGATGAAATTACATGGTCAGTTGTGGGGTATCTATATAACGCACATTGCAATTCCTTATGGGGGCTCTAGTTTACAGCGATATTTAGGTGTCAAATCCATGTAGTTAATACAGTGATTTTCGCTGAAATTACACTGTCAGTTGCAGGGTATCTGTATAACCCACATTGCAATACCTTTTGGGGGCTCTAGTTTACAGCCAGATTCACGTGTCAAATCCACGTAGTTTATACAGTGATTTTTGCTGAAATTACACTGTCAGTTGTGGGGTATCTGTATAACCCACATTGCAATACCTTTTGGGGGCTCTAGTTTACAGCCAGATTCACGTGTCAAATCCACATAGTTTATACCGTGATTTTCGCTGAAATTACACTGTCAGTTGTGGGGTATCTGTATAACGCACATTGCAATACCTTATTTTGGCTCTAGTTTACAGCCAGATTCACGTTTCAAATCCACGTAGTTTATACAGTGATGTTCGCTGAAATTACACTGTCATTTGTGGGGTATCTGTATAACGCACATTGCAATGCCTTATTGTGGCTCTAGTTTACAGCTATATTTAGGTGTCAAATCCACGTAGTTTATGCAGTGATTTTCGCTAAAATTACACTGTCAGTTGTGGGGTATCTGTATAACGCACATTGCAATATCTTATTGTGGCTCTAGTTTACAGCCAGATTTACATGTCAAATCCACATAGTTTATACAGTGATTTTCGCTGAAATTACACTGTCAGTTGCAGGGTATCTGTATAACGCACATTGCAATACCTTATTGTGGCTCTAGTTTACAGCCAGATTCACGTTTCAAATCCACGTAGTTTATACAGTGATTTTCGCTAAAATTACACTGTCGGTTGTGGGGTATCTGTATAACGCACATTGCAATACCTTATTGTGGCTCTAGTTTACAGCCAAATTTACGTGTCAAATCCACGTAGTTTATACTGTGATTTTCGCTGAAATTACACTGTCAGTTGTGGGGTATCTGTATAACGCACATTGCAATACCTTTTGGGGGCTCTAGTTTACAGCCAAATTTACGTGTCAAATCCACGTAGTTTATACTGTGATTTTCGCTGAAATTACACTGTCAGTTGTGGGGTATCTGTATAACGCACATTGCATTACCTTATTGTGGCTCTAGTTTACAGCCATATTTATGTGTCAAATCCACGTAGTTTATACAGCGATTTTCGCTGAAATTATATTGTCAGTTGTGGGGTATCTGTATAACGCACATGGCAATACCTTTTGGGGGCTCTAGTTTACAGCCAGATTTACGTGTCAAATACAGTTTATACAGTGATTTTCGCTAAAATTACACTGTCAGTTATGGGGTATCTGTATAATGCACATTGCAATACCTTATTGTGGCTCTAGTTTACAGCGAGATTTAGGTGTCAAATCAATGTAGTTTATACAGTGATTTTCTCTGAAATTACACTGTCAGTTGTGGGGTATCTGTATAACGCACATTGCAATACCTTTTGGGGGCTCTAGTTTACATCCAAATTTACGTGTCAAATCCACGTAGTTTATACTGTGATTTTCGCTGAAATTACACTGTCAGTTGTGGGGTATCTGTATAACGCACATTGCAATACCTTATTGTGGCTCTAGTTTACAGCCAGATTCACATTTCAAATCCACGTAGTTTATACAGTGATTTTCGCTGAAATTACACTGTCAGTTGTGGGGTATCTGTATAATGCACATTGCAATAGCTTTTGGGGGCGCTAGCTTACAGCCAGATTCACATGTCAAATCCACGTAGTTTATGCAGCGATTTTCGCTGAAATTATACTGTCGGTTGTGGGGTATCTGTATAATGCACATTGCAATACCTTTTAGGGGCTCTAGTTTACAAATAGATTTTCGTGTGAAATCCACGGAGTTTATACTGTGATTTTCGATGAAATTACATGGTCAGTTGTGGGGTATCTATATAACGCACATTGCAATTCCTTATGGGGGCTCTAGTTTACAGCTATATTTAGGTGTCAAATCCATGTAGTTAATACAGTGATTTTCACTGAAATTACACTGTCAGTTGTGGGGTATCTGTGTAACGCACATTGCAATATCTTATTGTGGCTCTAGTTTACAGCCAGATTTACATGTCAAATCCACGTAGTTTATACAGTGATTTTTGCTGAAAATACACTGTCAGCTGCAGGGTATCTGTATAACCCACATTGCAATACCTTTTGGGGGCTCTAGTTTACAGCCAGATTCACGTGTCAAATCCACGTAGTTTATACAGTGATTTTCGCTGAAATTCCACTGTCAGTTGTGGGGTATCTGTATAACGCACATTGCAATACCTTATTGTGGCTCTAGTTTACAGCCAGATTCACGTTTCAAATCCACGTAGTTTATACAGTGATTTTTGCTGAAATTACACTGTCATTTGTGGGGTATCTGTATAACGCACATTGCAATGCCTTATTGTGGCTCTAGTTTACAGCCAGATTTACATGTCAAATCCACGTAGTTTATACAGTGATTTTCGGTGAAATTACACTGTCAGTTGCAGGGTATCTGTATAACGCACATTGCAATATCTTATTGTGGCTCTAGTTTACAGCCAGATTCACGTTTCAAATCCATGTAGTTTATACAGTGATTTTCGCTGAAATTACACTGTCAGTTGTGGGGTATCTGTATAACACACATTGCAATACCTTTTGGGGGCTCTAGTTTACAGCAAAATTTACGTGTCAAATCCACGTAGTTTATACTGTGATTTTTGCTGAAATTACACTGTCAGTTGTGGGGTATCTGTATAACGCACATTGCATTACCTTATTGTGGCTCTAGTTTACAGCCATATTTACGTGTCAAATCCACGTAGTTTATACAGCGATTTTCGCTGAAATTATATTGCCAGTTGTGGGGTATCTGTATAACGCACATTGCAATACCTTTTGGGGGCTCTAGTTTACAGCCAGATTTACTTGTCAAATGCAGTTTATACAGTGATTTTCGCTAAAATTACACTGTCAGTTATGGGGTATCTGTATAATGCACATTGCAATACCTTTTGGGGGCGCTAGTTTACAGCCAGATTCACGTGTCAAATCCACGTAGTTTATGCAGCGATTTTCGCTGAAATTATACTGTCGGTTGTGGGGTATCTGTATAATGCACATTGCAATACCTTTTAGGGGCTCTAGTTTACAAATAGATTTTCGTGTGAAATCCACAGAGTTTATACTGTGATTTTCGATGAAATTACATGGTCAGTTGTGGGGTATCTATATAACGCACATTGCAATTCCTTATGGGGGCTCTAGTTTACAGCGATATTTAGGTGTCAAATCCATGTAGTTAATACAGTGATTTTCGCTGAAATTACACTGTCAGTTGCAGGGTATCTGTATAACCCACATTGCAATACCTTTTGGGGGCTCTAGTTTACAGCCAGATTCACGTGTCAAATCCACGTAGTTTATACAGTGATTTTTGCTGAAATTACACTGTCAGTTGTGGGGTATCTGTATAACCCACATTGCAATACCTTTTGGGGGCTCTAGTTTACAGCCAGATTCACGTGTCAAATCCACATAGTTTATACCGTGATTTTCGCTGAAATTACACTGTCAGTTGTGGGGTATCTGTATAACGCACATTGCAATACCTTATTTTGGCTCTAGTTTACAGCCAGATTCACGTTTCAAATCCACGTAGTTTATACAGTGATGTTCGCTGAAATTACACTGTCATTTGTGGGGTATCTGTATAACGCACATTGCAATGCCTTATTGTGGCTCTAGTTTACAGCTATATTTAGGTGTCAAATCCACGTAGTTTATGCAGTGATTTTCGCTAAAATTACACTGTCAGTTGTGGGGTATCTGTATAACGCACATTGCAATATCTTATTGTGGCTCTAGTTTACAGCCAGATTTACATGTCAAATCCACATAGTTTATACAGTGATTTTCGCTGAAATTACACTGTCAGTTGCAGGGTATCTGTATAACGCACATTGCAATACCTTATTGTGGCTCTAGTTTACAGCCAGATTCACGTTTCAAATCCACGTAGTTTATACAGTGATTTTCGCTAAAATTACACTGTCGGTTGTGGGGTATCTGTATAACGCACATTGCAATACCTTATTGTGGCTCTAGTTTACAGCCAAATTTACGTGTCAAATCCACGTAGTTTATACTGTGATTTTCGCTGAAATTACACTGTCAGTTGTGGGGTATCTGTATAACGCACATTGCAATACCTTTTGGGGGCTCTAGTTTACAGCCAAATTTACGTGTCAAATCCACGTAGTTTATACTGTGATTTTCGCTGAAATTACACTGTCAGTTGTGGGGTATCTGTATAACGCACATTGCATTACCTTATTGTGGCTCTAGTTTACAGCCATATTTATGTGTCAAATCCACGTAGTTTATACAGCGATTTTCGCTGAAATTATATTGTCAGTTGTGGGGTATCTGTATAACGCACATGGCAATACCTTTTGGGGGCTCTAGTTTACAGCCAGATTTACGTGTCAAATACAGTTTATACAGTGATTTTCGCTAAAATTACACTGTCAGTTATGGGGTATCTGTATAATGCACATTGCAATACCTTATTGTGGCTCTAGTTTACAGCGAGATTTAGGTGTCAAATCAATGTAGTTTATACAGTGATTTTCTCTGAAATTACACTGTCAGTTGTGGGGTATCTGTATAACGCACATTGCAATACCTTTTGGGGGCTCTAGTTTACATCCAAATTTACGTGTCAAATCCACGTAGTTTATACTGTGATTTTCGCTGAAATTACACTGTCAGTTGTGGGGTATCTGTATAACGCACATTGCAATACCTTATTGTGGCTCTAGTTTACAGCCAGATTCACATTTCAAATCCACGTAGTTTATACAGTGATTTTCGCTGAAATTACACTGTCAGTTGTGGGGTATCTGTATAATGCACATTGCAATAGCTTTTGGGGGCGCTAGCTTACAGCCAGATTCACATGTCAAATCCACGTAGTTTATGCAGCGATTTTCGCTGAAATTATACTGTCGGTTGTGGGGTATCTGTATAATGCACATTGCAATACCTTTTAGGGGCTCTAGTTTACAAATAGATTTTCGTGTGAAATCCACGGAGTTTATACTGTGATTTTCGATGAAATTACATGGTCAGTTGTGGGGTATCTATATAACGCACATTGCAATTCCTTATGAGGGCTCTAGTTTACAGCTATATTTAGGTGTCAAATCCATGTAGTTAATACAGTGATTTTCACTGAAATTACACTGTCAGTTGTGGGGTATCTGTGTAACGCACATTGCAATATCTTATTGTGGCTCTAGTTTACAGCCAGATTTACATGTCAAATCCACGTAGTTTATACAGTGATTTTCGCTGAAATTCCACTGTCAGTTGTGGGGTATCTGTATAACGCACATTGCAATACCTTATTGTGGCTCTAGTTTACAGCCAGATTCACGTTTCAAATCCACGTAGTTTATACAGTGATTTTTGCTGAAATTACACTGTCAGTTGTGGGGTATCTGTATAACGCACATTGCAATGCCTTATTGTGGCTCTAGTTTACAGCCAGATTTACATGTCAAATCCACGTAGTTTATACAGTGATTTTCGCTGAAATTACACTGTCAGTTGCAGGGTATCTGTATAACGCACATTGCAATATCTTATTGTGGCTCTAGTTTACAGCCAGATTCACGTTTCAAATCCATGTAGTTTATACAGTGATTTTCGCTGAAATTACACTGTCAGTTGTGGGGTATCTGTATAACACACATTGCAATACCTTTTGGGGGCTCTAGTTTACAGCAAAATTTACGTGTCAAATCCACGTAGTTTATACTGTGATTTTTGCTGAAATTACACTGTCAGTTGTGGGGTATCTGTATAACGCACATTGCATTACCTTATTGTGGCTCTAGTTTACAGCCATATTTACGTGTCAAATCCACGTAGTTTATACAGCGATTTTCGCTGAAATTATATTGCCAGTTGTGGGGTATCTGTATAACGCACATTGCAATACCTTTTGGGGGCTCTAGTTTACAGCCAGATTTACTTGTCAAATGCAGTTTATACAGTGATTTTCGCTAAAATTACACTGTCAGTTATGGGGTATCTGTATAATGCACATTGCAATACCTTTTGGGGGCGCTAGTTTACAGCCAGATTCACGTGTCAAATCCACGTAGTTTATGCAGCGATTTTCGCTGAAATTATACTGTCGGTTGTGGGGTATCTGTATAATGCACATTGCAATACCTTTTAGGGGCTCTAGTTTACAAATAGATTTTCGTGTGAAATCCACGGAGTTTATACTGTGATTTTCGATGAAATTACATGGTCAGTTGTGGGGTATCTATATAACGCACATTGCAATTCCTTATGGGGGCTCTTGTTTACAGCTATATTTAGGTGTCAAATCCATGTAGTTTATACAGTGATTTTCACTGAAATTACACTGTCAGTTGTGGGGTATCTGTGTAACACACATTGCAATATCTTATTGTGGCTCAAGTTTACAGCCAGATTTACATGTCAAATCCACGTAGTTTATACAGTGATTTTTGCTGAAATTACACTGTCAGTTGCAGGGTATCTGTATAACCAACATTGCAATACCTTTTGGGGGCTCTAGTTTACAGCCAGATTCACGTGTCAAATCCACATAGTTTATACAGTGATTTTCGCTGAAATTACACTGTCAGTTGTGGGGTATCTGTATAACGCACATTGCAATATCTTATTGTAATCAAACAGAAACCTGGAACGGGGAGCTCAGAGAGTCTCCGAGTAGCCCCGTTTAGAGGAGATATGAAGGAAGAGACGGAGGAGCGCAGCCTCGTGTGATACTGTAAATACAGTAGAAGGTATGTGCTCGTCTAAACATAGACTCTCACCTGGTAGAAGATTCAAAGAGGCGTATCAAATGAATATATCCGAGCAGCCAGTTGCGGTGTGCCACGCTCCGATACACAGGACCAGGATCCCGGGGGCGTGTATAAGACGTAGTAGAGCAATCCCGTGGAGTAAAAACCGACCTTGGACCGGCGCTGGACTTGTGATATTATATCCAACTCGATATGTTGTTTTAAAAGAAGACTTTTTATTCTTAAAAACAGCTTAGCAACGCGTTTCTGCTCCGGACTGGAGCCTTCGTCAGGCATAAACTAACACATACTGATTAAACCTTATATACGTTACCGTAACACCGGGGGACCCGGAAGTTAAAAGGATGCCGGTCACGTGATAAGGTTCGGCTCGGTTGGATGAGTGACGGGAATCACTAACGATCAGGGAACCATCCAAAATACAATTTTTTACAAAAGTATCATTTCAGATGTACATAGGATTAAAAGACACATAATAAAAGGATACATGTGATCATTAACATAAAATTCAGAATATTCAGCGTTAATCTACAAAAGGATGATGTTATATCGATTATAATGCCGTGACGGCATCTCAATCACCCCTACAGACCACTAGGGGGAGTATAATTGGAAAAGCATTCCTACATACGAAATGGATGATGCCATCAGGACCGCGGGGTTCTCAGTGACATCTCAGTCTCTGCTACGGATCGCTGGAACATAATCAGAAGGGAGCATTTGTAACGTTAGAGAAACATTGGGTCTCGGTGACTATGTGCATTGAAACACATTGGATAACGGTGATGTCTACATCAAGGTAACAGATATAAGCGGCAAACTACTGGTTGAGACTGCATATCTTAGACCGACTCGATGACCTCATTGAGGCCATTAGGGACCAGTGTTTTCAGCTTAAAAATCCAGAAAGATTCTCTACGATTAAGGGTTTTTACACGGTTAACAATGTTTTCATGAATCTGTTCTATAGGGGTTATTGTTATACAGTCAAAATTGCCATTGTGCTCTAAAAAAATGTGCTTTGAAAGACTTTGCTTTAAAAACCCTATTTTAGTTTTGTGTCGGTGGCCATTAAGTCTCACTCTAAGAGACTGGATGGTCCGACCAACATACTGTTTCCCACATGAGCAGTCCACCAGATAGACCACGAAGTTCGAGGAGCATGACATTCTTGTTTTAATCTTAAATACTTCATTGGTGGTTTTTGATGCAAAAGTGATGGCCCCTTCTTTGATAGAATCGCAGCATAAACATAGTTTATGTCTGCATTTTTCAACCCCAGGTATTGTCTTTTCAATATTGTTTGGCATAGTTCTATCAGATTTTAACCTGCTTGGAGCCACTACATTCTTAATAGTGGTGGCTTTCCTAAAGGTTATAAGGGGGTGACTGGGAAGGACATCCCTAAGGATTGGGTCCCTCTTCAGGATTTTCCAGTGTTTTTCTAGGGTTTCTCTGATCTTAGTGTTCCCTCTATCATATGTGGTAATAAAGTTAAATGCTGATTTTTTTGCTTTCATATTTCCCAGGTTGTTCTTTTTCGTGGGTAGCAAGCATTCTTTTTGGGTTTTTCCAACATATTTAGAAAAGGCTTCATTTATAATTTTTTGGGGATATTTTTTCTCTTTAAATCTCCTTTTTAAGACCTGTGCCTGTACCATATAGTCCTCCTGGTTTGTACAATTTTTTCTAATTCGATGGAATTGACTGAACGGGATGTTTCTTAGCCACTTCGAGTAGTGTGCACTTCTGAATTCGAGGAAACTGTTACTGTCCACACTTTTGAAGTGTGTGGTTGTAACGATCCTGTTTCCTGTCGTTTTTAGTTCGAGGTCAAGGAAGACTATTGTATCTCGGCTAAGATTTTTCGTAAATTTGAGGCCCCAGTTGTTTCTGTTGAGAGTTTCCACAAATTCAATAGCTTCTTCCTCACTCCCTTGCCAGATACAGAACAGGTCGTCGATGTATCGCTTATAATAAACGACATTTTTTGACCAATATTCTGTATTATAGATGAAAAGGGACTCGAAACGCCCCATGAATAAATTAGCGTAACTAGGGGCGGCCCGAGTCCCCATGGCCGTACCTCGTACCTGGTGGTAGACCTGCTCTTGGAACTCAAATACATTATGCTTGAGGACAAATAGTCACCGAGACCCAATGTTTCTCTAACGTTACAAATGCTCCCTTCTGATTATGTTCCAGCGATCCGTAGCAGAGACTGAGATGTCACTGAGAACCCCGCGGTCCTGATGGCATCATCCATTTCGTATGTAGGAATGCTTTTCCAATTATACTCCCCCTAGTGGTCTGTAGGGGTGATTGAGATGCCGTCACGGCATTATAATCGATATAACATCATCCTTTTGTAGATTAACGCTGAATATTCTGAATTTTATGTTAATGATCACATGTATCCTTTTATTATGTGTCTTTTAATCCTATGTACATCTGAAATGATACTTTTGTAAAAAATTGTATTTTGGATGGTTCCCTGATCGTTAGTGATTCCCGTCACTCATCCAACCGAGCCGAACCTTATCACGTGACCGGCATCCTTTTAACTTCCGGGTCCCCCGGTGTTACGGTAACGTATATAAGGTTTAATCAGTATGTGTTAGTTTATGCCTGACGAAGGCTCCAGTCCGGAGCAGAAACGCGTTGCTAAGCTGTTTTTAAGAATAAAAAGTCTTCTTTTAAAACAACATATCGAGTTGGATATAATATCACAAGTCCAGCGCCGGTCCAAGGTTGGTTTTTACTCCACGGGATTGCTCTACTACGTCTTATACACGCCCCCGGGATCCTGGTCCTGTGTATCGGAGCGTGGCACACCGCAACTGGCTGCTCGGATATATTCATTTGATACGCCTCTTTGAATCTTCTACCAGGTGAGAGTCTATGTTTAGACGAGCACATACCTTCTACTGTATTTACAGTATCACACGAGGCTGCGCTCCTCCGTCTCTTCCTTCATATCTCCTCTAAACGGGGCTACTCGGAGACTCTCTGAGCTCCCCGTTCCAGGTTTCTGTTTGATTCCACTAGCACCTAGGTTTGACTCCCGACAAACCATCGGTGGAAGAAAAGGACGAAAGGAGCAGCACCAGCTACACGATAATGGAACTTTTTGAGACCCGTCTCCAATCGAGAAAGGAGAGACTGTCAAAACTGCTAAAAGACAATGAGTTGGATATCTCACCTAGCAGCCACAAGTGTATAAAGGATAAAGGTCGGTGGGATTTCAATCATATGTCATCTTTATTGAAAGACTTTGAAGACTGTTGCAGAAAAGAACTCCTGCACAGTCTGGATATTATGTTCTTAGAACTATATATCCAGAAAGACTTAAGTCCAAAAGGTTTACTAATCAAAATCCCCTCAGCATTTCCTGATGACATCAAATATACTGAGGATTGGGAAAAATGCCTACATAATTGCTCTATGAATTTGGTAGCTCGTATTATTGCCAAAAGATCTCAAGAGTGTGATCTTCTAACTGCTAAAATTCTGACTATCGGGGAAAAATTACAACAATTCACTAAACACCCTGATTTTCACACTATTAATAAAGGGATACAAGGGAGACTATTGTCCCTTGAAAAGGACACCTCAGAAAGAAAGATAAAAAAACTAAAAACTCGTCTCACTAGACTCCCGAGTAGGAACGAGACCGACCTGCACCACTCCCGATCCAATAGGAGTTGCAGCTCCGATAAAAACACTGCCGCCCCGAACAAACATAATAATTAGAGATGAGCGAACACTAAAATGCTCGGGTACTCGTTATTCGAGACGAACTTTTCCCGATGCTCGAGTGCTCGTCTCGAATAACGAACCCCATTGAAGTCAATGGGAGACTCGAGCATTTTTCAAGGGGACCAAGGCTCTGCACAGGGAAGCTTGGCCAAACACCTGGGAACCTCAGAAAAGGATGGAAACACCACGGAAATGGACAGGAAACAGCAGGGGCAGCATGCATGGATGCCTCTGAGGCTGCATAATCGCACCATTATGCCAAAATTATGGGCAACAGCATGGCCATGACAGAGTGACAGAATGAAGCTAGATAGCATCTAAAACATCCAATAATTGACCCTGACACTATAGGGGACGGCATGCAGAGGCAGCGGCAGCAGGCTAGAGAGTGGCATGGCGACATACCCTAAATGGACTCAGGCTTCAAACCAATGGGTGGCAGAGAGGAACCAAAGGAGGTGAGCAAGAAGCGCTCAAATAATATCGGTACATGATAAAAGTTTGCCAGTATATTTTGTGGATTACACAGCAGGGTGGCGACAAAGTTAACATGGAAGCCATGAAAACAACCCAAAATTCTGCCTGACACAGCTCGTTTGATAAGGGGACCATGTATGGAGGCAGTGAACTAGTAGTAGATTAAAGGTGCTGCAGTTAAAACTATGTTAGTTGGATCTTGGCATGGAGCTGGCGCTCCGCTGCCAGGCGAGCTTTCGCCAATCCAAGCCCCTGTCTCTAGGCTACTCCCCAAACAGCACTTCTAAGAACCTTTTGTATAAGATCAAGTGTAGTAGCGTTCTTATAAGTTTAGGATATGCCGGGTGAGGGGAATGTAAACAGATGCGCAAGAAGCGCTGAAATAATATCCCTAAATGGTAAAAGTTTGCCAGTATATTTTGGGGATTACACAGCAGGGTGGTGACAAAGTTAACAACTTTGATGTGGAATCCATGAAAACAACCCAAATTTCTGCCTGACACACCTCGTTTGATAAAGGGACGATGTATGGAGGCAGCTATATGGACGACTTTTGGAGGTAGCAATGGAGACAACGTGTGGAGGCTGCTATGGAGACAATTTAATTTGGATAGTGCCTGTATGTGGCAGTCCCAAACATTTTTCAAACCAGAGGAGCAGGTAGGTGGCCCTCCAGTAAAATGGGATAGATTGAGTGCCTGTATGTGGCAGTCCCAAAAATGTTTCAAACCAGAGGAGCAGGTAGGTGGCCCTCCAGTAAAATGGAATAGATTGAGTGCCTGTATGTGGCAGTCCCAAAAATTGTTCAAACCAGAGGAGCAGGTAGGTGGCCCTGCAGTAAAATGGAATAGATTGAGTGCCTGTATGTGGCAGTCCCAAAAATTGTTCAAACCAGAGGAGCAGGTAGGTGGCCCTGCAGTAAAATGGAATAGATTGAGTGCCTGTATGTGGCAGTCCCAAAAATTGTTCAAACCAGAGGAGCAGGTAGGTGGCCCTGCAGTAAAATGGAATAGATTGAGTGCCTGTATGTGGCAGTCCCAAAAATTGTTCAAACCAGAGGAGCAGGTAGGTGGCCCTGCAGTAAAATGGAATAGATTGAGTGCCTGTATGTGGCAGTCCCAAAAATTGTTCAAACCAGAGGAGCAGGTAGGTGGCCCTGCAGTAAAATGGAATAGATTGAGTGCCTGTATGTGGCAGTCCCAAAAATGTTTCAAACCAGAGGAGCAGGTAGGTGGCCCTCCAGTAAAATGGAATAGATTGAGTGCCTGTATGTGGCAGTCCCAAAAATTGTTCAAACCAGAGGAGCAGGTAGGTGGCCCTGCAGTAAAATGGAATAGATTGAGTGCCTGTATGTGGCAGTCCCAAAAATGTTTCAAACCAGAGGAGCAGGTAGGTGGCCCTCCAGTAAAATGGAATAGATTGAGTGCCTGTATGTGGCAGTCCCAAAAATTGTTCAAACCAGAGGAGCAGGTAGGTGGCCCTGCAGTAAAATGGAATAGATTGAGTGCCTGTATGTGGCAGTCCCAAAAATGTTTCAAACCAGAGGAGCAGGTAGGTGGCCCTCCAGTAAAATGGAATAGATTGAGTGCCTGTATGTGGCAGTCCCAAAAATTGTTCAAACCAGAGGAGCAGGTAGGTGGCCCTGCAGTAAAATGGAATAGATTGAGTGCCTGTATGTGGCAGTCCCAAAAAATTTTTAAAACAGAGGACCGGGTAGGTGGCCCTCCAGAAAAATGGAATAGATTGAGTGCCTGTATGTGGCACTCACAAAAATTGTTTCAAACAGAGGACCGGGTAGGTGGCCCTCCAGAAAAATTAAATGCATGAAGTACTATAGCAAGAGCCAGTGGGCCCTGTCAAAAAATAGCCATTTTCCTCTGCTTTACTGTACAAAGAGGAGGAGAAGGAGGAAAATGAGGAGGAGGAGGAGGAGTGGATCAATTATTCAGGTTGAGCTTCCTTCACCTGGTGGAGATTGGAAATTCTGAGAAATCCAGCCTTTATTCATTTTAATAAGCGTCAGCCTGTCAGCGCTGTCAGTCGACAGGCGTGTACGCTTATTGGTGATGATGCCACCAGCTGCACTGAAAACCCGCTCGGACAAGACGCTAGCGGCAGGGCAGGCAAGAACCTCCAAGGCGTACAGCGCCAGTTCGTGCCACATGTCCAGCTTTGAAACCCAGTAGTTGTAGGGAGCTGTGTGATCATTTAGGACGATGGTATGGTCAGCTACGTACTCCCTCACCATCTTTCTGTAAAGATCAGCCCTACTCTGCCGAGACTGGGGACAGGTGACAGTGTCTTGCTGGGGTGACATAAAGCTGGCAAAAGCCTTGTAAAGCGTACCCTTGCCAGTGCTGGACAAGCTGCCTGCTCGCCTACTCTCCCTCGCTACTTGTCCCGCAGAACTACGCACTCTGCCGCTAGCGCTGTCAGAAGGGAAATACTGTTTCAGCTTGTGCACCAGGGCCTGCTGGTATTTATGCATTCTCACACTCCTTTCCTCTCCAGGGATGAGAGTGGGAAGATTTTGCTTGTACCGTGGGTCCAGGAGAGTGAACACCCAGTAATCGGTGCTGGAATAAATTCTTTGAACGCGAGGGTCACGGGATAGGCAGCCTAGCATGAAATCTGCCATATGCGCCAGAGTACCAACGCGTAAGAATTCACTCCCCTCACTGGCCTGACTGTCCATTTCCTCCTCCTCCAACTCCTCCAACTCCTCTTCTTCTGCCCATACACGCTGAACAGTGAAGGACTCAACAATGGTCCCCTCTAGTGTCTCGCCAACATTCTCCTCCTCTTCCTCCTCATCCTCCTCCACCTCCACCTCCTCCGATATGCGCTGAGAAACAGACCTCAGGGTGCTTTGGCTATCAACAAGGGAATATTCTTCCCCCGTCTCTTGTGACGAGCGCAAAGCTTCCGACTTCATGCTGACCAGAGAGTTTTTCAACAGGCCAAGCAGCGGGATGGTGAGGCTGATGATGGCGGCATCGCCACTGACCATCTGTGTTGACTCCTCAAAGTTACTCAGCACCTGACAGATATCAGACATCCACGTCCACTCCTCATTGTAGACTTGAGGAAGCTGACTGACCTGACTACCAGTTCTGGTGGAAGTTGACATCTGGCAGTCTACAATCGCTCTGCGCTGCTGGTAAACTCTGGATAACATGGTCAGTGTTGAATTCCACCTCGTGGGCACGTCGCACAACAGTCGGTGAGCGGGCAGTTGGAGGCGGCGCTGCGCTGCCCTGAGAGTGGCAGCATCTGGGCTGGACTTCCTGAAATGCGCACAGATGCGGCGCACCTTCGTGAGCAAATCAGACAGATTGGGGTATGTCTTGAGGAAACGCTGCACTATCAGATTTAACACATGGGCCAGGCATGGCACATGTGTCAGTCTGCCGAGTTGCAGAGCCGCCACCAGGTTACGGCCGTTGTCACACACAACCATTCCCGGCTTGAGGTTCAGCGGTGCCAGCCACAGATCAGTCTGCGCCGTGATGCCCTGTAATAGCTCTTGGGCGGTGTGCCTTTTGTCGCCTAGGCTCAGCAGTTTGAGCACCGCCTGCTGTCGCTTAGCGACGGCACTGCTGCTGTGCCTAGAGCTACCGACTGATGGCGCCGTGCCCACGGATGGTAGTTCGGAGGAGGAGGTGGAGGAGGGGTGGGAGGAGGAGGAGGCATAGTAGGCCTGAAACACCTGGACCGAGGTAGGCCCCGCAATCCTCGGCGTCGGCAGTATATGAGCAGCCCCAGGGTCAGACTCGGTCCCAGCCTCCACCAAGTTAACCCAATGTGCCGTCAGCGATATATAGTGGCCCTGCCCGGCAGCACTCGTCCACGTGTCCGTGGTCAGGTGGACCTTGTCAGAAACGGCGTTGGTCAGGGCACGGATGATGTTGTCTGACACGTGCTGGTGCAGGGCTGGGACGGCACATCGGGAAAAGTAGTGGCGGCTGGGGACCGAATACCGAGGGGCGGCCGCCGCCATGAGGTTGCGAAAGGCCTCGGTCTCTACTAGCCTATAGGGCAGCATCTCCAGGCTAAGCAATCTGGAGATGTGCACATTAAGGGCTTGGGCGTGCGGGTGGGTTGCACTATATTTGCGTTTCCGCTCCAGCGTCTGGGGTATGGAGAGCTGAACGCTGGTGGATGCTGTGGAGGATCGTGGAGGCGACGATGGGGTTTTTGTGCCAGGGTCCTGGGCAGGGGGCTGACTAGCAGCTGACACAGGGGAAGGAGCAGTGGTGTGCACGGCCGGAGGTGAACGGGCTTGTTGCCACTGAGTGGGGTGCTTAGCATTCATATGCCTGCGCATACTGGTGGTAGTTAAGCTAGTAGTGGTGGAACCCCTGCTGAGCCTGGTTTGGCAAATGTTGCACACCACAGTCCGTCGGTCATCCGGTGTTTCCTTAAAGAACCTCCACACTTCTGAAGATCTAGCCCTCGCCGCAAGAGCCCTCACCACGGGAGCTTCACTAGTTGACAGTGGCGCTGATGCACCAGCTCTGGCCCTGCCTCTCCGTCTGGCCCCACCACTGCCTCTTCCAACCTGTTCAGGTCGAGGACTCTCCTCCGTCTCAGAAGCACTGTGTTCACCCGGCCTCTCAACCCAGCTTGGGTCTGTCACCTCATCATCCTCCGATCCCTCAGTCTGCTCCCCCCTCGGACTTCCTGCCCTGACAACAACTTCCCCACTGTCTGACAACCGTGTCTCCTCATCGTCGGACACCTCTTTACACACTTCCACTACGTCAAGAAGGTCATCATCACCCACAGACTGTGACTGGTGGAAAACCTGGGCATCGGAAAATTGCTCAGCAGCAACCGGACAAGTGGTTTGTGACTGTGGGAAGGGTCCAGAAAACAGTTCCTCAGAGTATGCCGGTTCAAATGCCAAATTTTCCTGGGAGGGGGCAGACTGGGGGGGAGGAGGCTGAGGTGCAGGAGCTGGAGGAGTGGCGATTTCGGTGACATGGGTGGACTGCGTGGAAGACTGACTGGTGGTGGACAAATTGCTCGAAGCATTGTCAGCAATCCACGACATCACCTGTTCGCACTGTTCTGGCCTCAACAGTGCTCTACCACGAGTCCCAGTAACTTCAGACATGAACCTAGGGAGTGTAGCTCTGCGGCGTTCCCCTGCTCCCTCATCAGCAGGTGGTGTCTCACCCCGCCCAGGACCACGGCCTCTGACCCCTGCAGTAGTTGGACGCCCACGTCCCCGCCCTCGTCCTCTACCCCTAGCCCTCGGGTTAAACATTTTTAAAATGAGAGTTATAACTTTATTTTTTTTTTTACTTTTTTTTGTTTTTTTTTGTGTTTTTTTTTTTTTTTTGTGTTTTTTGTTTTTTTTTGAGTTTTTAAAACCAAACAATGCTATCCTATTGCTATGGCTATTTTCTAGCCAAGTATCAAAGGAAGCACAGTACTATGCCAGATGAGATGACACTGAGTTATTGCCTAATAGAAATCCAACCCCTACTGAATTTTGCCACTTCGGCCTTTGCTATGGATATGTGCGCCACTAAGCGCAGAACACAGCGGTCGCAAGTCCCACTACAAATTGCTCAGAATTGGCAAGTACATGCACTGCAGAAACTACAGCCACCAGCAGATCAACCAGAAATCAAATATATAGAACGCTACTGTAGGCTTCAAGATCAAGAAGCTGTTTGTATTCTCCTATGGCTATTTTCTAGCCAAGTATCAAAGGAAGCACAGTACTATGCCGGATGAGATGACACTGAGTTATTGCCTAATAGAAATCCAACCCCTACTGAATTTTGCCACTTCAGCCTTTGCTATGGATATGTGCGCCACTAAGCGCAGAACACAGCGGTCGCAAGTCTCACTACAAATTGCTCAGAATTGGCAAGTACATGCACTGCAGAAACTACAGCCACCAGCAGATCAACCAGAAATCAAATATATAGAACGCTACTGTAGGCTTCAAGAAGCTGTTTGTATTCTCCTATGGCTATTTTCTAGCCAAGTATCAAAGGAAGCACAGTACTATGCCGGATGAGATGACACTGAGTTATTGCCTAATAGAAATCCAACCCCTACTGAATTTTGCCACTTCGGCCTTTGCTATGGATATGTGCGCCACTAAGCGCAGAACACAGCGGTCGCAAGTCCCACTACAAATTGCTCAGAATTGGCAAGTACATGCACTGCAGAAACTACAGCCACCAGCAGATCAACCAGAAATCAAATATATAGAACGCTACTGTAGGCTTCAAGATCAAGAAGCTGTTTGTATTCTCCTATGGCTATTTTCTAGCCAAGTATCAAAGGAAGCACAGTACTATGCCGGATGAGATGACACTGAGTTATTGCCTAATAGAAATCCAACCCCTACTGAATTTTGCCACTTCAGCCTTTGCTATGGATATGTGCGCCACTAAGCGCAGAACACAGCGGTCGCAAGTCTCACTACAAATTGCTCAGAATTGGCAAGTACATGCACTGCAGAAACTACAGCCACCAGCAGATCAACCAGAAATCAAATATATAGAACGCTACTGTAGGCTTCAAGAAGCTGTTTGTATTCTCCTATGGCTATTTTCTAGCCAAGTATCAAAGGAAGCACAGTACTATGCCAGATGAGATGACACTGAGTTATTGCCTAATAGAAATCCAACCCCTACTGAATTTTGCCACTTCAGCCTTTGCTATGGATATGTGCGCCACTAAGCGCAGAACACAGCGGTCGCAAGTCTCACTACAAATTGCTCAGAATTGGCAAGTACATGCACTGCAGAAACTACAGCCACCAGCAGATCAACCAGAAATCAAATATATAGAACGCTACTGTAGGCTTCAAGAAGCTGTTTGTATTCTCCTATGGCTATTTTCTAGCCAAGTATCAAAGGAAGCACAGTACTATGCCAGATGAGATGACACTGAGTTATTGCCTAATAGAAATCCAACCCCTACTGAATTTTGCCACTTCAGCCTTTGCTATGGATATGTGCGCCACTAAGCGCAGAACACAGCGGTCGCAAGTCTCACTACAAATTGCTCAGAATTGGCAAGTACATGCACTGCAGAAACTACAGCCACCAGCAGATCAACCAGAAATCAAATATATAGAACGCTACTGTAGGCTTCAAGAAGCTGTTTGTATTCTCCTATGGCTATTTTCTAGCCAAGTATCAAAGGAAGCACAGTACTATGCCAGATGAGATGACACTGAGTTATTGCCTAATAGAAATCCAACCCCTACTGAATTTTCCCACTTCGGTCTTTGCTATGGATATGTGTGCCACTAAGAGCTAAACACAACGGTAGCAAGTCCCCCTGCTAATTCCTCACAAAATGGTAAAATATGCAAATTAAAATAAAAAAAGTAGAACGTTATTGTAGCCCTAAGAAGGGCTGTTGGGTTCTTTGAGAATCACTCCTGCCTAACAGTAAGCTAATAGAACACCCTAACGCTTTCCCTGAGCAGCAGCAGCTCTCTCCCTAGCGGCATCCAGAGACAGAATGATCCGAGCAGCGCGGCCAGCGGCTAGTCTATCCCAGGGTCACCTGATCTGGCCAGCCAACCACTGCTATCGACGTGTAAGGGTACCACGTCATGCTGGGTGGAGTGCAGAGTCTCCTGGCTTGTGATTGGCTCTGTTTCTGGCCGCCAAAAAGCAAAACGGCGGGAGCTGCCATTTTCTCGAGCGGGCGAAGTATTCGTCCGAGTAACGAGCAGTTTCGAGTACCCTAATGCTCGACCGAGCATCAAGCTCGGACGAGCATGTTCGCTCATCTCTAATAATAATGCCAACAGCAAAAATAAAAATAGGGCCCCAACCGTTATGACGAGGCAGAGTCATCAGGTCTATCAATCCCAGCCTACGATACAGCAGACAAGACCCGAAGAACAACCCCGCCATAGGGATAATCAAACCTATCATCAGCCAAGATACACAAAGACAGGGGGTAGAATTTTTCACAATAGCAATAGGGCGACTTACACAACAAGATACCCCAACGATCTACAGACTAAAAATGTAACAAAAATCGCTCATATCAATAGCGAGATCACACACATAAACAGGAAACCAATACAAGAGTGTAGGACAAATTACGCTACAACACCACCCCCGGAAGCTATCACAGATCCAGTCACATTAAGCAATACATCTTGGCTCACGGTACATGATATAGAGTTATCACCCACTAGTATTAACAACAACATAGGTTCTATCCACACAGAAGAGCTTCCGTCCCTGTCTGATACCACAACCCCAGCCAGTAACAGCTCTTTTTTTAGAATTGGGCCCCACCAGACCGAACACCCCCTTACAACCACCCCTGGACCCCAGTATCTGTCTTACCCCAGTCCCTGCGATTACACCGACGACGAAACACGACAAACATACATTATTCCAGAACAGGATCCTAAAATACTTCATCCCGTTGGAAACTCCAAGTCCCGTGACTATAAAAAGAAAAAGAGAACTAGAGGTTGTAGAGGAGGGAGAAAAAAGAAAAAAGGGAAAGAAAACCTAAGGGGAACTGGTTCAGAAATAGGAAAGATATCCCCAATAAAAATAGACACAACCACCAATACAGTAAAAATTTTTAATCTGTCCAGCCATATTCTTACACACAACGAAAAATTAGTGTTGTCAAGAGGTCTAAATTTCTGTCCAGAAAAAACTACCGACGATTTTCAATTATTTGTAGATCTTAATATGTTTACTAAAAGACTCACTCAACAGAGATTTTTTTTGATCAAAGGGAATAAACAATTAAAAGAAACACTGGGAATCGAGACCCTAGAGTCAGACCCTTTTTTACACCAAGCTATTAGCAAAAAATCCAACTTTAACCCTATACAACAAAGAGGACATCATATAGAAACTTTCCTGGCAATGGTATCTGAGGATCTGAGAAACATAAAAACCTCCCAGAATTCTGAGAGTAATCTGTCAAGAGGGGAACTTGAAGCCCTAAAGAATCTAAGCTCGAACCTAGAAATAGTGATTCGTTCAGCAGACAAGGGGGGAGGGGTAGTCATTCAGGATAGGAAGGATTACATTCAAGAAGCCCTCAATATCCTGGGTGACACCCAATATTACGTACCCCTCAAAAAAGATCCAACCCCTGTATTCCTCAAGGAATACAATGAAATTATCAAAGATGCATTTGAGAAAAAAATTTTAAATAAAAAAGAAAAAGGCTTTCTCACTGTTTCACATCCCCCCCTGCCATGCTTTTATCACTTGCCAAAAATCCATAAGGATCAAGATAATCCACCAGGACGACCCATAATATCTGGGATCGGCTCCTTAACTAGTAACCTTTCCCATTACGTTGATTTATTTTTACAACCCATAGTAGGGCAACTACCCTCTTTCCTACGCGACTCCAGTAGTCTGATCATGGAGTTGGACCACATTGAATGGAAGGACACCTATATGTTTTTAACCTTAGATATATCGGCCTTATACTCTAATATCCGACATGATCTTGGACTCCAGTCAATTCATTGGTCCCTCACACATAACACCAACCTACAGAAACAACAAATAGATTTTATTCACAAAGGACTCGAATTTGTCCTCAAGCATAATGTATTTGAGTTCCAAGAGCAGGTCTACCACCAGGTACGAGGTACGGCCATGGGGACTCGGGCCGCCCCTAGTTACGCTAATTTATTCATGGGGCGTTTCGAGTCCCTTTTCATCTATAATACAGAATATTGGTCAAAAAATGTCGTTTATTATAAGCGATACATCGACGACCTGTTCTGTATCTGGCAAGGGAGTGAGGAAGAAGCTATTGAATTTGTGGAAACTCTCAACAGAAACAACTGGGGCCTCAAATTTACGAAAAATCTTAGCCGAGATACAATAGTCTTCCTTGACCTCGAACTTAAAACGACAGGAAACAGGATCGTTACAACCACACACTTCAAAAGTGTGGACAGTAACAGTTTCCTCGAATTCAGAAGTGCACACTACTCGAAGTGGCTAAGAAACATCCCGTTCAGTCAATTCCATCGAATTAGAAAAAATTGTACAAACCAGGAGGACTATATGGTACAGGCACAGGTCTTAAAAAGGAGATTTAAAGAGAAAAAATATCCCCAAAAAATTATAAATGAAGCCTTTTCTAAATATGTTGGAAAAACCCAAAAAGAATGCTTGCTACCCACGAAAAAGAACAACCTGGGAAATATGAAAGCAAAAAAATCAGCATTTAACTTTATTACCACATATGATAGAGGGAACACTAAGATCAGAGAAACCCTAGAAAAACACTGGAAAATCCTGAAGAGGGACCCAATCCTTAGGGATGTCCTTCCCAGTCACCCCCTTATAACCTTTAGGAAAGCCACCACTATTAAGAATGTAGTGGCTCCAAGCAGGTTAAAATCTGATAGAACTATGCCAAACAATATTGAAAAGACAATACCTGGGGTTGAAAAATGCAGACATAAACTATGTTTATGCTGCGATTCTATCAAAGAAGGGGCCATCACTTTTGCATCAAAAACCACCAATGAAGTATTTAAGATTAAAACAAGAATGTCATGCTCCTCGAACTTCGTGGTCTATCTGGTGGACTGCTCATGTGGGAAACAGTATGTTGGTCGGACCATCCAGTCTCTTAGAGTGAGACTTAATGGCCACCGACACAAAACTAAAATAGGGTTTTTAAAGCAAAGTCTTTCAAAGCACATTTTTTTAGAGCACAATGGCAATTTTGACTGTATAACAATAACCCCTATAGAACAGATTCATGAAAACATTGTTAACCGTGTAAAAACCCTTAATCGTAGAGAATCTTTCTGGATTTTTAAGCTGAAAACACTGGTCCCTAATGGCCTCAATGAGGTCATCGAGTCGGTCTAAGATATGCAGTCTCAACCAGTAGTTTGCCGCTTATATCTGTTACCTTGATGTAGACATCACCGTTATCCAATGTGTTTCAATGCACATAGTCACCGAGACCCAATGTTTCTCTAACGTTACAAATGCTCCCTTCTGATTATGTTCCAGCGATCCGTAGCAGAGACTGAGATGTCACTGAGAACCCCGCGGTCCTGATGGCATCATCCATTTCGTATGTAGGAATGCTTTTCCAATTATACTCCCCCTAGTGGTCTGTAGGGGTGATTGAGATGCCGTCACGGCATTATAATCGATATAACATCATCCTTTTGTAGATTAACGCTGAATATTCTGAATTTTATGTTAATGATCACATGTATCCTTTTATTATGTGTCTTTTAATCCTATGTACATCTGAAATGATACTTTTGTAAAAAATTGTATTTTGGATGGTTCCCTGATCGTTAGTGATTCCCGTCACTCATCCAACCGAGCCGAACCTTATCACGTGACCGGCATCCTTTTAACTTCCGGGTCCCCCGGTGTTACGGTAACGTATATAAGGTTTAATCAGTATGTGTTAGTTTATGCCTGACGAAGGCTCCAGTCCGGAGCAGAAACGCGTTGCTAAGCTGTTTTTAAGAATAAAAAGTCTTCTTTTAAAACAACATATCGAGTTGGATATAATATCACAAGTCCAGCGCCGGTCCAAGGTCGGTTTTTACTCCACGGGATTGCTCTACTAATATCTTATTGTGGCTCTAGTTTACAGCCAGATTCACGTTTCAAATCCATGTAGTTTATACAGTGATTTTCGCTGAAATTACACTGTCAGTTGTGGGGTATCTGTATAACACACATTGCAATACCTTTTGGGGGCTCTAGTTTACAGCCAAATTCACGTGTCAAATCCACATAGTTTATACTGTGATTTTTGCTGAAATTACACTGTCAGTTGTGGGGTATCTGTATAACGCACATTGCATTATCTTATTGTGGCTCTAGTTTACAGCCATATTTACGTGTCAAATCCACGTAGTTCATACAGCGATTTTCGCTGAAATTATATTGTCAGTTGTGGGGTATCTGTATAACGCACATTGCAATACCTTTTGGGGGCTCTAGTTTACAGCCAGATTCACGTGTCAAATCCACGTAGTTCATACAGCGATTTTCGCTGAAATTATATTGTCAGTTGTGGGGTATCTGTATAACGCACATTGCAATACCTTTTGGGGGCTCTAGTTTACAGCCAGATTTACTTGTCAAATGCAGTTTATACAGTGATTTTCGCTAAAATTACACTGTCAGTTATGGGGTATCTGTATAATGCACATTGCAATACCTTTTGGGGGCGCTAGTTTACAGCCAGATTCACGTGTCAAATCCACGTAGTTTATGCAGCGATTTTCGCTGAAATTATACTGTCGGTTGTGGGGTATCTGTATAATGCACATTGCAATACCTTTTAGAAGCTCTAGTTTACAAATAGATTTTCGTGTGAAATCCACGGAGTTTATACTGTGATTTTCGATGAAATTACATGGTCAGTTGTGGGGTATCTATATAACGCACATTGCAATTCCTTATGGGGGCTCTAGTTTACAGCTATATTTAGGTGTCAAATCCATGTAGTTAATACAGTGATTTTCACTGAAATTACACTGTCAGCTGTGGGGTATCTGTGTAACGCACATTGCAATGCCTTATTGTGGCTCTAGTTTACAGCTATATTTAGGTGTCAAATCCATGTAGTTTATGCAGTGATTTTCGCTGAAATTACACTGTCAGTTGTGGGGTATCTGTATAACGCACATTGCAATATCTTATTGTGGCTCTAGTTTACAGCCAGATTTACATGTCAAATCCACGTAGTTTATACAGTGATTTTCGCTGAAATTACACTGTCAGTTGCAGGGTATCTGTATAACGCACATTGCAATACCTTTTGGGGGCTCTAGTTTACAGCCAGATTCACGTGTCAAATCCACGTAGTTTATACAGTGATTTTCGCTGAAATTACACTGTCATTTGTGGGGTATCTGTATAACGCACATTGCAATGCCTTATTGTGGCTCTAGTTTACAGCTATATTTAGGTGTCAAATCCACGTAGTTTATGCAGTGATTTTCGCTGAAATTACACTTTCAGTTGTGGGGTATCTGTATAACGCACATTGCAATACCTTATTGTGGCTCTAGTTTAAAGCCATATTTACGTGTCAAATCCACGTAGTTTATACAGTGATTTTTGCTAATATTACACTGTCAGTTATGGGGTATCTGTATAATGTACATTGCAATACCTTATTGTGGCTCTAGTTTACAGCGAGATTTAGGTGTCAAATCAATGTAGTTTATACAGTGATTTTCTCTGAAATTACACTGTCAGTTGTGGGTATCTGTATAACGCACATTGCAATACCTTTTGGGGGCTCTAGTTTACAGTCAGATTCACATTTCAAATCCACGTAGTTTATACTGTGATTTTCGCAGAAATTACACTGTCAGTTGTGGGTATCTGTATAACGCACATTGCAATACCTTATTGTGGCTCTAGTTTACAGCCAGATTCACATTTCAAATCCACGTAGTTTATACAGTGATTTTCGCTGAAATTACACTGTCAGTAGTGGTGTATCTGTATAATGCACATTGCAATACCTTTTGGGGGCTCTAGTTTACAGCTATATTAAGGTGTCAAATCCACGTAGTTTATACAGTGATTTTCGCTGAAATTACACTGTCAGTTGTGAGGAATCTGTATAACGCACATTGCAATACCTTATTGTGGCTCTAGTTTACAGCTATATTAAGGTGTCAAATCCATGTAGTTTATACAGTGATTTTCGCTGAAATTACACTGTCAGTTGTGGGGTATCTGTGTAACGCACATTGCAATACCTTTTGGGGGCTCTAGTTTACAGCCAGATTCACGTGTCAAATCCACGTAGTTTATACAGTGATTTTCGCTGAAATTACACTGTCAGTTGTGGGGTATCTGTATAATGCACATTGCAATTAGAGATGAGCGAGCACTAAAATGCTCGGGTACTCGTTATTCGAGACGAACTTTTCCCGATGCTCGAGTGCTCGTCTCGAATAACGAGCCCCATTGAAGTCAATGGGAGACTCGAGCATTTTTCAAGGGGACCAAGGCTCTGCACAGGGAAGCTTGGCCAAACTCCTGGGAACCTCAGAAAAGGATGGAAACACCACGGAAATGGACAGGAAACAGCAGGGGCAGCATGCATGGATGCCTCTGAGACTGCTTAAATGCACCATTATGCCAAAACTATGGGCAACAGCATGGCCATGACAGAGTGACAGAATGAAGCTAGATAGCATCTAAAACATCCAATAATTGACCCTGACACTATAGGGGACGGCATGCAGAGGCAGCGGCAGCAGCGGCAGGCTAGAGAGTGGCATGGCGACATACCCTAAATGGACTCAGGCTTCAAACCAATGGGTGGCAGAGAGGAACCAAAGGATGTGAGCAAGAAGCGCTCAAATAATATCGGTACATGATAAAAGTTTTCCAGTATATTTTGTGGATTACACAGCAGGGTGGCGACAAAGTTAACATGGAAGCCATGAAAACAACCCAAAATTCTGCCTGACACAGCTCGTTTGATAAGGGGACCATGTATGGAGGCAGTGAACTAGTAGTAGATTAAAGGTGCTGCAGTTAAAACTATGTTAGTTGGATCTTGGGATGGAGCTGGCACTCCGCTGCCAGGCGAGCTTTCGCCAATCCAAGCCCCTGTCTCTAGGCTACTCCCCAAACAGCACTTCTAAGAACCTTTTGTATAAGATCAAGTGTAGTAGCGTTCTTATAAGTTTAGGATATGGCGGGTGAGGGGAATGTAAACAGATGCGCAAGAAGCGCTGAAATAATATTGGTAAATGATAAAAGTTTGCCAGTATATTTTGTGGATTACACAGCAGGGTGGCGACAAAGTTAACAAGTTTGTTGTGGAAGCCATGAAAACAACCCAAAATTCTGCCTGACACAGCTCGTTTGATAAGGGGACCATGTATGCCTACAGTTCATGCCAGTCGCTGCACTGGCTGCCAGTCTCCTTTCGAATACAGTTTAAAATAATAACCCTCATCCATAAAGCTCTGTATAATGCTGCACCCCCCTACCTCTCCTCTCTTATCTCAGTCTATCGCCCAACCCGTGCTCTTAGATCCGCCAGTGATCTTAGATTAACCTCTACCCTAGTGCGGACCTCCCACTCGCGTCTCCAAGACTTCTCTAGAGCTGCACCAATTCTATGGAATGCTCTGCCCCGGACTATCAGACTAATACCTAACCTCCAAAGTTTCAAACGTGCTCTTAAAACCCATTTCTTTAGGCAAGCCTATAACACTCATTAACTGCATGAAGTTTTAACTCTTCTACTAACCCGTCCTGTGTCGTCCTCCCATCTGTTATCCAGCAACCAACAGGCACCAGACTTCTCTGCAGTCCCATTCACCCTGGACCTGGTATATAAGACGACGGCTGAGTGGTTCAAGCGACAGCAATTCCATTTATTATATTTTGTTCTATTCCCTAAGAAGAATGGCTTGACCATTAAATATTCTTTTTACCTCGTGTTACCCCATCATCTTCATAAACCGTAAGCTCTAGCGAGCAGGGACCTCACTCCTGCTGTTCCATACAAATGTTGTGCTCTGTTACATTACATTTGTATTTGTTTCCTATGATTTGTAAAGCGCTACGGAATATGATGGCGCTATATAAATAAAGATTATTATTATTATTATTATTATGGAGGCAGTGAACTAGTAGTAGATTAAAGGTGCTGCAGTTAAAACTATGTTAGTTGGATCTTGGGATGGAGCTGGCGCTCCGCTTCCAGGCGAGCTTTCGCCAATCCAAGCCCCTGTCTCTAGGCTACTCCCCAAACAGCACTTCTAAGAACCTTTTGTATAAGATCAAGTGTAGTAGCGTTCTTATAAGTTTGGGATATGGCGGGTGAGCGGAATGTAAACAGATGCGCAAGAAGCGCTGAAATAATATCGGTAAATGATAAAAGTTTGCCAGTATATTTTGTGGATTACACAGCAGGGTGGCGACAAAGTTAACAAGTTTGATGTGGAATGCCCTGTAATAGCTCTTGGGCGGTGTGCCTTTTATCGCCTAGGCTCAGCAGTTTTAGCACCGCCTGCTGTTGCTTAGCGACGGCACTGCTGCTGTGCCTAGAGCTACCGACTGATGGCGCCATGCCCACGGATGGTAATTCGGAGGAGAAGGAGGTGGAGGAGGGGTGGGAGGAGGAGGAGGTATAGTAGGCCTTTGAGACCTGGACCGAGGTAGGCCCCGCAATCCTCTGCGTCGGCAGTATATGACCAGCCCCAGGGTCAGACTCGGTCCCAGCCTGCACCAAGTTAAGTGTAGTAGCGTTCTTATAAGTTTGGGATATGGCGGGTGAGGGGAATGTAAACAGATGCGCAAGAAGCGCTGAAATAATATCCGTAAATGGTAAAAGTTTGCCAGTACATTTTGTGGATAACACAGCAGGGTGGCGACAAAGTTAACAACTTTGATGTGGAATCCATGAAAACAACCCAAATTTCTGCCTGACACACCTCGTTTGATGAGGGGACGATGTATGGAGGCAGCTATATGGACGACTTTTGGAGGTAGCAATGGAGACAACGTGTGGAGGCTGCTATGGAGACAATTTAATTTGGATAGTGCCTGTATGTGGCAGTCCAAAAAAGTTTTCAAACCAGAGGAGCAGGTAGGTGGCCCTCCAGAAAAATGAAATAGATTGAGTGCCTGTATGTGGCAGTCCAAAAAAGTTTTCAAACCAGAGGAGCAGATAGGTGGCCCTCCAGAAAAATGAAATAGATTGAGTGCCTGTATGTGGCAGTCCAAAAAAGTTTTCAAACCAGAGGAGCAGGTAGGTGGCCCTCCAGAAAAATGAAATAGATTGAGTGCCTGTATGTGGCAGTCCAAAAAAGTTTTCAAACCAGAGGAGCAGGTAGGTGGCCCTCCAGAAAAATTGAATAGATTGAGTGCCTGTATGTGGCACTCCCAAAAATTGTTTAAAACAGAGGACCGGGTAGGTGGCCCTCCAGAAAAATTAAATGCATAAAGTACTATAGCTAGAGCCAGTGGGCCCTGTCAAAAAATAGCCAGTTTCCTCTGCTTTAGTGTACAAAGAGGAGGAGAAGGAGGAAAATGAGGAGGAGGAGTAGTGCATAAATTATTCAGGTTGAGCTTCCTTCACCTGGTGGAGATTGGAAATTATGAGAAATCCAGGCTTTATTCATCTTAATAAGCGTCAGCCTGTCAGTGCTGTCAGTCGACAGGCGTGTACGCTTATCGGTGATGATGCCACCAGCTGCACTGAAAACCCGCCCGGACAACACGCTAGCGGCAGGGCAGGCAAGAACCTCCAAGGCGTACAGCGCCAGTTTGTGCCACATGTCCAGCTTTGAAACCCAGTAGTTGTAGGGAGCTGTGTGATCATTTAGGACGATGGTATGGTCAGCTACGTATTCCCTCACCATCTTTCTGTAAAGATCAGCCCTACTCTGCCGAGACTGGGGACAGGTGACAGTGTCTTGCTGGGGTGACATAAAGCTGGCAAAAGCCTTGTAAAGCGTACCCTTGCCAGTGCTGGACAAGCTGCCTGCTCGCCCACTCTCCCTCGCTACTTGTCCCGCAGAACTACGCACTCTGCCGCTAGCGCTGTCAGAAGGGAAATAGTGTTTCAGCTTGTGCACCAGGGCCTGCTGGTATTCATGCATTCTCACACTCCTTTCCTCTCCAGGGATGAGAGTGGAAAGATTTTGCTTGTACCGTGGGTCCAGGAGAGTGAATACCCAGTAATCGGTGCTGGAATAAATTCTTTGAACGCGAGGGTCACGGGATAGGCAGCCTAGCATGAAATCTGCCAAATGCGCCAGAGTATCAACGCGTAAGAATTCACTCCCCTCACTGGCCTGACTGTCCATTTCCTCCTCCTCCAACTCCTCTTCTTCTGCCCATACACGCTGAACAGTGAAGGACTGAACAATGGTCCCCTCTTGTGTCTCGCCAACATTCTCCTCCTCTTCCTCCTCATCCTCCTCCACCTCCTCCGATATGCGCTGAGAAACAGACCTCAGGGTGCTTTGGCTATCAACAAGGGAATCTTCTTCCCCAGTCTCTTGTGACGAGCGCAAAGCTTCCGACTTCATGCTGATCAGAGAGTTTTTCAACAGGCCAAGCAGCGGGATGGTGAGGCTGATGATGGCGGCATCACCACTGACCATCTGTGTTGACTCCTCGAAGTTACTCAGCACCTGACAGATATCAGACATCCACGTCCACTCCTCATTGTAGACTTGAGGAAGCTGACTGACCTGACTACCAGTTCTGGTGGAAGTTGACATCTGGCAGTCTACAATCGCTCTGCGCTGCTGGTAAACTCTGGATAACATGGTTAATGTTGAATTCCACCTCGCATGGCACATGTGTCAGTCTGCCGAGTTGCAGAGCCGCCACCAGGTTACGGCCGTTGTCACACACAACCATGCCTGGCTTCAGGTTCAGCAGTGCCAGCCACAGATCAGTCTGCGCCGTGATGCCCTGTAATATTTCTTGGGCGGTGTGCCTTTTATCGCCTAGGCTCAGCAGTTTGAGCACCGCCTGCTGTCGCTTAGCGACGGCACTGCTGCTGTGCCTAGAGCTAGCGACTGATGGCACCATGCCCACGGATGGTAGTTCGGAGGAGGAGGTGGAGGAGGGGTGGGAGGAGGAGGAGGCATAGTATGCCTGAAAGACCTGGACCGAGGTACGCCCCGAAATCCTCGGCGTTGGCAGTATATGACCAGCCGCAGGGTCAGACTCGGTCCCAGCCTCCACCAAGTTAACCCAATGTGCCGGCAGCACTCGTCCACGTGTCCGTGGTCAGGTGGACCTTGTCAGAAACGGCGTTGGTCAGGGCACGGATGATGTTGTCTGACACGTGCTGGTGCAGGGCTGGGACGGCACATCGGGAAAAGTAGTGGCGGCTGGGGACCGAATACCGAGGGGCGGCCGCCGCCATGAGGTTGCGAAAGGCCTCGGTCTCTACTAGCCTATAGGGCAGCATCTCCAGGCTAAGCAATCTGGAGATGTGGACATTAAGGGCTTGGGCGTGCGGGTGGGTTGCACTATATTTCCGTTTCCGCTCCAGCGTCTGGGGTATGGAGAGCTGAACGCTGGTGGATGCTGTGGAGGCGACGATGGGGTTTTTGTGCCAGGGTCCTGGGCAGGGGGCTGACTATCAGCTGACACAGGGGAAGGAGCAGTGGTGTGCACGGCCGGAGGTGAACGGGCTTGGTGCCACTGAGTGGGGTGTTTAGCATTCATATGCCTGCGCATACTGGTGGTAGTTAAGCTAGTAGTGGTGGAACCCCTGCTGATCCTGGTTTGGCAAAGGTTGCACACCACAGTCCGTCGGTCATCCGGTGTTTCCTTAAAGAACCTCCAGACTTCTGAAAATCTAGCCCTCGCCGCGGGAGCCCTCGCCACGGGAGCTTCACTACGTGACACATTTGGCGCTGATGCACCTGCTCTGGCCCTGCCTCTCCGTCTGGCCCCACCACTGCCTCTTTCAACCTGTTCTGGTCGAGGACTCTCCTCCGTCTCAGAAGCACTGTGTTCACCCGGCCTCTCAACCCAGCTTGCGTCTGTCACCTCATCATCCTCCGATCCCTCAGTCTGCTCCCCCCTCGGACTTCCTGCCCTGACAACAACTTCACCACTGTCTGACAACCGTGTCTCCTCATCGTCGGACACCTCTTTACACACTTCTTCCACTACGTCAAGAAGGTCATCATCACCCACAGACTGCGACTGGTGGAAAACCTGGGCATCGGAAAATTGCTCAGCAGCAACCGGACAAGTGGTTTGTGACTGTGGAAAGGGTCCAGAAAACAGTTCCTCAGAGTATGCCGGTTCAAATGCCAAATTTTCCTGGGAGGGGGCAGACTGGGGGGGAGGAGGCTGAGGTGCAGGAGCTGGAGGAGTGCCGATTTCGGTGACATGGGTGGACTGCGTGGAAGACTGACTGGTGGACAAATTGCTCGAAGCATTGTCGGCAATCCACGACATCACCTGTTCGCACTGTTCTGGCCTCAACAGTGTAACAGTAACTTCAGACATGAACCTAGGGAGTGTAGCTCTGCGGCGTTCCCCTGCTCCCTCATCAGCAGGTGGTGTCTCATCCCGCCCAGGACCACGGCCTCTGACCCCTGCAGTAGTTGGACGCCCACGTCCCCGCCCTCGTCCTCTACCCCTAGCCCTCGGGTTAAACATTTTGAAAATGAAAGTTATAACTTTTTTTTTTTTGTGTTTTTTAGTTTTTAAAACCAAACGATGCTATCCTATTGCTATGGCTATTTTCTAGCCAAGTATGAAAGCACACTGCTATGCCAGATGAGATGACGCTGAGTTATGAAAAAATAAACGTAAAATAAAAAGGAAATGGCAGACTGTGCCTAATTGAAATCCAACCCCTAATAAATTTTCCCACTTCGGTCTTTGCGATGGATATGTGCGTCACTAAGCGCTAAACACAACGGTCGCAAGTCTCACTACAAATTCCTCACAATTTGGTAGTAGATGCACTGCAGCAAGGACAGCCACCAGCAGATCAACCAGAAATAAAATATATATAACGCTATTGTAGGCGTAAGTAAGCCGTTTGGATTCTCCTTTGGCTATTTTCTAGCCAAGTATGAAAGCACACTGATGAGATGACGCTGAGTTATGAAAAAATAAACGTAAAATAAAAAGAAACTGCCAGACTGTGCCTAATTGAAATCCAACCCCTAATAAATTTTCCCACTTCGGTCTTTGCGATGGATATGTGCGTCACTAAGCGCTAAACACAAAGGTCGCAAGTCTCACTACAAATTCCTCACAATTTGGTAGTAGATGCACTGCAGCAAGGACAGCCACCAGCAGATCAACCAGAAATAAAATATATATAACGCTATTGTAGGCGTAAGTAAGCCGTTTGGATTCTGCTTTGGCTATTTTCTAGCCAAGTATGAAAGCACACTGATGTGATGACGCTGAGTTATGAAAAAATAAACGTAAAATAAAAAGTAAATGGCAGACTGTGCCTAATTGAAATCCAACCGCTAATAAATTTTCCCACTTCGGTCTTTGCGATGGATATGTGCGTCACTAAGCGCTAAACACAACGGTCGCAAGTCTCACTACAAATTCCTCACAATTTGGTAGTAGATGCACTGCAGCAAGGACAGCCACCAGCAGATCAACCAGAAATAAAATATATATAACGCTATTGTAGGCGTAAGTAAGCCGTTTGGATTCTCCTTTGGCTATTTTCTAGCCAAGTATGAAAGCACACTGATGAGATGACGCTGAGTTATGAAAAAATAAACGTAAAATAAAAAGGAAATGGCAGACTGTGCCTAATTGAAATCCAACCCCTAATAAATTTTCCCACTTCGGTCTTTGCGATGGATATGTGCGTCACTAAGCGCTAAACACAACGGTCGCAAGTCTCACTACAAATTCCTCACAATTTGGTAGTAGATGCACTGCAGCAAGGACAGCCACCAGCAGATCAACCAGAAATAAAATATATATAACGCTATTGTAGGCGTAAGTAAGCCGTTTGGATTCTCCTTTGGCTATTTTCTAGCCAAGTATGAAAGCACACTGATGAGATGACGCTGAGTTATGAAAAAATAAACGTAAAATAAAAAGAAACTGCCAGACTGTGCCTAATTGAAATCCAACCCCTAATAAATTTTCCCACTTCGGTCTTTGCGATGGATATGTGCGTCACTAAGCGCTAAACACAAAGGTCGCAAGTCTCACTACAAATTCCTCACAATTTGGTAGTAGATGCACTGCAGCAAGGACAGCCACCAGCAGATCAACCAGAAATAAAATATATATAACGCTATTGTAGGCGTAAGTAAGCCGTTTGGATTCTGCTTTGGCTATTTTCTAGCCAAGTATGAAAGCACACTGATGAGATGACGCTGAGTTATGAAAAAATAAACGTAAAATAAAAAGTAAATGGCAGACTGTGCCTAATTGAAATCCAACCGCTAATAAATTTTCCCACTTCGGTCTTTGCGATGGATATGTGCGTCACTAAGCGCTAAACACAACGGTCGCAAGTCTCACTACAAATTCCTCACAATTTGGTAGTAGATGCACTGCAGCAAGGACAGCCACCAGCAGATCAACCAGAAATAAAATATATATAACGCTATTGTAGGCGTAAGTAAGCCGTTTGGATTCTCCTTTGGCTATTTTCTAGCCAAGTATGAAAGCACACTGATGAGATGACGCTGAGTTATGAAAAAATAAACGTAAAATAAAAAGGAAATGGCAGACTGTGCCTAATTGAAATCCAACCCCTAATAAATTTTCCCACTTCGGTCTTTGCGATGGATATGTGCGTCACTAAGCGCTAAACACAACGGTCGCAAGTCTCACTACAAATTCCTCACAATTTGGTAGTAAATGCACTGCAGCAAGGACAGCCACCAGCAGATCAACCAGAAATAAAATATATATAACGCTATTGTAGGCGTAAGTAAGCCGTTTGGATTCTCCTTTGGCTATTTTTTAGCCAAGTATGAAAGCACACTGCTATGCCAGATGAGATGACGCTGAGTTATGAAAAAATAAACGTAAAATAAAAAGTAAATGGCAGACTGTGCCTAATTGAAATCAAACCCCTAATAAATTTTCCCACTTTGGTGTTTGAGGTGGATATGTGTGTCACTAAGAGCTAAACACAACGGTAGCAAGTCCCCCTGCAAATTCCTCACAATATGGTACTAGCTGCAAATAAAAAAAAAAAAAAGTATAACGTTATTGTAGCCCTAAGAAGTGCTGTTGGGTTCTTGTAGACTCACTCCTGCCTAACAGTAAGCTAATAGAACACCCTAACGCTATCCCTGCAGCAGCAGCAGCTCTCTCCCTAGCGGCATCCAGACACAGAATGATCCGAGCAGCGCAGGCAGGGGCTAGTCTATTCCAGGGTCACCTGATCTGGCCAGCCAACCACTGCTATCGACGTGTAAGGGTACCACGTCATGCTGGGTTGAGTGCAGAGTCTCCTGGCTTGTGATTGGCTCTGTTTCTGGCCGCCAAAAAGCAAAACGGCGGGAGCTGCCATTTTCTCGAGCGGGCGAAGTATTCGTCCGAGCAACGAGCAGTTTCGAGTACGCTAATGCTCGAACGAGCATCAAGCTCGGACGAGTATGTTCGCTCATCTCTAATTGTAATACCTTTTGGGGGCTCTAGTTTACAGCCAGATTTACGTGTCAAATCCATGTAGTTTATAGACCGAGTGGAAGAGGACACTGACGCGTAAAAAGAAGGGCAAAATGATCAGTGACATCAATGCAAAATTACTGCCGACATCCTCTGCACTCTTTTGGGGGGCTTTCCACATGTATCCGCGTTTAACAGAACAGGTTCTGTCGTAATCTATGGAATCATCCGATGTCAGTCTGAAAAGAGTACACTCTTCGATGTTATAGTGGGTTCTTGTCCCTCAGCTCGGTCCTTTCGAGCTGGCACAGACGTTACCTTGTCAGGTTGTGTTCCTGCTTCGCTTATTTGGGGAAGTTGGCCTATGTAAGTGCACATGGAAGTGAAGAGTGAAGTGATTCTAAGGGCCGCGGCTGTCATGTGCGTGTCATACTAAAACACAGCATTGTTTGAAGACCAAACCACGCCCCCTATGCATATTTAAGCATGGCACAACGTTCTACAACACGCTACAGGCTCTCAGCCAGGAAATGCCTGTTTTTTAACGTGATTCGTTTTGATTTGATTCGGGTCGAATCAAAATTTTTTTGAAAAATTTGTCGAATCAGGACAAAATTAATTTTAACAAATTCGCCCATCTCTAGTCACAAGAAAACATTCTCAAAATCACCTGGATATGTTTAAGTGTTCCGAAGTTATAACCAATTATCGTGACATGGGGCAGATTTGAAAAATCTAATGTCGGTGATAAGGGGTTAAACTGCAACCAAAACCAGGACTATTACTATCAAAAATGACCAGAAAGTCTTAGCAGCAGAGTCCAGATCCCTTTAGGGGGTTTATAGTGTAAAAACCAGAAGATTCATACTTAAGGGTATCCCCCTATCTGATCCAGAAACCGTGGCCATGTTGGCCTACATCAAGGAGAATTTGCAGAAGGGATTCACCCACATTTTGTCTTCTCCTGCCAGTGCTGTATTCTTTTTTGTGGCCAAGAACTATGGTTCCCGGCGCCTGTGAATCGATTACCTTGGTCTCCATAAAGTCACGGTTAAAAACCACTAGCCTTTGCCTCTCATCACTGAACTTATTGTTGGCCTCCAGGGTGCAAGTCAAAACGGCCTGATGACACACTGGGTACTGTCAGGAGTCTGTGGACCCTCTGGACCACCGCGGGAGGTGGTACTAGCCGACCTGGGACCGGAGTCTAAGTGGAACCCCAGTGTTCACCAGAGCCCACCGCAAAGTGGGATTGAATTGCTACGGCGGGATTCCACCAGGTCGTTCCACAGGTGCGACTAGCCCGCGGTGGCTGCCAAGGTAGTAATACAGGAGACACCACTCACGTCAGAAATTGCAGGAGCTGGCACACAGGAACGCAGGACCACAGGGACGGACTGGCACACAGGAACGCAGGACCACAGGAATGGACTGGCACACAGTAACGCAGGACCACAGGAACGGACTGGCACACAGGAACGCAGGACCACAGGACCACAGGAACGGACTGGCACACAGGAATCACAGGACACAGGAACGGACTGGCACACAAGAATCACAGGAACACAGGAGTCACAGGAACGCAGGAGTTACAGGAACGCAGGAGTCACAGGAACGCAGGAGTCACAGGAACGCAGGAATCACAGGAATGCAAGAATCACAGGAAAGCTTTCTCTTTATGGGAAGACTTGAAGATCCAGCAAGGGCAATAGGAAGAGGCTGGAATTTAAATCAGGCCAGCGCCAATCATTGGCGCACTGGCCCTTTAAATCACAGCGAGCTGGCGCGCGCGTCCCCGCGCGCGCGAGCCGCGGAAGCTGCGGAGGACGCTGCTGGAGCCGGGGGAAGTGAGTGCCGCCGGGCACCGGAACATGGAGAGGCACGGGTGCACCCGCGATCCGAGACAGGGATCGCGGGAGCACCCATGACAGGTACTATATTGGAAAATGATAATAGCATGTTGGTTCAAAATGCTAGCTTCCAATAGCTTTTTCAAAAGCAACAGTAGGGCCCTTTTTCTGATCTTAACCTCAACCTAGTGAGGTAAACTAATAATGTTTCTCAAAATCCCACTTAAAAAATAATATTTAAAAAATCCTAACATCATTAATACATGAGGATCAGTGCGGATTTGTCCCTGTAAGAAAAGCTAATAATAATATCCATAGGCTGTTTTGGCTATGCAATTGAGCTATGGGCAGACCTGGTCCACCCAGTCTTTAGATGATGTTAAGGCTAAGGCCAGAAAGGTGAGTTTTAAATTTTTTTTTTACTCTTTAATGCTTATATTCGAGTATATACGGTATATTTATATAGTAATATATCATGTATAGATTATTATAAGTGTATATTTTATATATTTATATTGTAAAAAATTTTATGAAATTTGTTAACAAAAAAAGAAACAATCTCAGCAAAGTAGCTATGTTCCCACTTGCTCATGAAGACTTTGTCTGACAAACCTTGCAGTGATAATGCACACAAGTCAATTCACTTGACAAAGAAGGGGACTAAGTGGGACACACTTATTAAGAATGTGGGAAACTGCACTAAAATGCCAATGTATTAATGCTGGGTGCGACAGATTCATTAAGAACCAGTGCCATAAATCATCCCGTCAGTTAACCAACATTTTAATGGACAGAATTTGCATGTTTAATCAGGCGCATGGTTGGACTGAGTGTGGGAATGTCCACTAATTTGTGTTTCATGGTGGCTAGTAGCATGGTGCCACAATACAGTTGTGTTTGACGCATTTTTGGTGCAAAACTTCTTAATTATCTGTGCAAGCAGTTTACACCAAAAAGAATGTGTAAAGTCTGTCAGAAAACTGGCGCAAAGCCCTTAGTAAATGTGCTCCAGTGTGTACAAAGTGAAAGTGCAACATCTGGGCCCGTTCAGGCTTTAGCACTATTCTCTGTCTGTAAAGAATAAATGAGAATGTGCTTATGAGTGTTATTTTGATGTTATGTTATCTTCTGTCCTTACTAGTCTGGACAGGGCTTTACTCATTTTCTGGCTTTCTTAACTAATTTCCACCACACCCATATGTCTCCTGTGGGTTTTTCAAAGATTGCAAACAGTTAAGTTAGCTGGGCTGGACATAATCTTCCTCCACTCACCTGCTGGTCTGCCGTGTTTAGATGCCATTTTACATGTGCTTGGTGAAAGTCCTTTTTAAAGCTTGCTAGCATTTATCTTGACCTTTATATTTTGGAATCCTTGACCCTTTACTTCTATTCCGCCTTTCTATTCTGTACTACATTGTCCCCTTGATTCTTACACAGATTTGCTGAATACTCTTCTATGTTTGTATTTTCCAGTCTTTGTTTCTGTGCTTGGTGCAGGAAGGGAACGTTGGCCAGTTGTCACCTTACACTTTGGGTTGGAATAGCAGACAAATGGGTTTGGCAATAGGTCTTACTGTCCATGTCTGCCCTTTTGGTTTATCTAATCTGTTCCCTCTATGCAATAAAAAGAGAGGATCTGTTCTGTTTTAGTACAAAAAATACTGGTAAATGTTCCTCAAAAAATAAAGCTAAAAGATGAGAAAACAACAGGAATTAGGTCTTTCAAGTTAGATAAATGACAGAATTTTAAATGAAATCTGTTACAAACATTCAGGCCCACAAACTGCCACCAACCTGGTATTCAGGACAGTGACAGGATTACAATAATGCCTTTTTGACCAATACACAAAAATAACCTTGAATGCTATATACAAATGACTTGCTAGGTGTTAGGCCAGCATAGCTCCTTAGATCATTTGTATATAGCATTCAAAGTTATTTTTTTGTGTAATACTGAATCTTCCGGAAAACAGAAGGACATCATTGAAATCACTGCCTTGGATAACAGGTTTTCTTAAAAATATTTAGGATTGTGAATATGTGGAAAATACAGGATAATTGTGATACAGCCACACTCCAATAAATTGATTCTCCATAAGTTTTACAAAGAAACAGATTATCACAAGCCCAAACCAAATCAAAAAGGTGTGCTCCATATTCATTGCTCACCAAGTGGATGAGGCTGAATTCTAATTGTTATTTCTATACACCAGTTCTTTGCTATCCCGAATAACACAGGCTTTGATGTAAGGCACTTTGCAAAAGACAATGGAAATGACATTTCCAAGCAATTTTTTTCCATTAATGAACAGTACTTCAGGGAGTCTATAGGCAAGAGGCATATAATTTCTGAACTGTTTAAATTGCTAATTAGAACTGTACAGGAGGTGTATTCCTAATGCAGACAATTATATCGGCTCCTAAGTGTTTGCCTTACAGTTGCTAATTACTGCAGAAGCCAATTAATTGCTGTTGACTTTTTGTATTCTTTTGCATATCGCCAGTTAATATTTACATTTATAATGAAGACAAAATTGGCAAACACTGTGTCACTTTGTAATGAACAATTCCAGTGTCTAAACAATAAGCACATTATCTCATTTGTGCCTGAAGAGTGCTGCTGATTAGCATATGTTCTTTGCACACTACAGAAGCATTACTCTCTTCTAAAGACTGAAGATGTCATTTATGTGCTGCATCACTACACCTGCTGTGCCTCTGTGGCAATTAAAAGTGCTTGGCAGTATAAATAAAGAAAATCTTCAAATAATATGGACCTATATATATCAAGCCATATGTTTCATGCAAGAAATGTAAGTTCATTTATTCTGCGCTTAATCAAAAAAGTAAGAAAATATTGGGACGTTTTGAAGAAAATAAAGTTCGAAGAGAGTCAAGAATACCTCTAACTGCAATAAAAATGAAAAGTCCCCATTAAATATAGATCACTCAGCTGTCTTCTTCTGTTATGTTGCTAAATATTCTATTAATCAGTTTTATGTCTGTTTCTTCACTAAATGTTTCCCAATAGTATGAACAGGCAATGACTGCCAGTATAGCTGTCATGGCGGCTGTCACTTAACTTTCTCTGCTTAATTTATAGCAGTGCAGCTCCAAAATATATCTACACAAGTATATATATAAATATACATATATATATATATATATGTATATATATATATTTACTCATGAGAGTAATAGAACTAGAACTTGGGTATTAAATATACTCCCTTCACCGGTCTGCTCATTTTCCAAAATTCACTTGATTTGGGTTTAAGTGGAAAGCAGCTATTGGCAAATCCAGCACCGTTTCTTAGTGGAGAGATTATATTGGTCACTGGGAGTTTCCACTACTCATATGACTAGTACAGGAATTATGAATAGTGCATGCAATAACCTGAAGGTGGCAGCTACAATTTGGTGCCATGTGGTGCCAAGGTACAGAGTGTTCAGAGTGTCTATGCTCTGCTACTCTTGCTATTCTATAGGATAATTTCACCTTTAGATAACAGCTATTCTCTATATCCTTAGTTCTCCATTTCCAGTTTCTGGGATCTTTAGTGTTCACCAATATAATTAGCAAATGGCAAATCTGCTGCCAAAATAAAATTGGGGCAACAGTTAGAGAATTATTAACTCAATAGCATTTAACATTGTGAACACTTTAACTAATTTGTGAAAAACTTTTTTTTATAGTACTGTATTCAATAATACAAGTTTCTTCACATTGTGGGCTACTCAAATGGTTTGCCACACTGTATACTGTATTCTAAAGAATAATTTGGCACTCCCTTTCGTGTAATGCTCAATGTGAATTTTATTAATAGTAGTAAAAAAAAATTGGGGTTACGACTGGAATTACGATTATAAAATATACCATTTCCAACATAAATGTTCAGTTTAAGAACAAACCTAAATAACCTATCCTGTATGTAACATGGGGACTGTCTATATATGAAAGTGTGTAAAAAGACAAATAAACAAGTATCTTTGGATAAGAGAGCATTAATGTAAAGAGAAGATAAGGAGTAAATGGGAAGATATGGGGTTTTATAAAGGGATGAAGAAGTAGGTAGATTAAGTTGTAAATTGTCTGGCATATGTAGAAGTATGTATGATTGTCAGGGGATTCCCAACTATAATAGGAGTTATGTATGACAACATCTGTATTAAGAGTGGGGTAACATAGGAAAAAATAGAGAGATGAAAAGAAAGTAACTCAACAATCCAGTGTTCTACAAGTGCCAATTTAAGTCACGGATCTGTGAATAAAGTAATTACATAAAACTCTGAATTTCGTGTTCTCTATTCAACCCTAAAGGTGCTAATGTGGATAATCTGAGGATCCAGAAGGCTTAACAAAATTTTAGCTGCTTGACTTTATCCCCACTTTGCCTGGACAATGTTACCTGTTCAAGAAAGTATAATTGAATTTGGATTGTTCAAAGTCATATGGAAGCAGCAATCTTTTGCATCTAATGTCCAATTCGTGTTTGGAAATGCAAAAACAAATATGTTCGGTAGTTTTTCCACTATATAGGAGACCATAAGGACACTTGATTGAGTACACCACAAATATAAAGTATCCTGAGATGGGACTATCTTGACCTGTTTGCAGATGATAGATCTTATTTCCCTTTTTGACATTAATGCATTGAAAGCAATTATTTTTTGGGAAGAGGCAAAGGAAGCATTGCCATTTGGGTTTGATTGGACATCCATGGGCTTTGACCAATTTATACCCTAGGTTTGGGACCCTATGGACTAAATGGTTGGGCAAACTTGGCAATCTCTGTATAACCTTTTCAAGTATTGTCCAGAGCCTATATGAAAATAGAGTACAAATGTTGAGTAGTTAGTGGTCTAGATCCAGTTTCTGTGTGTCAATAATTTATCTGGGTATCCTCTCTTCTGAAATTTCTCCCTCATCCCCTCCAATCTACTGTCTTGTTGTTGTTTATCTGAGAATATTCGTTTGATATGGGAAAACTGAGATTTGGGGAGCAATTTCTTACAACGACAAGTGGAATAGTGAAGTAATCCATTTTTAACTGGAGGTTTATTGATACATTACCCATCTGGTCCTTAATGACAGTAGTTTCCAAAATATTGATCTGATGTTGATCATACGTAATAGTAAACTGTAGGTCAGGCCACATATGGTTGAGAAAATCGTGAAATATTAGTCGGGAGATTCCACAGGACAATATTGTCTATGTAGCTCTTCCATGATAAAGCATTGATGTGTCAGTACAAATGAAACATTTCTCAAATTGTGCAAGGTAACAGTTTGGATATGAGGGGGCCACATAGGACGGAATAGCAGAACCTGTACTTGTAAGTAGAAGGTGTCCTGTCATTAAAAAAAATTCATACAAAATTAATTTCAATAAAGCAGTACATAGTTGGGTCACTGGAAGAGAATGGGGAGAATTGATTACATATTGGACACTACACACATGCTTTTCTAGTGCTGTACACTAGTATACAGGCGTTCTACATCCCATGTAACTAGATAACTATGAAGAATTTATTTGTGGTCATGAATTAAAGATAGAAAATTACCTGTACCTAGGAGAAAGGAGGGGGACAAATTTACAAGGGGTGAGTATTTTTTACTTATTTATTTATAGAGCACCATTAATATTTATGTTGCTGTACAATAATCATAAACATTAAACTCAGGTTGTATTCACACAAACGTATGCCTGCTGGGCAATAGCCTGGTGGGCATACGTTCACCGCAATTGAGAGGAGAAGGGGTGACCCCTCCCCTCTCCATAGAGATGCACAGCGCTGTAACACAGGGAAAGATAGGACATGTCCTAAATTTTCCCTGTGTATGGAACGGTACGGTGCTGCACGTATGTGGCACCATATCGCTCCTTGTCGCCATTGCTGTGTATGGGGGATGTGTGACCAGCTGCAAGCTTGCGGATGTATATATGTAGCTCCAACGATCATTTGAATTCAGCCTAAGACAAAAACAAGTGCAAGTGCAAATACAAAACTACAGTAATCCAGAAACAAGTGAAAGGAGGGCTCTCAATCTATGTGGGAGGGTTTATAGAGACAGAAAGGGAGAGAGAAGAGCAATACAGTTATTGTGTGTAATAGGCAATCCTGAACAGGTGGGTTTTCAGATTACATTTTAAGGATTTTAAGGTGGGGGACAGTCTGACACATATTGTTAAAGAGATCCAGAGTATGGAAGATGCATAGTAAAAATCCTGGAAACGGTTGTTAGAAGAGAAAATGTTAGTAGAGTGAAGCCAAACAGATTTTTTTTTAGATTGAGGCAGCAGGTAGCTTTAAGAGCCTGTATTTGAAGCATGAAGGACAAGTCAGGGTCAAAGATGATTCCAAGGCAGCAGACTTTAGGGAGCAGTGATTCAGTGGAGACATGAATTGTGATGCTTAGGTCCGGTGGGAGGGATGTGTTAGGTTGAGGAAAGATTATGAGTAGAGATGAGCGAACATACTCGTCCGAGCTTGATGCTCGATCGAGCATTAGCGTACTCGTAACTGCTCGTTGCTCGGACGAGTATTTCGCCCGCTCGAGAAAATGGCAGCTCCCGCCGTTTTGCTTTTTGGCGGCCAGAAACAGAGCCAATCACAAGCCAGGAGACTCTGCACTCCACCCAGCATGACGTGGTACCCTTACACGTAGATAGCAGTGGTTGGCTGGCCAGATCAGGTGATCCTGGGATAGACTAGCCGCTGCCCGCGCTGCTCGGATCATTCTCTGTCTGGATGCCGCTAGGGAGAGAGCTGCTGCTGGTCAGGGAAAGCGTTAGGGTGTTCTATTAGCTTACTGTTAGGCAGGAGTGATTCTGAAAGAACCCAACAGCCCTTCTTAGGGCTACAATAACGTTATACTTTTTTTTTTTTATTTGCAGCTAGTACCATATTGTGAGGAATTTGCAGGGGGACTTGCTACCGTTGTGTTTAGCTCTTAGTGACACACATATCCACCTCAAACACCAAAGTGGGAAAATTTATTAGGGCCCGGGGTTGTATTTCAATTAGGCACAGTCTGCCATTTCCTTTTTTATTTTACGTTTATTTTTTTCATAACTCAGCGTCATCTCATCTGGCATAGTAGTGTGCTGTAATACTTGGCTAGAAAATAGCCATAGGAGAATACAAACGGCTTAATTACGCCTACAGTAGCGTTATATATATTTGATTTCTGGTTGATCTGCTGGTGGCTGTAGTTGTTGCAGTGCATCTACTAGTAAATTGTGAGCAATTTGGAGTCAGACTTGCGACCACTGTGTTTTAGTGACGCACATATCCATCGCAAAGACCGAAGTGGGAAAATTTATTAGGGCCCGGGGTTGTATTTCAATTAGGCACAGTCTGCCATTTCCTTTTTTATTTTACGTTTATTTTTTTCATAACTCAGCGTCATCTCATCTGGCATAGTAGTGTGCTGTAATACTTGGCTAGAAAATAGCCATAGGAGAATACAAACGGCTTAATTACGCCTACAGTAGCGTTATATATATTTGAATTCTGGTTGATCTGCTGGTGGCTGTAGTTGTTGCAGTGCATCTACTAGCAAATTGTGAGCAATTTGGAGTCAGACTTGCGACCACTGTGTTTTAGTGACGCACATATCCATCGCAAAGACCGAAGTGGGAAAATTTATTAGGGCCCGGGGTTGTATTTCAATTAGGCACAGTCTGCCATTTCCTTTTTTATTTTACGTTTATTTTTTTCATAACTCAGCGTCATCTCATCTGGCATAGCAGTGTGCTTTCATACTTGGCTATAAAATAGCCATAGCAATAGGATAGCATCGTTTGGTTTTAAAAACTAAAAAACACAAAAAAAAAACAAAAAAACAAAAAAAAAAGTTAAAAAAAAATTCAAGTTATAACTCTCATTTTTAAAATGTTTAACCCGAGGGCTAGGGGTAGAGGACGAGGGCGGGGACGTGGGCGTCCAACTACTGCAGGGGTCAGAGGCCGTGGTCCTGGGCGGGGTGAGACGCCGCAGAGCTACACTCCCTAGGTTCATGTCTGAAGTTACTGGGACTCGTGGTAGAGCACTGTTGAGGCCAGAACAGTGCGAACAGGTGATGTCGTGGATTGCCGACAATGCTTCGAGCAATTTGTCCACCAGTCAGTCTTCCACGCAGTCCACCCATGTCACCGAAATCGGCACTCCTCCAGCTCCTGCACCTCAGCCTCCTCCCCCCCAGTCTGCCCCCTCCCAGCAAAATTTGCCATTTGAACCGGCATACTCTGAGGAACTGTTTTCTGGACCCTTCCCACAGTCACAAACCACTTGTCCGGTTGCTGATGAGCAATTTTCCGATGCCCAGGTTTTCCACCAGTCGCAGTCTGTGGGTGATGATGACCTTGTTGACGTACTGGAAGAAGTGTGTATAGAGGTGTCCGACGATGAAGAGACACGGTTGTCAGACAGTGGGGAAGTTGTTGTCAGGGCAGGAAGTCCGAGGGGGGAGCAGACTGAGGGATCGGAGGATGATGAGGTGACAGTCCCAAGCTGGGTTGAGAGGCCGGGTGAACACAGTGCTTCTGAGACGGAGGAGAGTCCTCGACCAGAACAGGTTGGAAGAGGCAGTGGTGGGGCCAGACGGAGAGGCAGGGCCAGAGCAGGTGCATCAGCGCCAAATGTGTCAACTAGTGAAGCTCCCGTGGCGAGGGCTCCTGCAGCGAGGGCTAGATTTTCAGAAGTCTGGAGGTTCTTTAAGGAAACACCGGATGACCGACGGACTGTGGTGTGCCACATTTGCCAAACCAGGATCAGCAGGGGTTCCACCACTACTAGCTTAACTACCACCAGTATGCGCAGGCATATGAATGCTAAACACCCCACTCAGTGGCAACAAGCCCGTTCACCTCCGGCCGTGCACACCACTGCTCCTTCCCCTGTGTCAGCTGATAGTCAGCCCCCTGCCCAGGACCCTGCCACAAAAACCCCATTGTCGCCTCCACGATCCTCCACAGCATCCACCAGCGTTCAGCTCTCCATACCCCAGACGCTGGAGCGGAAACGCAAATATAGTGCAACCCACCCGCACGCCCAAGCCCTTAATGTGCACATCTCCAGATTGCTAAGCCTGGAGATGCTGCCCTATAGGCTAGTAGAGACCGAGGCCTTTCGCAGCCTCATGGCGGCGGCCGCCCCTCGGTATTCGGTCCCCAGCCGCCACTACTTTTCCCGATGTGCCGTCCCAGCCCTGCACCAGCACGTGTCAGACAACATAATCCGTGCCCTGACCAACGCCGTTTCTGACAGGGTCCACCTGACCACGGACACGTGGACGAGTGCTGCCGGGCAGGGCCACTGTATATCTCTGACGGCACATTGGGTTAACTTGGTGGAGGCTGGGACCGAGTGTGACCTTGCGGCTGGTCATATACTGCCGACGCCGAGGATTGCGGGGCCTACCTCGGTCCAGGTGTTTGAGGCCTACTATGCCTCCTCCTCCTCCCACCCCTCCTCCACCTCCTCCTCCGAACGACCATCCGTGGGCATGGCGCCATCAGTCGCTAGCTCTAGGCACAGCAGCAGTGCCGTCGCTAAGCGACAGCAGGCGGTGCTCAAACTGCTGAGCCTAGGCGATAAAAGGCACACCGCCCAAGAACTATTACAGGGCATCACGGCGCAGACTGATCTGTGGCTGGCACCGCTGAACCTGAAGCCAGGCATGGTTGTGTGTGACAACGGCCGTAACCTGGTGGCGGCTCTGCAACTCGGCAGACTGACACATGTGCCATGCCTGGCCCATGTGTTAAATCTGATAGTTCAGCGTTTCCTCAAGACATACCCCAATCTGTCTGATTTGCTCACGAAGGTGCGCCGCATCTGTGCGCATTTCAGGAAGTCCAGCACAGATGCTGCCACTCTCAGGGCAGCGCAGCGCCGCCTCCAACTGCCCGCTCACCGACTGTTGTGCGACGTGCCCACGAGGTGGAATTCAACACTGACCATGTTATCCAGAGTTTACCAGCAGCGCCGAGCGATTGTAGACTGCCAGATGTCAACTTCCACCAGAACTGGTAGTCAGGTCAGTCAGCTTCCTCAAGTCTACAATGAGGAGTGGACGTGGATGTCTGATATCTGTCAGGTGCTGAGTAACTTTGAGGAGTCAACACAGATGGTCAGTGGCGATGCCGCCATCATCAGCCTCACCATCCCGCTGCTTGGCCTGTTGAAAAACTCTCTGGTCAGCATGAAGTCGGAAGCTTTGCGCTCCTCACAAGAGACGGGGGAAGAAGATTCCCTTGTTGATAGCCAAAGCACCCTTAGGTCTGTTTCTCAGCGCATATCGGAGGAGGTGGAGGTGGAGGAGGAAGAGGAGGAGAATGTTGGCGAGACACAAGAGGGGACCATTGTTGAGTCCTTCACTGTTGAGCGTGTATGGGCAGAAGAAGAGGAATTGGAGGAGTTGGAGGAGGAGGAAATGGACAGTCAGGCCAGTGAGGGGAGCGAATTCTTACGCGTTGGTACTCTGGCGCATATGGCAGATTTCATGCTAGGCTGCCTATCCCGTGACCCTCGCGTTCAAAGAATTTATTCCAGCACCGATTACTGGGTGTTCACTCTCCTGGACCCACGGTACAAGCAAAATCTTTCCACTCTCATCCCTGGAGAGGAAAGGAGTGTGAGAATGCATGAATACCAGCAGGCCCTGGTGCACAAGCTGAAACAGTATTTCCCTTCTGACAGCGCTAGCGGCAGAGTGCGTAGTTCTGCGGGACAAGTAGCGAGGGAGAGTAGGCGAGCAGGCAGCTTGTCCAGCACTGGCAAGGGTACGCTTTACAAGGCTTTTGCCAGCTTTATGTCACCCCAGCAAGACACTGTCACCTGTCCCCAGTCTCGGCAGAGTAGGGCTGATCTTTACAGAAAGATGGTGAGGGAGTACGTAGCTGACCATACCATCGTCCTAAATGATCACACAGCTCCCTACAACTACTGGGTTTCAAAGCTGGACATGTGGCACGAACTGGCGCTGTACGCCTTGGAGGTTCTTGCCTGCCCTGCCGCTAGCGTCTTGTCCGAGCGGGTTTTCAGTGCAGCTGGTGGCATCATCACCGATAAGCGTACACGCCTGTCGACTGACAGCGCTGACAGGCTGACGCTTATCAAGATGAATAAAGCATGGATTTCTCCTAATTTCCAATCTCCAGCAGGTGAAGGAAGCTCAACCTGAATAATTTATCCACTCCTCCTCCTCATTTTCCTCCTTCTCCTGCTCTTTGTACAGTAAAGCAGAGGAAACTGGCTATTTTTTGACAGGGCCCACTGGCTCTACCTATAGTACTTTATGCATTTAATTTTTCTGGAGGGCCACCGACCCGGTCCTCTGTTTTAAACAATTTTTGGGAGTGCCACATACAGGCACTCAATCTATTCAATTTTTCTGGAGGGCCACCTACCTGCTCCTCTGGTTTGAAAACTTTTTTGGACTGCCACATACAGGCACTCAATCTATTCCATTTTTCTGGAGGGCCACCTACCTGCTCCTCTGGTTTGAAAACTTTTTTGCACTGCCACATACAGGCACTCAATCTATTCCATTTTTCTGGAGGGCCACCTACCTGCTCCTCTGGTTTGAAAACTTTTTTGGACTGCCACATACAGGCACTCAATCTATTCCATTTTTCTGGAGGGCCACCTACCTGCTCCTCTGGTTTGAAAACTTTTTTGGACTGCCACATACAGGCACTCAATCTATTCCATTTTTCTGGAGGGCCACCTACCTGCTCCTCTGGTTTGAAAACTTTTTTGGACTGCCACATACAGGCACTCAATCTATTCCATTTTTCTGGAGGGCCACCTACCTGCTCCTCTGGTTTGAAAACTTTTTTGGACTGCCACATACAGGCACTCAATCTATTCCATTTTTCTGGAGGGCCACCTACCTGCTCCTCTGGTTTGAAAACTTTTTTGGACTGCCACATACAGGCACTCAATCTATTCCATTTTTCTGGAGGGCCACCTACCTGCTCCTCTGGTTTGAAAACTTTTTTGGACTGCCACATACAGGCACTCAATCTATTCCATTTTTCTGGAGGGCCACCTACCTGCTCCTCTGGTTTGAAAACTTTTTTGGACTGCCACATACAGGCACTATCCAAATTAAATTGTCTCCATAGCAGCCTCCACACGTTGTCTCCATTGCTTCCTCCAAAAGTCGTCCATATAGCTGCCTCTATACATCGTCCCTTTATCAAACGAGGTGTGTCAGGCAGAAATTTGGGTTGTTTTCATGGATTCCACATCAAAGTTGTTAACTTTGTCGCCACCCAGCTGTGTTATCCACAAAATATACTGGCAAACTTTTATCATTTACCAATATTATTTCAGCGCTTCTTGCGCTTCTGTTTACATTCACCTCACCCGCCATATCCTAAACTTATAAGAACGCTACTACACTTGATCTTATACAAAAGGTTCTTAGAAGTGCTGTTTGGGGAGTAGCCTAGAGACACGGGCTTGGATTGGCGAAAGCTCTCCTGGCAGCGGAGCGCCAGCTCCATGCCAAGATCCAACTAACATAGTTTTAACTGCAGCACCTTTAATCTACTACTAGTTCACTGCCTCCATACATGGTCCCCTTATCAAACGAGCTTTGTCAGGCAGAATTTTGGGTTGTTTTCATGGCTTCCACAACAATCTTGTTAACTTTGTCGCCACCCTGCTGTGTTATCCACAAAATATACTGGCAAACTTTTATCATTTACCAATATTATTTCAGCGCTTCTTGCGCATCTGTTTACATTCCCCTCACCCGCCATATCCCAAACTTATAAGAACGCTACTACACTTAACTTGGTGCACGCTGGGACCGAGTCTGACCCTGGGGCTGGTGATATACTGCCGACGCAGAGGATTGCGGGGCCTACCTCGGTGCAGGTCTCAAAGGCCTACTATACCTCCTCCTCCTCCCACCCCTCCTCCACCTCCTCCTCCTCTGAATTACCATCCGTGGCCATGGCGCCATCAGTCGGTAGCTCTAGGCACAGCAGCAGTGCCGTCGCTAAGCGACAGCAGGCGGTGCTCAAACTGCTGAGCCTAGCCGATAAAAGGCACACCGCCCAAGAGCTATTACAGGGCATTCCACATCAAACTTGTTAACTTTCTCGCCACCCTGCTGTGTAATCCAGAAAAGATACTGGCAAACTTTTATCATTTACCAATATTATTTCAGCGCTTCTTGCGCATCTGTTTCCATTCCCCTCACCCGCCATATCCTAAACTTATAAGAACGCTATTACACTTGATCTTATACAAAAGGTTCTTAGAAGTGCTGTTTGGGGAGTAGCCTAGAGACAGGGGCTTGGATTGGCGAAAGCTCGCCTGGCAGTGGAGCGCCAGCTCCATGCCAAGATCCAACTAACATAGTTTTAACTGCAGCACCTTTAATCTACTACTAGTTCACTGCCTCCATACATGGTCCCCTTATCAAACGAGCTGTGTCAGGCAGAATTTTGGGTTGTTTTCATGGCTTCCATGTTAACTTTGTCGCCACCCTGCTGTGTAATCCACAAAATATACTGGCAAACTTTTATCATGTACCGATATTATTTGAGCGCTTCTTGCTCACCTCCTTTGGTTCCTCTCTGCCACCCATTGGTTTGAAGCCTGAGTCCATTTAGGGTATGTCGCCATGCCACTCTCTAGCCTGCCGCTGCTGCCGCTGCCTCTGCATGAAGTCCCCTATAGTGTCAGGGTCAATTATTGGATGTTTTAGATGCTATCTAGCTTCATTCTGTCACTCTGTCATGGCCATGCTGTTGCCCATAATTTTGGCATAATGGTGCGATTAAGCAGCCTCAGAGGCATCCATGCATGCTGCCCCTGCTGTTTCCTGTCCATTTCCGTGGTGTTTCCATCCTTTTCTGAGGTTCCCAGGTGTTTGGCCAAGCTTCCCTGTGCAGAGCCTTGGTCCCCTTGAAAAATGCTCGAGTCTCCCATTGACTTCAATGGGGCTCGTTATTCGAGACGAGCACTCGAGCATCGGGAAAAGTTCGTCTCGAATAACGAGTACCCGAGCATTTTAGTGCTCGCTCATCTCTAATTATGAGTTCCATTTGTCCATGTTAAGTTTTAGAAAATAAGGAGAGAAGAAAGATGATATGGCTTTTAGCAACTCTGGAATTCTGTCTCTAAAAGAGCTGATATCTCACCCAAAAATATAGATCCGTGTCATTTGCATAGGATTGGTATTGAAAGCCATGGTCCTAGTCCAGAGGTTTAGATGGAGAAGAGTGGGGGTCCTAGGACAGATTTCCAATGGGCATTGCATGGTATCAGTGGAGGCAACTATTTACTTACCCAGTGGTTTATCCAACCACTTATGAATTTTTGGGAGTTATTTTATTATTGATAAAATGTTTTCTGGTCAAATGTGATAAGTTGTGATAAGGTTTCCTTTACATAATCTTTGGGGCTATACGATGATGGGGATGGCAAAATTTATATACACTTTAGAATGTTTTCATACATTTACAAAAAAATAAAACCTCCAACTTTTGATGACATTTTCAATGTTACCATTTTAGGACCTTTTCATCACTTTTTATTGATTTTTTTATATTTTTCAAAATGGCAAAAAAGTTGAATATGGGTGCTATTTTCCGTTAGGAGTTTGAACGCCAGGAACCAGTGTTATATTTTAATAGACTGGACATTTTGGGAAGCGGCAAAACACGGTGCATGCATAAGATTTTCATTGTTTATTTATATGTATATCAGTTCTAGGAAAAGGGTAGTGATTTGAATTTTTAGGGTTTTTTAATTTAATTTAATTTTTTTTATTTATTTTTTACTTTTTTCAGACCCTACAGGATACTATAGCTCTAATTTGTCTGATTGATCCTACCATATAATGCCATACTACAGTATGGCAGCATGTGGAGATTTTACAATTACATATTACAATATTCAAATGGTGCTGGATTTCCCAATAGCTGCTTTCCTCTTTAACCAAATCGAGTTATTTTTTTCAAAATTAGCACACCATAGAATGCAGTATATTTAATTCCCAAATATCTAGTTTTTTTAATCTCTAGAGAAATTGATTTTAATACAATTCATGACAAGCACTAAACAAAAGGGAGTGTTGATTATTGAGAAACTTCCCAGAGCATGATGATTATTTAGAAAAGTCCGGTAGGCAGAGTACCTCCGATCCCAGCTATCACCACAAAATCTTGGAGGATACCTCTTTCACTGGAGTGCACGGACTGGTCCGGAGCCCAACCATACAGATGCAAATTTCACGAAACAAAGACACTGCCGTGTCGAAACACGTCGGTCTGTGACGCTAGCTGTATGTTCCTAAACATGGTTTTACCCCTTGGATAATAAAGAATCAATATTTTTTTACCCACCGCTGTATGCTGGACTCGAAGCTGTTTGTTTCGTGAAATTTGCATGATGATTATTTGTTGCATGCAAATCCAGTTACATCAATTATTAATGATTGATGGGAGGTGCAACAAAACTATTTTTCTCTGCATGTGCCCTCTGCATGACCCCATCAGCAGGGTGATATCATCAACCCGCAAGCATTGTTCTGCAAAGGTCCATCTTTAAAAGGCAAAGTTGCAGACAGAATGACTTCCTAAAAGACTACATTGGAGGACATGTATCATAATTTTGTCTCTATGTGGTGAATTTTTGAGACATTTGGCAGCTCTTTTTTGTCTTTTTACTGGTGATTCATGTTAAGTTTTTCCTATCCTGGCAGGTGCAGATGTTGGCTTCTTTTTGAGACTTTTTGTTGCAAGCCACATGAGGGGGTTATATGCCGGAGTGGACACTACTGATAGTTTGGGATTTTAAGGCTGTGTCCTGCATTTTTAAGCGCTCTAGTCACACCCCAGGGAGTTGACAACATGTGAGGCTGTGGTCACACGTTGCGTTTTGATTGTGTCTTGAAACCTATTAAAACAGCTGAGGAGAGGTGATTTGCCTACTTACATTACTGTTAACATTTGCATTTACAAAACGCATTGTTAACCGTGATGTTAACATTTGCATTAACATCATGTTTATATTGCGTTTTGTAAACGTAAATGTTAACAGTAATGTAATTAGGCAAATCACCTCTCCTCAGATGTTATAATAGGTTTCAAAACGCAATCAAAATGCAACGTGTGACCTCACCCATAGAAGTAACCAATAAATACATTTAAAAAAGAAAATGCAAATATTTATGAATTTTCCAAAAAGAGGTTAATGTACAAAATTTTAAACATTTAAAGCATATGAAATAATTCCAATTTACATGTTAAAATAGGATCCATGAAAAAAATCCTTCCAGAACAAGCAAAATAAGTGATACATAAGTGAAAAGTCGCACAGAACATCTGGGAAGTAATGATAAATATGGCACACTGCACAAGGTGCAGACCGAGGTGCACTTGAAAAGCACCAACAAAAGTCACAGTGAAATGTCACAAAAATGCAAAAATTCACAACGCCAAAATAAAGTTACATGTCACTCATTGTTTTCTCATGGCCCACAGAATAGCTTACATTACAATTAATTCTGCTGGGAGGTGGCAATTTGTCTGTTATAATTTTTCAGTAAATTTTTTTTTTTTTTACATGTTTTAATGCTCCTGGTCAGTGGTGTAGCTTCCTGGAAAATGGAACTTTAACATGAGATTTGTTCCCTTCCACAGGGGGTCCCTATCATTGGTGTAAATAGTAGTGATTGCAGCCTGAACGGGCCACTACAGTAGTGTTGTGTAGTGTTAAAATAATCATAGTATCATAGTATATAAGGCTGGAAGGAGACGCAAGTCCATCAAGTCCAACCTTTAAGAATTAAATAAATGTTTTATCCCCATAACCTGTGATATTTTTTCTCTCCAGAAAGTCATCCAGGCCTCTCTTGAACATGTACATAGAGTCCTCCGTAACAACCTCCTGCGGCAGAGAGTTCCACAGTCTCACTGCTCTTACAGTAAAGAACCTTTGTCTATGTTGATGGTAGAATCGCCTCTCCTCTAGGCGTAGAGGATGCCCCCTTGTCCTGGTCACAGGCCGAGGTATAAAAAGATCTTTGAAGAGATCCTTGTACTGTCCGTTCAGGTATTTGTACATTGTAATGAGGTCTCCCCTCAGTCGTCTTTTTTCTAAACTGAATAATCCCAAATTTTTTAATCTGTCAGTGTATTCTAGTTCCCCCATTCCCCTAATAATCCTGGTTGCTCTCCTCTGCACCCGTTCCAGCTCTACTATATCCTTTTTATACACTGGTGCCCAAAACTGTACACAATATTCCATGTGTGGTCTGACCAGGGATTTGTATAAGGGCAAAACTATGTCTTTATCATGAGAATCTATTCCTCTCTTGATACATCCCATTATTTTATTTGCTTTAGCAGCAGCCGCCTGGCTCTGGTCACTAAAATTAAGTTTACCATCCACCAATACCCCCAAGTCCTTTTCAGCTTCAGTTTTACTAAGTAATTGATCGTTTAGAACATAATTATACTTTTTGTTTCCATGGCCCAAGTGCATAACTTTACATTTATCTACATTAAACCTCATCAACCATTTCTCTGCCCATCCCTCAAGCTTCCACAAATCCCTCTGTAATGCTAAACTATCGACCTCAGTATTTATTATTTTACACATAATCAATTGTATCTGCATGTTTTGGACACAGATACAATTAATTAGGAGAATAGAACAAGGCTTCTTATTGCTGAAGGTGCCCGTTTCATGACACAAGCTACATGATTATTATTGTACCATTTGCTTTGTCCTGTCAAAACCCAGAAATGCATACTACATCATTAAATCTGGTGGGGGCCAATACATGATATATGTCTATAAAGCTGTTTATTAAGGTATTTTTATAAATTAGTTTTCATGCTGTATTAGCCAACCTTGCATTGTTATTATTATTCTTTGTAAGATTTAATTTACTTTATTTACAATGAATTATCAAAAATGTAACTAATACATCCTATTATATTAGAACACAAACAGAAGGTTATAGAATTCTATATGCCTTTATGATCTTTAAATTGATATTCTTTTTTATTCTTATGGGAAAAATGTTCTAATTTGAGGCAAGAAACTGCACTTACTGGCTCATGTCCAAGTAAAAGCTAACATAATAAAAGTCAATTACTTGTGCATATTCCAGTTTTAGATATTTTACTAATATAAAATAATAGAAATTCTACATTTCCAGATAATGCTTTCTTGGCAGTAGCCCAACTTACTCCCGAGACATTTCATCTGTACCTTGTTCTCACCCAATATGTTTCTCTTTGGAAACCAAAGTGGTGAGTGCATATGTCAGAAAAATATCTTACCAAATCACTTTAGAAGATTTAGAAGGAGAGGCAAAGAAGAAACCAGCTGGTGAAATATAAATTGGCAGATTGTTCTTCATATGAGCCGACGTGCCAGAATTTAACATTTTCTGAGGTCATTGACTGCATTCTCATCAAGCATATTGTGTGTACATGTCAGACATATGAAACAATTATTATTCTTCTCCAAGGCCAAAAACTTGTCTTTTTTTGCATTGAGATATCTGTCATGAAGTAAACAGTTCTGGTGATGTGAAAAGATTTCAAATTAGTTTTAGTGGATTCCACATGCAAAAGAGAATCAAAAAAGGACGACACGGCCTTCTGGTGGATGAATCAGCTGTTAATTTTACATTTGCTTTCAAGATGAAAGAAAAAAGTTCAAAATACTTTTTTTTCCCTGTTCTATCCAGCTTGATGTGTTTGAACTGTTCAAAAGCTTTTTTTTAATACTTTTTTTTTCTTTTGAATGATTCTATTGAAAACTTGATGTTGCAATAACACACCCTTTGCTAATAATCCAGATATTCATGAAGATTCTAGTTTTTGTTACTAAACTATTTCATTTCTTCCAATATTTTCTTATATATTTTCAACATGTAAATATAGTATAATGTAATCGAGAATTTACTTGTTCAATACAAACTTTTTGTGTGTACGTATCAGGGATTGTATGTTTTCTGATTTTTTGATTTAAATAATTGCAAGTTTTATGCACTGTGACATATGGTATTCTTAAGACTACCTGCACACACACATGCTCGTTCTGAAGAAATTGGAAGGGGAGCTGGTCAGATTTCAGGTACTGAGCACTGGACTATGGATTCTAGTCCTTGCAAGGACTTAGTGATGTATGATGAAAGGCGTTTCTGCCTGCCAAAGGAACAGCAGTGCCAAGCATCTACAATGTTTACATTGTTTGAGCTCATATTCAGCCAGCAGACACTATGATGCAAGGACTACTGCATTCTACAAGCTGAAGATTGCATTAAAAGCTTGAATAAAGCCACAATAATATTTAATATTTAACTGTTGATGAGCACCCCAGCACATAAAGTTTTTGCATAGAAAGATCTATTACAGGGGGTTGTGGCCTGGCTACCGGTATGAGCGACTGCATCTGACTACACCTCTGCTATTAAAGGATATCTACCACCAGATTAATGGTTGTAGAGTGCCTTAAATAGGCTGCTTGTTATCTTTGGGGGATGTGGGAGAGGCCATTTTTTACAACTTTTCTCGCTTCTTTATTGCCAAAATAATAACTTTGTAAAAGTGCCGGTGGCTCTCAGGAAGTTGGCACCCAAGAGCCTCTCGGGTTCTTCAGACTTTAATTTATGCACAGCCCCACTGCAAGCCTCCTCCTGCTGCCGGCTGGGGAACTGGGAGTGAGCACAGACCCGCTTTCTCCATGCCCCGGACCCTAGTTCCCCTGCCTTCAGCAGGAGGAGACTTGCAGTGGGGGTCGCAAATAACATAAAGTTTGTGGAAGCCAAGAGGCACTTGGGCTCCATCAGCCTGAGTGCCTTGGGCACTTTTACAAAGTTATTATTTCGGCAATAAAGAAGCCAGAAAACTTGAAAAACACGGTCCCCCATCCCCTAGACGAATCGAGAAGACTATTTGGTACACTCTAGTAACACTCCCAGAATCTGGTGGTTGATGTTTTTTAAGATGGCTATTTCTCAATTATCCTGATGAATATGGACTGCAAACATACCTTGGACACGGTTCAGATGATCCTCTTGCTTTGGATTCAGCAGTATGAGTATGCAAAAGCTGAGAGACAGATATAGGACAGGGAGGAATGGATCTTACACTTAGAGGTGGACATAGCTGCTGTACCAGCCCAGATAGCAGACTTGGAAAAAGCTGTGGGAATGATCTAGAAAATTTCCTGCTGTAAAACAATATTAGAGTCCTTGGCATGCAAGGACATTCTTAGGGAGCAGGGCCTATCAATCTCATGGAGAACTGGTTTAAGGAGTTCTTGCCTGATATGCCATCGTCAACCACATGTGCGGTGGAAAAAGCACACTAGGTCCCAGCATGGCCCCATCCACCAGGAGTTCCCCTGTGCCCAATGTCCATGCACATTTTATGCAGCAAGAACAGATATACCATTTTTGAAAGTGGCTAGGTGATTTGGCACTATAACATATGAGAATGCTAATGTCTTGCTGTATACAGACTTTTGTTCTGCCCTTCAGATGTCTAGAGCACCCTCCTTCGGTTTTAAGAACCGAATATTCTATGACTTTTCATGCTCACCCATTTGTTGTGCATGAAGACAGTTTCATCTTTTTTGCTTCTCCATATGAGGCAAATAAATGGCTCTATGCTGGGAAAAAAACACCTCCTCAATAAGCACCCTCTATGATTTGTTGATCTAGGGTGCTTGAATATATACTCTCTTTAAGCATTAGATGGGGCACTGAGTATTTTTCCACAGTGTAATTTCCAGCTGCAGGAACTGTTGCCATTCCGCAATGTTTAAGTTAAGTTATCATTCATTTAAGTTAAATTAGTTGTCCTAGTCCTAGATTTAAACATTTTCCTCATAAAATTGTGAAGCAGCTTAGGGTAATGTAAGTCATCTTGATAAATGTGATAGTGTCAAAGGTGGACATTTACCCTTTTCTAGTGCTAGTGTGCTAATGTAGGTCTCGTCCCTCCGATGCCACCAGACACATTAGGAGGCTGCTCCTTCTTGATGAAACTGACGGCCAGGCTGTGCAGCGTAAAAATGTATACCAGACCCTGCCTTCCATAGATTTGGGTTGTTAACTATTGACCGCTCAGTCGGAATTCCCCGCGCCTGCTCAATTTGCTGTCGGCTGCGCTCCCCCATTCATACCCTTCCATACCTCCTTGGAAACAAAATGACTAGCATTGCAATTATTTCATAGTTTGTATGCCAAAAAACTGGCATACCAACACTAATAAATCTCCCCAAAGTGTTAAACAAACAAACTTGTCTATTGCTCAATTGATTTATTGTTTCCACATTTGCCTCAATGAAATAATATTTACCATAATGTTTGCATTTGCTTTTATTATACCTACAGATTTTCTAACAAACTTATCATTCATTAATGCATTTGGTCAGGGACAGACTGGGGTGCCAAGGGCCCACCAGTGAAATTAATTCTAGGGGCCCACCAGCTGCTTCATGGATACGTTTGCATTATTTTAAAATACTTTTTTTTGTAAAAACCAGGGAATAAGAAGCTAAAAGAGGAGCCGATCCTGCCAGAGGGGGCGCACACCAGTATGTCTGTGTGCTTGGTTTACAATCCTTGATCTGGTGATAGATGTCCTTTAACCCCATAGCGCAATAAGACGTACCTGTACGTTTTATTGCGCATGGGGTAGTATGAAGAGGGTTCACAGGCTGAGCCCTCTTCATAAACGCCGGGTGCTTGCTTCACAATGAAGCAAGCACCCGTCGCTAACACCCGCGACCGGTACTTGTACCGATCGCGGGTGTTAACCCTTTCATCGCCGCCGGCAAAGCTGCCGGCGGCATTAACGAGCCCGTGGCGCGTGGGCGCCGCCATCTTGGCTCCGATCGTCACTCCCCGTGACGTCATCGGGGAGCGGCGATCCATTGCCATGACCGCCTCGGATCACACAACGATCCGAGGCGATCTGCACATTGTAATAGATGGTGTGCAAAATCCCCATATACTGCCATACTGTAGTATGGCAGTATATGGTAGGATCAAGCAGACAACCTAGGGTTAAAGTAACCTAGGGAGTCTGAAAAATAGTAAAAAATTTAAATTAAAAAAAATAAAAAATAAAAAATTATATTAAAAAAACCTAAAAATTCAAATCACCCCCCTTTCCCTAGAACTGATATAAATATAAATAAACAGTAAAAATCATAAACACATTAGGTATCGCCGCGTCTGAAAATGCCCATCTATCAAAATATAAGAATGTTTTTTTACTGCGTTTAACCCCGTAACGGAAAATAGTGCCCAAAGCCGCAAATGGCATTTTTTTGCCATTTTGAAAAATATAAAAAATTCAATAAAAAGTGATCAAAAGGTCATATAATTCTAAAAATAAAAGCATTGAAAACTTCATCAAAAGTTGCAAAAAATGACACCACCCACAGCTCCATACACCAAAGTAAGAAAAAGTTATTAGCACAAGAAGACGGCAAAATGAAGATTTTTATTTTGTACAGGAGGTTTTAATTTTTGTAAATGTATGAAAACATTATAAAACTTATACAAATTTGGTATCCATGTGATCGTATTGACCCAATGAATAAATTAGACATGTCATTTGGAGCACACAGTGAAAGACGTAAAATCCACGCCCACAAGAAAACGGCACAAATGCGTTTTTTCACCATTTTCACTGCATTCAGAATTTTTTTCCCGTTTCCCAGTATATGGCATAGACAATTAAATGCCATCACTATGAAGTGAAACTTGTTACGCAGAAAACAAGCCATCACACAGCTCTCTACATGGAAAAATAAAAAAGTTATAGATTTTTGAAGGTGGGGTGTGAAAAATAAAGAGGCAAAAACGAAAAAGGGCCTGGTCCTTAAGGGGTTAAGTACTGCACATGGTACATGTATGTCCTTAACAGGTTTCAGGATGATCTGGTGCCGGAGCTTGCTTTCGTTAGTGTTATAAACCGCTGTATCACGGTTTTAACACTTTTTAATGTTTATAGCTGTAGCTGCTTCGGCGCTTGGTGCACGGTCGCGCGCAACGCCGAAGGAGCCCCTGCTATAAACATTAAAAAGTGTTTAAACCGCGATACAGCGGTTTATAACACTAATGAAAGTAAGCACCGGCACTAGCTCACCCTGAGCTGGTGCTCGGTATTTACAGCTTACACTTACCATTTGAACTGGTAGGTTTCCTTTAAGGACACCAGGCTTACACACAACCCCTAGTTACAGACAGACCCCTCTGACCTCTGGTGAAGTCTCTGGATGCTTTACTTTAGTCCCAGGCTGCAATGATCAGTTGGAAAGTGTCTGTTAGGCCCGTTCCACACTTGCGAGTGTGATGCGATGAACTCGCATCACACTCGCAACGCAAGCCGCCGGGAACGCACGGCCCGAACGCTGCACCGCGGGAGTGAACTGACATGCTGAGTTCACTCCCGCGGTGCAGCATTTGGGCCGTGCGTTCCCGGCAGCTTGCGTTGCGAGTGTGATGCGAGTTCATTGCATCACACTCGCAAGTGTGGAAAGGGCCTAATGAAGCTTTACTGATAATCCTTGGTTTATTACAGCAAAAAATTTAGAAAATCTAATTGTCAATGGATCTACAATTATAAAATATACAATTCCGACTTACATACAAATTCGACTTAAGTACAAACCTAAGGAACCAATCTTGTAAATAAGCCAGGGACTGCCTGTATATGAAGAAGGTTCACAGTCCTCTTCATACACACAGGGGGGGAGGGTATGCTGGTAATACTGAGGCTGCGGTCACACATAACGCGGGGTATGCTGGTAATACTGAGGCTGCGGTCACACGTAACGCGGGGTATGCTGGCAATACTGAGGCTGCGGTCACACGTAATGCAGGGTATGCTGGTAATACTGAGGCTGCGGTCACACGTAACGCAGGGTATGCTGGTAATACTGAGGCTGCGGTCACACGTAACGCAGGGTATGCTGGTAATACTGAGGCTGCGGTCACATGTAACACTTGGATTCCTTCAGCAGTTGGACAATACAAGACACTGGGTGCGGGTTACACATCGCATGCGTCTGCATAAAAGTGCATCCCACCTCCGTGCACTTTGATTCCATTTCTAAGCAGAGTCAGCGCATTACGTGTGACAGCACTCCTTATTATACAGCAATACTTAACACAGTCAATCAAAGTCCTACAACTTTCAGCATCTCATTCATCTGCTGGGAGTTGTAGTTCTTGAGTCCACTGTTAATCTATATGTATACACATTGCAGGGATATAATGAGGTGCACTGTGTGTATGTAAATGTGATGCACTTTTATTTTGAACCTTTTTCTTGTGCCTGAAGCCATCATGGGGTGAGCAGCAGCTCCTCATCCATCCTGAGCTCCTGCACATGAGTGCAGCCTGTGCTGTGCCAGGGGGAGGACACTCCAGCATGACCAGGAGGAAGGGGGCCCACTGTGACAACTAGGGGGCCCACGTCCTCTGGTCTGTAATTAGTGACAGCTCACTGTCTGCTCCTCCAGTGAATCAGGGGCCATGTTCTCCTGCAGTGACGCAGGGGCTGAGGTGCTCAGTGCAGTGAGGAGGAAATGTCTTACTCACTGCCCCAGCGCTGCTGTGGGAAGAGCAGAGAACCTGTCTCTCCCTCCTGCAGGACGTCATAGTCCCCCCTCCTGCCCTCTTCCTCCAGCTTCAGCTGAATGTGCCTGCTAGCAGACACAGGCAGGAGATCGTGACTTATGATAAGGGCCCACCGGGGCTTTGACCGTATCCCGGCAGGCCAGTCCGAGCCTGCATTTGGTGGATTCTATCATTTTATAAATCTATCAACAACAGCCAAACTCCCGTTTTCCCATAGTCTCCCATGCAAAACGTACATGCACTATTCACTTTTTGGAATGGCCATTTTTTTTCCCTTTGCAACACAAAATACCCTTCATAAATTAATGAACTATGGGATATAATGTTCTATTCTGTTGTGCTGTTTGCAGGGTACATCTTAACTAACTCTGTTTATGTTTCTTTACTGCTGTCTCTAACCTACCTTTTGCCATTTAGCACTTGAGGGCCTCTGCCTAGGGCATCCAGTTATGCCAGATTGCTGTGTGTCAAAAACTAAAGGAGAGTCAAAATATACATGAGTATAATTTACTTTGAGTAGAATTTTTGCCTTTAATGGGTCACACTCAGGGTTGGGTAGCTTAGCGTGACATAAGTAAATGCAGCCATGCACCTTATATATTTTCTTCTTAACTGAACTCTACATTCTTTGAACCTTCTACTTTAAGATTGATTTGCTCAATTTTTGGTAGCAATTTCATTGTATGCTTAATTTTCATATCTGGAAAAGAAGGTGTAGCTTATTCCAGTGTAACAGATTTTACATAGATTTATCAGCTGTGCATTTATGAAATGGTGCACTTTTTTGTAGAAATAGACTCCAATCCTAAAAGCCAACATATCTGTTGTGCCTTTGAATTGCTTAAAATTCAGTGGAGTTGTCCAAACATGTTGCTCAAAATTTATCAATACCCTTGAACCTTTTAGATAACAAAAGACAAATAATAGAACCACAAACAAGTGAAACTGAAAAAATCTGGAAAAAAAGTAGCAAATGATAAATGCTGTCCTAAAGTTTAGCATTGAGTGTATTTATATGGCATCCATTCAAAAATGGGAAGGTACACGGCTGACTTTCACTGTTGTGTGCATCTGCCATAACTCTTTGAATTGCCACTACATTGTTCAGTGCCTGGCAATGGGATTTACCGCATACACAGCATCATGTCACAGATATACTCAGAGTTAATGCTGATGGTTTTACCATTTACATTTCAGTATTTCAACATTGCATTACGGTTCATGAGAATTGTTTGTATTCGTTTTCATGTATTTTCATGTGTGCTAAAAAATGTTTAATAGTATTGTTTTTCTTGAAAGGGAAAAGTCTGTTTAGAACAAAATATTTAACAGCCTCAACAGAATGTTGAGAACTGAAAAGATAGAAGGAAATAAACATCAAGGGGCATTGGTAATGTCTTTTTTTTTTTTTTTTTTTACAATGGTTCTCTCTCTATTCACCTTGCAAACAGAGTTCACAAACATCAATGACGAACGAAAGCTATGATTTATATTTATGAACAGGTATACATGTACCCCTGACCTCCTGCTGCCTTTCTAGCCCTTAGCACCAGAAGCAATTTATACAGGCCAGTCTAAATAAACATTAAGGAGTCAAGGCCATAAACTGACAGCAAGGAAAATCAATGGCTTCAGAAACTAGCTAGTAGGATCAATAAAAAAGATTAGACATCAGAAGCTCGTCTGGGGCACTTACAGGTAAATGTGGCTTACAATTCATCTGACAGCAATAGGATAAAAACTGTCATATAAATAGAATCACTCTGAGGAGCCTGGAAAAATGCTGTTTGGCGGCAAACACTAACTCGTGACCTCTGAATGAATAAATGAGATTTATCTAGATCCTTCTGAGATTTGTAAATCGCTTCCGTACAACTTCCTGCTATTTCATTTAAAATATTTAGAACTAGAGTTGCTCTGTAGACTTTTTGTCCTTGTATCATTAACTACTATGAATCAGTCTGGCTAGGTTTACACAATTTTTGTGTGTTTTAGGTTGTAATGGAATACATTATACTTTGTTAGACTAAAAAAGGTATAACTCTATCCAGTCCAATTTGACACCCTGCTTAATTGACTCAGTGGGTGGTAAAGACCCCCATGAATAATTAACAGGTAAACTCCAGAAATCTAGAAACCACAAATTGCAATATTCTTCTTCTAAAAGGAGAGATCCAGGTCCTTTGTGACTTGTGAAAGAGCAGCAATTGCCCTGCCAGGGCATTAAGATGTATAGCAGAGGCTCGTTTTATTATGGACTGGTGGAAATCTGAAGTAATTGCACTTATAAGGGCAATGTGAAGAATTGCATCAGCTCATGTAAACAAAAATGTGTTGTCAGTGAGAATATTCCACACTAATGCTAGCTTCAGAACAGAACTATTTTCGGGGAATATTGTGCTTTTATATATCGTTCAGAAAAGTCATGTTGTCAAAGAATATTGCACATTTATGCCCAGCTAAGAAAAATATCTTCAGTGACGAATAGCAACATGTAAGAATGCGCCTCTTATAGTGTATGTATGTAACTGTAACGTTAAGCCTATCTCTGGGTGTAACAACTGCCGGAACAATTTTCCCACAGGGGATCAGTAAAGTATTATTATTATTTTGAACTATGTGAGCTAGAGCACCCCAGTACACAGTTTGTTTCCCGATCCTCATTGCCTGGACTGATTGATTTCAAGTTAATGCTCCAAAAAAATCTGCTGTGGGATGTTTTTTTAGCGCTGTGCCCCTCTTTTTTCTTCCTTTTGTAAAGTATTATTGTATTGTATCACATTGCGTCCTGTTGTCAAAGAATAACGTGCTTTTACACCTTGTTCAGAAAAGTGTGTCAGTGAGAATAGTGCACCCGCATACATGTTTTGGAAAAGTGTGGTTGGTAAGAATAGCGCAAACTAATACGTGGTTCAGAAAAGTCCTATTATCAGAGAATAGTGCGCTTTTTACATTGTTCAGAAAAGCCCTGTTATCAGAGAATAGTGCGCTTTTATACATTGTTCAGAAAAGTCCTGTTATCAGAGAATAGTGCGTTTTTATACATCATTCAGAAAATTCCTGTTTTCAGAGAATATTGTGCTTTTTTGCCTAGTTCAGAAAAGTCCTGTGGTCAGAAGATATTGCACTTTTATTCCTAGTTAAGAAAAGTTTGGTCAGTGAGAATAAAGCCCAATAATATGTGATTCAGAAAAGCCCCGTTGTCAGAGAATATTGTGCTCTAATTCCTAATTAAGAAAAATATGGTTAACCGGAATAAAGCACTATAAAATATGGTTCAGAAAAGTCCTGTTGTCAGAAAATATTGCACTTTTATTCCTACTTAAGAAAAGTATGTTAAGATAGAAAAGAGCATATAAATATGTGGTTCCGAAAAGTCCTGTTGTCAGAAAATATTGTGATTTTATACCTAGTACAGAAAAGTGTTGTAAGTGAGAATAGCACATACTAGTACGTGGTTCAGAAAAATCTTGATGTCATGGAATATTGCGCTTATATTTCTTGTTCTTAAATGTCCTGTTGTCAGAGAATATTGTGCTTTTAGTTCAGAAAAGTGTGGTGCTAGATATGTAGTTCAGAAAAGTGTGGTCAGTGAGAATAACACACACCAGTACATGATTTCGAAGAGTGTTGTCATTAACAAGAACGCCCACTAATACATGTCCAGCAGGTTGGCCAATGGTAGCTATTAAAAAAACCTGGCCCTTTCTCTCACAACCATAAAAGATGCCATAGGAAACACCGGCTCTTCCTCTCGCTGCCATAAAAGATGCAATGGGAATAAACAGGCCCTTCATCTCACTCTTATAAAAGATGTTCATTACTACACATGGAACATTGTGTATTTTGTGTTTCTGTACCTATTTTTGCTTTTGTTTGCCAAAAAGTCTAAAAAAAGTGTTTCAAAAAGTTTCTCTTTTTATAAAAGGTTTGTGTTTTTTTCAGTTTTTGTTTTACAAAAAGTTTTAGTTGATCCAAGGGGCTACTCTAGGGGTTGGGAGAAAATTGTTCCCTACTTTGAATAGTGTGTTGTCTTTTTGCCTGCAGTGTTTCCCCATTACTGTACTTAATCCCTTGCTGCCAAAGCCACTTTTCACCTTCCTGACACGGCCGATTTTATAGAAATCTAACATGTGTCACTATAAGTGCTTATAACTTTGTAACGTTTTAACAAATCCAAGTGATTTTGAAACAGTTTTCTTGTGGCACTTCGTACTTCAGTACGAAAAATTTGATGAGTCTATGGAGGAAAAGGAAATCATCAATTTTGGTTTCCTTTCTTTTTGTATTTTTTCGGGTCATACACCATACCATAAAAATTACATATTATCTTTATTTTATAGATCAAATGTCCATGTTATGCACTCCTTATTATTGGTTGGTGCTTCTGGAAGGGATCCTACCCCATTACGTGTATAAAGAATATCCAGACACACAAAGTTTTAGTTGAAGTTAATGAACAAAGCTTTATTGCGGTAATCCAAAGTATAATGCTTCGGTTAAAAATAAGCCTTTGTCAAATTTGTGTACCGCTGTAAGAAGGAAGTAAGAAAGAAGTCCAACATTTATGTGTCTGTAGTGCTACGTGGTACTCCACATCTGTGCTTGTGGATGGCGCTTACAGACATATAAATGCTGGACTTCTTTCTTACTTCCTTCTTACAGCGGTAGATGTATTTGACAAAGGCTTATTTTAGCCGAAACGTTATACTTTGGATTACCGTGATAAAGCTTTGTCCATTAACTTCAACTTCGACTTTATTCTATAAATCATTATGATTACGGTGATACCTCATTTATATAGTTTTTTAATATATTTTTACAATTTTAGTAAAGAAAAACTAATATAGAGAAAATCTCATTTATTTTTGTTTCGCTATCTTCTCAGAGAAATAACTTTAACACTTTTTAGTTGACAGAGCTGGTTTAGGGCTTATTTTTTTTAACATTTTGACAAACATTACTTTTTTAACCATTTTGGCACACATTACTTTTTTACATTTTTGTATAAGCAATTACCGTATATACTCAAGTATAAGCCGGCCCGAGTATAAGCCGAGACCCCTAATTTTACCACCAAAAACTGGGAAAACCTATTGACTTGAGTATAAGCCAAGGGTGGGAAATGCATTGGTCACAGACCCCCCCCCTAGTATATAGCCAGCAGCCCCGTGTAGTATACAGCCATCCCAGCTTGCGCCCAGCAGTATACAGCCAGCCCAGCCTGCCCACAGTAGTATACAGCCAGCCCAGCCTGCCCCCAGTAGTATACAGCTTGCCCCAAGTAGTATACAGCCTGCCCCCAGTAGTACACAGCCTGCCCACAGTAGCATACAGCCTGCTCCCAGTAGTATGCAGCCTGCCCCCAGTATTATGCAGCTTGCCCCCAGTAGTATACAGCTTGCCCCCAGTAGTATACAGCCTGCCCCCAGTAGTATACAGCCTGCCCCCAGTAGTATACAGCTTGCCCCCAGTAGTATACAGCTTGCCCCCAGTAGTATACAGCCTGCCCCCAGTAGTATACAGTTTGCCACCCGTCATTAAAAAAAAAAACTTATATACTCACCCTCCGGTGGCCCCGATGTGCAGCGTTGCTCCCCTGATGTCTGCGCGGCTCGTCTTCAGGCTTCCGCAACCGTCTTCTTTCTTCTGATGGGCGCCGCCATTGCTCTCTCCCGGCCGGCGCCTAGTATGACACACCGCTGCTGACGTCATACTAGACTCCGCCCGGGGGAAGAACATGGCGGCGCCCAGCAGAAGAAAGAAGACGGTTGCGGAAGCCTGAAGACGAGCCGTGCAGCCATCGGGGGAGCAGCGCTGCACACCGGGGCCACTGGAGGGTGAGTATATAAGTTTATTATTTTAGTTTACGTATTTTTTAAGTATTTTAGTGACTTGTGTATAAGCCGAGGGGATGTTTTTCAGCACATTTTTTGTGTTGAAAAACTCGGCTTATACACGAGTATATACGGTAATTCAGTCTAAGTAGATAAAATTGTTATCTTTGTCTTATTCAAATTATCGGCAGAGGCTACTGGCGAGTAGAGTAGCCTCTCCATGAAGCGGGAGTGAAGGCTACTCCACACCTCAGTAGCCTGCGTCAATACCGCCTACCAACCTGTCTTCAATGTGCTACTTGCTGCACATGCATGGATGGTTGCTGTATATCATTCAGGGACATGTACCAAATAAGGCCTCAGTGTGTATTTATTGTGGGAGGACTATATTTAATAAAATAAGAGGGAACTGTTTATTACTTATTTAGTGGGTAAATATTTATTCATTCAGGGGATACTTATAGGGGATACTCATTCTGTAGCTGACAGAACCACAAACCTCGACCACAACCACGACCTGAAGTATGAAATTCTTATCATTAATATGACACAGAAAACATCATCTAAGTACTATAGAATTGAACATAGAAGTGTATGAAGTAACAATCCTCCTGCAGCCTTTAAACTTGACTCATCTCATGTTAATACTGTTCATTTTCACATGACTTGTAGATTTTTTAATAAGCAGGCAAGAATTCACATGTAAGAGAAACTTCTAGAAAGGACATTTCAAAATCTATTTTGGGTGCTGGTTATTTAATGAGGTAAAATCTGGTGGCAGCATCCTTTGACAGCTCCTTCTACATCAATGTCAATTTCAAGAATCCAAACTGTAGACAGCTATTTTGATGTGATCACATCTCATCAGTACAGTATAGGGAATATTATATCCAACAGTTCCCTATCATATACTGACAAGATATAATAACATTGAAACAGTGCTTTCTACAGTTCAGTGCTTATTCCTTTTCAAAAAGTTATGGTGATTTGGACATTATTCCATGTCGTTAATAGGCTTCTTGATGAAGTGAAGGCTGCCTTTTTTGACTTTTCTGCTCTGGAAAATGTATTTGCACTTTTTTTACCCACAATCTCCAACAGAGAATGAATGGCCTTTAAGACTCTGTAGACCCTGAAAAGGTACAAAGACAGTCTCCATAAGGACCTTCCCTTTTAAACCTTCCTGTTTAAATGCTCAAACTACAATTACCATAAGATTGCAGGATCTTCCTTCCATCTTTCCCTCTCCATTAGCTAAGCTAAGCAGCTCAGCCAATAAAGAACCTCCATAACAGACAGTAGGTCAAGTGTAGTAAAGCATTTTCTCAACTACATTGGGATCATCTCCTGTGGGGGTTTCCCAGCTAGTTCAACCTCCATGTCTGTTACAACAGTTTGACCATAGCTTTCCACGCCTCACCCAGTTACCCTATGTTTCTCTTCTAAGCTCTGTGGAACAAGGGGTTAAAACACAAAGAATCCCAAATTATATAATTCATTGTCACACACCCAGCAGGAATCAGCAAGCACACACTCAGTAACTGCACAGCATTATATAACACTAAAGCTTATATTAACAGTTTAGCTTCTATTCCCTTTTATGAGATGTTTTGCTCTCTCTCTACCTATTTTATGTGGAGGCTGAGTGGATTAGTTATGACATCATATATTGTTAGCATCATGATGGGGTCTACTAACCAAGTTACATATTCACTGACCTATAAAGGGGTTGTGCCACTAACAATAATGTATCTCTGTCAATAGAGCACAGTATTTTGAACATTTTTGTAATAGACACCTATTACAGGCCCATGCTCATTTAGTGTTAACACCTGCACTGATTGCATGTGATAAATGGGGGGGGGGGGGTAGTTCCCAGCAGGGTAAACACAGCGATACGTTTATTAGAAATCTATAACAAGTTGCAGAAGGCAACTTACACATACACTTACACATACACTTTGGCAAGTAAAAAAATTATTATATAAAGGGGTTTTATAGCTTTAGAAGTCATTAATTAATTCTCTCTTGCGACACTTGTATGTGAAAAAATGTAAACTTAAATCCATAGAAGGAACACATCCATAGAAGGAACACATCATTTTCCTAAAAGATTAGAATTTTGGAACCCCCTCCCCTCACCATCTGACTGATGTAATCTCATTGTAGCACAGGAAGTTTCAGCTCACAATGGGAGGGAGAAGTGATCCTTTCATACTGTAACAGCCCTGCAGCACATAGGGAATCTGATAACACCCCAGAGCCCTTCCGGTTTATCAGCATAATTTTAAACGTTTATTTTAGAAGGAAGGAGGCCATGGATAACAAATATAAGAAGATTACCAAAATCACAATGTCTAGATCTATGAGTAAGTGTCCCTGGTTTATCATGCTTGATTTTGATTTGCTTTAACACCATCATCATGATTTTTTTTCCAGCAAACTATACATCGATCTACTCATCTCTTTCTGCTGTGTAACATAATGCCTTTGGATCAGATAACATGTTCAATGTGATATGTACCCTTTAAATCATACATGTCGGAGATCACTTTAAGATACATCTTAACAGCTGATTAATATAAAATATCTAGCACATTCCAGAATCTGATCATTTAGTAAAATTATGTGTTCCTTCCATGGATTTAAGTTTACATTATTTCATACACAAGTGTAGAAATTACAAGAGGAAATTAATTAATGAGTTCTAAAGCTACAAAGCCACTTTAAATAATCATTTATTCCGAGCTTGAGTGCTATCAAAAGATGTCGCTAAAACTTTAATTGCTTGAGTATATGTGTAAGATAATAACTTGTGCCTTCTGCAACTTGTTATAGATTTCCAATAAAGTCAACTTGGATTAAGAAGTTTTCTATGTCTAGCCCTCAGGGCAGCTGATTATAGGTTTGACCTTTGAGATGCTGTGTATTTCCCACTTAATCATTGCTGGAATGAGCTGCTGCTAAGAAGGATCTATGGGATCCCTGTGGAATAAGTGAAGCCATCTAAAAATAATGAGTCTCTTTCTCTTTGCTCCCATTTTGTACTATATTCTGGTGAAGCTTAAACTGAGTATTAGCATTAAAAATAAAAAAAATATGAAGAAAATAAATCAGAGAATGTTTTGTTAATCGAGGAAAATGTATCATGCTGCTTATATACTACTCAACATGTGTATATATATATTAAATAAATATATACATATGTATATGTATATTCACTCCTTTCATTAAAGAAAAAAAGAATATAGAGAATATGGTACATATATTTTTTGATCATTCAAAGTTGTTCTTTCCTGATAAAAGGACTCAAAACTTTTCAGCTACAATACTACTGTTTGCCAGAGGAGAGTTTGCTCCCTGTGGCCAGAACAATGACACAAAATTGGTACCATCTTCATTTTATCTTGTTACCGTAACACACTTGGTGGCTTAGATTTAATCTTACAAATTACTCTAGTTTGGCCATCACTTTCTTCTTCAATTCAAAGACCCTATAGTTTTTACCATTTTCACCATTTTGTCATCAATCCACTGTGGAACTGAACAGCGTAATAGATATAATTAGGCCTTCCATAATAATACCGGATGGAAAAAGCAATGAACTTCCTCCTAGGAAGGCAATCAGAGTATTGGGCCCATAGGATGCAAACTGTGCTTAACAAGGTTTGGGGTTAAGGGACTGCTAGCATAGGCTATTTCATACTCAAGAGAAATATAAAGCAGTAACGCAAATCTCCATCCCAACACAGGAGGGAGGAAGTAATTTCACTCAGAGCTAAAACGTCTTAAATGATAGAAAACTTTCGACATATTCTATAAAGTCATTTTGAATTATGTATGTAAAAAAATATTTGTTTAACACGTTACAACCATGTTGCAAAAATTTATCCATATTATGAACTTCAAAAAACATTTCCGTTAGTAGATAAGGCTCTTGAAAATAATTACATTTTAAATTTATTTAAGGAATGTGCATAAATGTAAAAAAATACAAAAAATGTTGCTTTGTCATTATTGGTCTGATGAGATTCTAAGCCTGCTTTTTCAGCTGACATCTATCTCCCCTGATCACCTATATATGTGCATATTTGGCTGCATTTACTAAGGGCCCGATTCGCATTTTCCCGTCGTGTTACCCGAATATTTCCGATTTGCGATAATTTTCCCTGTATTGCCCCGGGTTTTTGGCACACGCGATCGGATTGCTGTGTATCGGCGCCGGCGTGCACGCGACGGAAAACGGGGGCGTGGCGGAACGATAACCCGACGGATTCAGAGAAACCGCCACATTTTTAAAAAAAAAGTGTGGCGGGATACGCGCTTACCGTCACCAAGTACAGGACGGTGCACTCCAGCGGACCTCGGGGAACTTCAGTGCAGCAGCGACATCTGGTGGACGTCGGAGGAACTGCCTTAGTGAATCGCCAGAAGACCCGAATCCACCGCACAGAACGCGTCGCTGGTTCGCGAATGGGCCGGGTAAGTAAATCTGCCCCTATGTGTTCATGGGTTTCAACAGCTAGCACAAGTTCTCATGTATTTCTATGGGCTAATACACACAACTATGGTTTCCATAACCCTGTGTATGAGGCAACTGTCTGGGCCACAGACAAGGACTGGAACAGGCAGTCATTTCACCTATAATTGACTTGTAAGCAAACCTCACATGTCGATGAAACACAGGTTGCATGCTTCCCGCGATAAGCTCACTTTCATGGGCTTGAAGTCCTAATCTTCTTTACGTACGCATGCCAGGGGGGCATGGAGGGGTGTGAAGGGGGAGTGTGGCCGGCTGCTTTAATTTCTACACCAGACAAACTATGTATGGGACCTCGCCAGAGACATCAAGGGTCCAGAGCAGCAACAGAGCAGAAACAGGACTATCATAAGGCGGCGCGCAAGCGTTGGCGTAAGATAAATGAACCCCATGGTATCTAAGATTCTCTCTAATATTTCATTGAACTACAGGGTATTTATCTAGCATAAGAGGAGGAGCCCTTTTAGGTAGTATTCTTTATAATAATAATTCCTTTTACTTATATTGCCCTTACAGATTAGGTTATGATTGGCTTATCCTAATTTGGTCATATTTCCATCTATGCGCAGACAGGTGCATAGGATAGACAACATATCATGTATTATATATACATGAGGCTCCAGTCTTCCTTACAGTGCGGAGGAGGGACCTCTTGAAGACCATCTTGGAGATGATGTTGTTTTGGAGGTCAAACAACACCTCCTGCAGTGGATTACTTCTTCAATAACAAAAGTATGAAATACTACATGCCGGGCTGAGCCTTCTCCATAGCCGGAAAGACGTTGCTGCAAAGACTTACTGGTAACGCCTGCGATCGGTGCTAGCACCGATCATAGGATTTATCCCGCAGATCACTGGCGGCTTCAAAAAGATGGCAATGCACATTGTAATAAATGAGGAAGAAAATCCCCACAGTAGGGCAATATATGGTAGGATCGATCAGAAAACCTCGGGTTAAAGTACCCTAGGGAGTCTAAAAAATAGCAAAAATTAAAATGAAAAAAGTTAAAATTAATATATAAAAAACCCATAAAAATTAGGGATGAGCGAGCACTAAAATGCTCGAGTGCTCGTTACTCGAGTCGAACTTTTTCCGATGCTCGAGTGCTCGTTTCGAATAATGAACCCCATTGAAGTCAATGGGAGACTCTAGCATTTTTCAAGGGGACCAAGGGTCTGCACAGGGAAGCTTGGCCAAACACCTGAAAACCTCAGAAAATGATATAAACACCACGGAAATGGACAGGAAACAGCAGAGGCAGCATGCATGGATGCTTCTGAGGCTGCTTAATTGCACCATTATGCCAAAATTATGGCATGGCGATGACAGAGTGACTGAATCAGGCTAGATAGCATCTAAAACATCCAATAATTGACCCAGACAATATAGGGGACGGCATGCGGAGGCAGCGGCAGCAGCGGCAGGCTAGAGAGTGGCATGGCGACATACCATAAATGGACTCAGGCTTCAAACCAATTTAAAAAACGCAAAAAATTAGCCTGACACAGCTCGTTTGCTAAGGGGACGACATGTGGAGGCAGCCATGGAGACGACTTCCATGATTAAGAGCGACAGTATGGGGCATCCACATTGCGCTGCTATGATTGAAACTTCAGGACTCCAGCATGGCGGCGACAGATGGGCCGAGTTCCATTATGCATCTGGTGAAACACCCGAAAATTCTACCTGACACATCTTATTTGATAAGGGGACGATGTATGGAGGCAGTAAGGTAGTAGTAGATTAAAGGTGCTGCAGTTAAAACTATGTTAGTTGGATCTTGGGATGGAGCTGGCGGTCCGCTACCAGGCGAGCTTTCTTCTGTCCAAGCCCCAGTCTCTCGGATCCTCCCCACCTAAAATGGGCCTGGGGACGGAAGCGTTTACTTTGAATAAATTATAATTTATTATAATAAATTATAATTAAAAAAGCAGGCGGGAGCTACAAACAGCACTTCTAAGAACCTTTTGTATAAGATCAAGTGTAGTACTGTTCTTATAAGAAATTGGCCTGGTTATGGCAGGGGAGGGGAACGTAAACAGATGCACAAGTAGCGCTGAAATAATATCGGTAAAAGATTGCCAGTATATTTTGTGGATAACACAGGGTGGCGACAAAGTTAACAAGTTTGATGTGGAAGCCGTGAAAACAACCCAAAATTCTGCCTGACACAGCTTTTTTGCTAAGGTGACGATGTATGGAGGCAGCTATATGGACGACTTTTGGAGGCAGCTATGGAGATGACGTGTGGAGGTAGCAATGGAGACAATTAAATTTGGATAGTGCCTGTATGTGGCAGTCCAAAAAAGTTTTCAAACCAGTGGAGCAGGTAGGTGGCCCTCCAGAAAAATTAAATAGATTGAGTGCCTGGTGTGGCACTCCCAAAAATTGTTTAAAACAGAGGACCGGGTAGGTGGCCCTCCAGAAAAATTAAATACATAGAGTACTATAGCTAGAGCCAGTTGGCCATGGCAAAAAATAGCCAGTTTCCTCTGCTTTAGTGTACAAAGAGGAGGAGAAGGAGGAGAATGAGGAGGAGGAGTGCATACATTATTCAGGTTGAGCTGCTTTTACCTGGTGTAGAAAGGAAATCCTGAGAAATCCAGGCTTTATCCATCTTGATAAGCGTCAGCCTGTCAACGATGTCACTCGACAGACATATACGCTTATCGGTGATGAATCCACCAGCTGCACTGAAAACCCGCTCTGACAATACGCTAGCGGCAGGGCAGGCAAGAACCTCCCAGGCGTACAGCACTAGTTCGGGCCACATGTCCAGCTTTGAAACCCAGTAGTTGTAGGGAGCTGTGTGATCATTTAGGACTATGGTATGGTCAGCTACGTACTCCCTCACCATCTTTCTGTAAAGATCAGCCCTACTCTGCCGAGACTCGGGATAGGTGACAGTGCTCGCCTACTCTCCCTCGCTACTTGTCCTGCATAAGTATGCCCTCTGCCGCTAGCGCTGTCAGAAGGGAAATACTGTTTCAGCTTGTGCACCAGGGCCTGCTGGTATATCATGCATTCTCACACTCCTTTCCTCTCCAGGGATGAGAGTGGAAAGATTTTGCTTGTACCGTGGGTCCAGGAGAGTGAATACCCAGTAATCGGTGCTGGAATAAATTCTTTGAACGCGAGGGTCACGCGATAGGCAGCCTAGCATGAAATCTGCATATGCGCCAGAGTCCCAACGCGCAAGAATTCACTCCCCTCACTGGCCTGACTCTTCATTTCCTCTACTTCTGCCCATACACGCTGAACAGTGAAGGACTGAGCAATGCTCCCTTCTTCTGTCTCGCCAACATTCTCCTCCTCTTCCTCCTCATCCTCCTCCACCTCCACCGATACGCTCTGAGAAACAGACCTGAGGGTTCTTTGGCTATCAACAAGGGAATCTTCTTCCCCCAACTCTTGTGACGAGCGCAAAGCTTCCGACTTCATGCTGACCAGAGAGTTTTTCAACAGGCCAAGCAGTGGGATGGTGAGGCTGATGATGGCGGCATCGCCACTGACCATCTGTGTTGACGCCTCAAAGTTACTCAGCACCTGACAGACATCAACGTCCACTCATCATTGTAGACTTGAGGAAGCTGACTGACCTGACTACAAGTTCTGGTGGAAGTTGACATCTGGCAGTCTACAATCGCTCTGCGCTGCTGGTAATCTCTGGATAACATGGTTAATGTTGAATTCCACCTCCTGGGCACGTCCTGACAGTGGGCTGCGCTACCCTGGGAGTGGCAGCATCTGTGCTGGACTTCCTGAAATGCGCACAGATGTGGCGCACCTTCGTGAGCAAATGAGACAGATTGGGGTATGTCTTGAGGAAACACTGAACTATGAGATTTAACGCATGGCACATGTGTCAGTCTGCTGAGTTGCAGAGCCGCCATCAGGTTACGGCCGTTGTCACACACAACCACGCCTGGCTTCAGATTCAGCGGTGCCAGCCACAGATGAGTCTGCACCGTGATGCCCTGTAATAGCTCTTGGGCGGTGTGCCTTTTATAGCCTAGGCTCAGCAGTTTGAGCACCACCTGCTGTCGCTTAACGATGGCACTGCTGCTGTGCCTAGAGCCACCGCCTGATGGCGCCATGCCCATAGATGGTAATTCGGAGGAGGAGGTGGAGGAGGGGTGGGAGGAGGAGGAGGCATAGTAGGCCTGAGAGACCTGGACCGAGGTAGGCCCCGCAATCCTGGGCATCGGCAGTATATGAGCAGCCCCAGGGTCAGACTCGGTCCCAGCCTCCACCAAGTTAACCCAATGTGCTGTCAGCGATATATAGTGGTCCTGCCCGGCAGCACTTGTCCACGTGTCCGTGGTCAGGTGGACCTTGTCAGAAATGGTGTTGGTCAGGGCACGGGTGATGTTGTCTGACACGTGCTGGTGCAGGGCTGGGACGGCACACCGGGAAAAGTAGTGGCAGCTGGGGACCGAATACCGAGTGGAGGCCGCCGCCATGAGATTGCAAAAGGCCTCGGTCTCTACCAGCCTAAAGGGCAGCATCTCCAGGCTGAGTAATTTGGAGAAGTGGACATTGAGGGCTTGGGCGTGTGGGTGGGTTGCACTGTATTTCCTCTTGCGCTCCAGTGTCTGGGGTATAGAGAGCTGGAAGCCGCGCATGGAGACATTGGTGGACGCTGTGGAGGATCGTGGAGGCGAAGGTGTGGTTTTCCCCCGGGAGGTGTTTGTGTCGGGGTCCTTGGCAGGGGGCTGACTAGCAGAGGCAGCAAATGACACAGGGGAAGGAGCCAGTGGTGGACCCGGTCGGAGGTGAACGGCCTTGGTTCTATTGAGTGGGGTGTTTAGCATTCATATGCCTGCGCATACTTGTGGTGGTTAAGCTAGTAGTGGTGGAACCCCTGCTGATCCTGGTGTGGCACAGGTTGCACACCACAGTCCGTCGGTCATCCGTTGTTTCTTTAAAGAACCTCCAGACTTCAGAAAATCTAGTCTTTGCCACGGAAGCTTCACTACGTGAAACATTTGGTGCTGATGCACCAGCTCTGGCACTGCCTCTCCGTCTGGCCCCACCACTGCCTCTTCCAACCTGTTCTGGTATAGGACTTGCCTCCGTCTCACCAGCACTGTATTCACCCAGCCTATCAACCCAGCTTGGGTCTGTCACCTCATCATCCTCCGATCCCTCAGTCTGCTCCCCCCTCAGACTTCCTGCCCTGACAACAACTTCACCACTGTCTGACAACCGTGTCTCCTCATCGTCCTCATTTACACACTTCTTCCACTATGTCAAGAAGGTCTTCATGACCCACAGACTGGGACCGGTGGAAAACCTGGGCATCGGGAAAGAGCTATGCAGTAACCGGACAAGTGGTTTGTGACTCTGGGAAGGGTCCAGAAAACAGTTCCTCAGAGTATGCCGGTTCAAATGTCAAATTTTCCTGGGAGGGGGCAGACTGGGGGGAAGGAGGTTGAGGTGGAGGAGATGGAGGAGTGCTCACTTGGGTAACATGGGTGGACTGCGTGGAAGACTGACTGGTGGACAAATGGCTAGAAGCATTGTCCGCAATCCACGACATAACCTGTTCGCACTGTTCTGGCCTCAACAGTGCTCTACGAGTCCCAGTAACTTGAGACATGAAGCTAGTGAGTGTAGCTCTGCGGCATTCCCCTGCTCCCTCATCAGCAGGTGGTGTCTCACCTCGCCCAGGACCACGGCCTCTGACCCCTGCAGTAGTTGGACACCCACGCCATCATCCTCTACCCCTAGCCCTCGGGTTCAACATTTTCAAAATTAAAGTCTATTATATAGACAAAACAGAAATGTAAACTGTACATTTTTTGTGTTTTTTTTTTGTTTTTTTGTGTGTGTTTTTTGTGTTTTTTATTTTTTGTGTTTTTTTATTTTTTTGTGTTTTTTAAATTTTTTCATAGAACAAAACGTGCAGAAGAAATCACACAGCAACCACAGAAGATGATGATTGCTATGGCTAGTTTCTAACCTACACTGGCAGCACACAACAGGATTTTCTAAAAAAAAAAAATCGGCAGGCTGTGCCTAATTCAATCAAACCCCCATATAAATTGTCCCACTTAGGTGTTTGAGATGGATATGTGTGACACTAAGAGCTAAATAGCAAATTCGTCACAATATGGTACTAGCTGCACTACTAGTGCCAGCAAGCCCAACCACAAGCAAAGAAAAAAAAAATAAAATATAACGCTATTGTAGCCCTAAGAAGGGCTATTGGGTTCTTGTAGAATCACTCCTGCCTAACACTATTCTAATAGAGCACCCTAACGCTTTCCCTGAGCAGCAGCAGCTCTCTCCCTAACAGCATCCAGACAGAGAATGATCCGAGCAGCGCGGGCAGGGGCTAGTATATTCCAGGGTCACCTGATCAGGCCAGCCAACCACTGCTATCGACCTGTAAGTGTACCACGTGATCCTGGGTGTAGTACAGAGTCTCCTGGCTTGTGATTGGCTCTGTTTCTGGCCGCCAAAAATCTAAACGCCGCAAGATGACATTTTCTCGAGCGGGACGAAATACTCGTCTGAGCACCGATCAGTTGCGAGTTTGCTAATGCTCGGACAAGCAGCAAGCTTGGACGAGTATGTTCGCTCATCTCTAATAAAAATTCTAATCACCCCCTTTTCCCTAGTACTGATATAAATATAAATAAACAGTAAAAATCATAAACACATTAGGTATTACGGAATCCAAAAATACCCAATCTATTAAAATATAATAATGGTTTTTCACTGCTTTTAACCCCATAATGGAAAATAGCGCCAAACTCGAAAATGGCACTTTTTTGCCATTTTGAAAAATATATAAAAAATATCTAAAAATGTGATCAAACGGTTGTACAGTCCTGAAAATGACAGCATTGAAAACATAAAAGTTGCAAAAATGACACAACCTACAGCTCCGTACACCAAAGTGTGAAAAAGTTATTAACGCCAGAAGATGGCAAAATAAAAGAAAAAATTTGTACAGGAGGTTTTAATTTTTGTAAAAGTATGAAAACATTATAAAACCTTTACAAATTTGGTATCCCCAAGCCCACAAGAAGAGGGATCATTTTCACTGCATTTGGAATTTTTTTCGTGCTTCCCAGTACACGGCATGGAATATTCAATACCATCAATTTGTGCAATTTGTTACGCAGAAATAAATCCACCACCAAGCTCTTTACATGTAAAAATAAAAATGTTATAGATTTTTGATGGTGGGGAGTGAAAAAAGGAAATAAAAAAACAAAAAAGGGCCAGGTCATTAAGGAGTTAATAAAATGCAGTTAAATTTTAAATAATTATGGCTTTTCAAGGTAGTGCGAAGTATTGCGTGTACTCGCAGAATGGAGAGGCCAGACAAAGTTAAGTCATTGTTAAATTATATTGCAAAGAGTGCCTCAAGTTCTATGGAATTCTATGAGCTTTTGTGCAAAGCCCTTCAGCTCACCCCAATTCAAAAATGCAAGGATGTCTCAGCCACAGGTCACTAATGCTCTATGATAACTTAATCTGTGGGCCTTCCACATGCCTCTGTGATGACTTTCCCACAATATGTCATACCCAGTTGCCACTACTCTTGGGTGGTCCATCCCCACACAGCACCAATAGGTTGTGGAGAAAATAAGGTGTACACTATGCAATGCCAATAGTCACAATTTTCACATCACAGATTATATATGTGGAAAAGTAAGCATCGGCAGGGACATTATATCTCTTAAACTGCCCAATGGGTCAATGTAATGGTGGATCTTGGTGTAATCTTGGTGACACATATATTGCCTCCACTGTGGATAGCAGAACATTACTACTTGCCTCTGTTTGCCTCCTCCTTCTACTCTGCTTTTTCATCTCCCGCCTCCTTTTACTTCCCAAAGTAGGGAAACTCCTATAGAAACTTCCTGGTTTAAATGAAACTTTTAGCAATAAAATTTAAAAAAAAACTTTTTAGAAACATGGAAACTTTTTTAAAAACCAAAACTTTGTGGAAAAATAAACATTTTTGAAAAACAAACAAAACTATTTATTAAAAAAATTAACTACACAACCAATTTTTTTAAATGGCAATTCCCATGATTCTGACATGCGTAGCTTTATATGGTTATAACTTTTGAACACTGTTACTTATCAAAGCGATTCTGAGATTGTTTGTTCCCCACATGATGTACTTCATTTTAGTGGTATATTTTGGCTAATAAGTTTTGCGTTTATTTACCAAAAAAAAAAAAGAATGATGAATTTTTTGAAAAATTTGCCATTTTCGAAATTCTAAATCATTGCGTTTTCAGGCAGATAGATTTACCACCTAAATAACTTGCCGAATAACATTTCCCATATGTCTACTGTACATTTTCATAATTTGTGAAATGTCTGGATAATTTATTTTGACGTCACGCGGCTTACAAATCGAATATCGCTTTTCCGTATTTTTCAGAATTGACAATTTTGGGGATAAATACAGTTTTGATTGAAATTTTACATATTTAGCATCAAATTCCCCTATATAACCAACCCATTTTCAAATCTGCACCCCTCAAACTATCAGAAACAGCTTTTGCGAAGATTGTTAACCCCTTGAGATCTTCATAGTAATTGAATCAAAATGGAGGTGAAATTTAGAATGGTCAAATTGTGTCGGTTATACGTTCATTTAGCCCTAACATTTATACATTTCCAAAAGATGAAAAGAGAAAACCCACCATACAATTTGTTTTATAATTTCTCCCGAGTACAGAGACCCCCCACACGTGGTCGTGACTTGTTTTATGGGCGCACGGCGAGGCGCAGAAGGGAAGGAGGGGCCTGCAGCTGCCAGGATTTTAGTTTCCTCATTGGCCCCTTTTGTAGGCTATAAAATTTTCGCTTTTCCGTTATTGGTGCCATGTGACGGCATTTTTTTTGCGGGATGAGATGCTTTTTCCAGTGTTACCATTTTGGGGTTGGTATTCCCTATTGTTGAAAATTTAGGAGCTTTTTTTTAGGGCAGGAGTAGAAAAGCATCAAATCTGTACTGGATTTTTGACTTTTTTTTTTTTTGGTGTTCACCGTATAATCATGTTATCTTTATTTTACGGGTCGATACGATTACAGGGATACCATACATGAATATTTTTTCTTACGTTTTACTAAATTTGTCAAATAAAACCCTAATGTGGGGAAAAAATTGATCATTTTTGTATTGCGTCTTCCAAGTGGCATAACATTTTTATTTTTTGGCTACGGAGCTGGTTGATGGCTTGTTTTTTGCGGGACATATTGTACTTTGCATCAGTATCATTCTGGAGTACATATGTTTTTTTGATCACTTTTTATAGCATTTTTTGTGGGATTGAATAGGTAAAAATCATAATTTTTGAGAGTTTATAACAGTTTTTTTTACAACGTTTATTGTACGGGTTCAATAATTATTTTCTGTTATTCTACGTGTTTGTTATGGACGCGGTGATACTATATATGTGGGGTTTGTGTTATGATTTAGACTTTTTTTTAGTTATATGTCTCTTTATATGTTTTGGGGCTTTTGGGCATTTTTAGTGATTTATTACTTTATTTTTTATTGAATTTTTTTTTTTTACTTTTTCACTATTTTACCATGGGACATGAAAAAGCAATCATTTGATTGCTTGTTCATGATAATATCCAGCAATACAGAAGTATTACAGGGTATTAGCAGTGTCAGCCATCTTACTGTCAGTGACTGCAGGCAGTGCTGGGGACCAGATCGGGTCCCAGCACTGCCATAACAACGATCGGTGCCCCCCGAAAACGGTTCTGGGGGACTGATCGTGGGGGAGAGACCCCCTAGAGGCATTTTAGATGCCGCGGTCATGCTGACCGCGGCATCTAACGGGTTAAGCAACCGTGATCGGAGCAAACTCCCATTGCGGGTGTTACACTGGGGTGCCGGCTATCAGTCACAGCCGGCACCCCGTGTTTTCCGATGCCGGTTCGGCTCAGATCTTGAGCTGAACAGGCATCGGGTCTGCGTCCTATATATCGGACACTGAGTGCTAAGTCACTGAGCTCAGCGTCCGATATATCGGACGAAGAGCGGGAAGGGGTTAACAAGTATAAACAAAATATAATTAATCAGTATATTTCCCACTTTACAAATAACCTGGAGATTTATGCTTTAATGTGTATTCATAAACTGGCTAGGGCAGCAGGTTCAGAATTTACACTGGTTTCTAATTAGCACTCTTTTTAATACTTCATGGCCAGCTTTGCAGAGTATTAAGTAGAGATCAAAACCCACTGTGATATATAACATTACTTTAACAACTTTTTGTTAGGGGACAACACAATGGGGGGAATTTATCATTGGGTTTTTTGTCTATGTTTGGCATAGTTTTGGCGCAGTTGTGGTACAAATGTTGATTTGTGACTTTACGTTGCACCAAATGAACATAGGACAGTGCACTTTGACATCGAACTTTTTTGCGGAAAATTCCTTATTTGCATACACTGGCGTTTGACTCCAGTCAAATTGGTGACAAAGCACCACCAAATTCATTAAAACATCAAGGAACATGCGCCCCAAAAAAAGAACATTTTTTTTAAAACCTAAGAAAAAAAATGTTACGAGACAAACAAAAAAAAACAAATCCAACAACATACAACAACATCAGACTTACTGGATAAATTCAGATAAAACAAAAATGGAATTGAACATAGACAACCAAGTCAAAGACAAATTGTAATGATGATCCCCCCCCCCAATGAGTACAATTCAAAATAACCCCCCCAATGAGTACAATTCACATTGCTTTCACGCAACATTATCACATTTTATTTTTGCTATTTCAACCTGTGACCATCTCTCGCAGGGGTATTCTGGTCTGGGCATTCACATTCAGTTTCATTAATCTGCCATATTTAACCGGTTCGCTCACGGGCTGAGCCCCCTCCATAGCCGGTAAGTCTTTGCTGCATATTGCAGAAAAGGCTTACCGGTGCTAGCACCGATCGCGGGTGTTATCACAGCGATGGCTGCCAGCAAAGCTGCCGGCAGCCTCAAAAAGATAGCGGCGCATTTTACCTGGGATCGCCGCTCCCCCGTGACGTCATTGGAGAGCGGTGATCCATCTCCATGGTAGCCTCGGGTCTTCGGTTTTAACCCCTTCATTACAATGTGATGAGGAGGAAAATCCCCATATACTGCCATACTGTAGTATGGCAGTATATGATAGGATCGATCAGACAACCTAGGGTTAAAGTACCCTAGGGAGTCTGAAAAATAGTAAAAATAAAAATAAAAAAAAGTTTAAAAAAAGAATTATAATAAAAAAAACTAAAATTTGGGGAGTGAAAAATGGACATGAAAAAACAGGAAAGGGCCCGGTTCTTAACCGGTTAAACATTTCTTAAATTAGATGTTATTAAAAAAAAGTACCCTTGTGAAGATAATTTCTCATAAATGTAGTGATATGGTCTCTTAGAAACAAGACTGTGTCCTTGGATACGGCAACCACTGCTGGAGGAATTGCCCAAAGAAATAAAAGGTTTTTGTGTATAAAATGTCCAGGAGTTACTGCATGGCCCACAGCCGTCCTGTGGTAATGATCGCTGAAGCCAGGTGGTCAGGCAGGGCTCAATAGCGCATGTGCCACAGCCATCCGGTGGTAATGAACGCTGAGTCCAGGGAGTCAGGCAGGGCTCAATAGCGCATGTCTGGCCACTGCTGCCTAAATGTGAGGTGGTCGTATCTGAGGAAGCTATCTCGTTTCTAAGGGACAACATGACTACATTTATGAGAAATTATCTTTTTTAATGACATCCAATTGAAAAAATATTTACATATGGCAAATGAATGGCCAGATGGGAATACCCCTTTAGCTTTCAAACAGTCATGTTCAATGATGAGTGTGGTGCAACCGTGGATCATCCATATGGATGGAACCAGCCTTTGTCAAGCAATGAACATAGTGTTACCCTGTTCCCTGTGGACACCATGGGGCACATGTATCAAACTTTTGGTTTGTCTGTTTCTTTAATTTTTGAGACTTTTCATGGTGCATGTGCTCATTTGCAACTTTGTTGTGCCTAAAACTGTCTTCCTTCAAAGTTGAAGACATCACCTGAATCCAGATGTGAAAGTTGCGACTTTTTAAAAAAATCAGATCAGAAGAAAGGCCAAGAAAAGTCCCCCAAAACAAGGACAAAGTCAGACTTATGATATATGTGCCTCCATGTGTTTAATTATTTAAACCTTTTATTACTGTCTTGACCCCCTTTCTGTGACATTATGGCTGATAATACTGAAATAAGCCAAAGTTGCCCTTTTTCCTATAAATCCCAAGTGTGTTATTTATCACTAACTTTTAAAAAAAATTTAAGAATTTGCCAAAATTGATTTCACAAATAAACATGTGTTATACATTTTTGAATAATTTTAAGCCAAGCAATTTTTCATCCACAATCAATATATTTTTTATAATTTTCATTTGACAAAGCTATTTGAGTTGGGTTTTTAAATGGCATAATTTTGAGGTGTATATAATGTTTAACATCAACTTGTCCATACTATTTCTGGTAGAATGCAAATGCAGCAATTCCACAATGTTTTTGAAGCATGAATGTCCTTTTCATCTATTATTGATTCACTGTTACAGTGATTATACAGTGATTCCTTATACACATAGGGGCTTATTTACAAAGGGTCCCATGGCCCCATTTCCGTTGGGTTTTCCAACATTTTCAGGGATCGCGCCTGGGACAGGCATTTAGAAGGGGATTGTCGCACTCAATTGGATTTTGATGCATCGGTGCTGGCTTTCATGCGTCAGAAAATGAGGGGCACAAAGGAATATATCTTGTTATAGTACCTTGTCCTTACCACATATACATTTGCAAATGTAAATCAGATCACCTCTAAGGGGTCTTTCTCCAATGCTGGGCAATCATAATTTTTGTAGACTTTCACTTTGAGAAAGGCTTTCCATCCCAATAAGGAATTTGGTAGATCATATTTGAACATACTGTAACTCACTTATGTGGAACCAAAAATGCATTCATTTTAAGATGTAATCTAACAAGGAATTTAGTATTAGAAATATTACATTAGCATCCTAACTTGAGTACTATAACTTAGCTAATTTTTACCGTATACTCAAGTTCTTTTTTGATTTGCTGAGTATGCAGTCTCACGGGAGCACAGGAGCAGTACTTTAAGTAACTTGAAATATTGCTTGCTATGTTATTTCCCCCATTCTCATACAAGTCATTCATAAGGAGACTGAAGAGACTAGGTCCCAACTGACTCTTGTGGTACCCAATTGCTGACTTCCCTAAGTACCATTTATGACTCTTTGTTTTCTTCCCACAACCAATTCTTGACCCATGTGCATTTGTGATTATTTAAAAGTGATTATTTGTGATTATACTCGAGTCAAGAATAAAAAACAAAAAGTGAACTCACCCACTGATGCTCCCCGGTATCCATCACGGCTCCAACATCGGGTCCTGGTCCCTCACAGTCTCCGTGACGTCAGCCGCATCGGCACACACTATGATGTCAGCTTGCAGCTGACATCATGGTGCATGCAACAGACCGGGAGGGGCTGGCAGGCTATATACTTGAGGGGGAAGGCAGGATATATACTGGAGGGGGGCAGGCAGGGTATATACTCGAGGGGGCTGGCAGGCTATATGCTCCAGGGGGCTGGCAGGCTATATACTTGAGGGGGCTGGCAGGCTATATACTTGATGGGGCTTGCTGGCTATATGCTCCAGGGGGCTGGCAGGCTATATACTGGGTGGGGGGGGGGCTGTGATCAATGCATTTCCCACCCTCGGCTTATACTTGAGTCGATAGGTTTTTCCATTTTTTGTCATAATTAGGGGTCTCGGCTTATACTGGGGTTGGCTTATACTCAAGTATATATACGGTAATAAAAAAAATGTATGTTATATACAGTATAGTACAGTATAGTTCAGTATATACTCGAGTATAAGCCAAGACCCCTAATTTTACCACAAAAACCTGAGAAAATATATTGACTTGAGTATAAGCCGGGGGTGGAAAATGCATTGATCACAGCCTCCCTAGAATATCACCTGCCAGACCCTGCCACATAGTATATAGCCAGCACCTGCCCCCCAGTATATAGCCTGCCAGCCCATTTCCCCTAGTATATAGCCAGCCCCCTGCCCCAGTATATAGCCAGCTCCCTTCCCCAGTATAATGCCAGCCCCCTGCCCCAGTATATAGCTAGCCCCCTTGCCCCAGTATATAGCCGCAGCAAGGGATGCCGGAAACGTGTGTTTTGATATTTTTTAACTTGAGTATAAGCCGAGTTTGGGTTTTCAGCACATTTTTTTTTTGCTGAAAATCTAGGCTTATACTCGAGTATATATGGTAATTAAAAATGTATTAACTTAGAAGCACAATTATGATATTGTTGTTTTTTTTTATTTTTTTAATTATATTTTTGGCTGAATATGTCCTGATATATGTATCCAAAGGTGAACAGCTTTTCAATCTAATCTAGTTTCTCTATACTGGGTCACAAAGTGCATTATATTTGTGTATAAATTGTGAGTTGCCATTTTCTCAGAGCTTTGTTAGCATGTTACTATGCAACATCTTTACTTATGCGCCGCTGTATGATAGCCCATCTGACCATCCGGTGCAGCCAGATACATCAAGAGCCTCTTGATGTATCTGGAAGGGACCTGCGCTGAAGAAAACATATGAAAATTTGCTGGCTGCAGGGAGTGAGCCCCCAAACAGGAAGCCCCACTCCAGCCCACATCCTGCCGGCTATGCCCACCGCTGATCTACCGTGCTCTCCCCCTTCATATCCCTCAGCATCGTGGTGGAAGGGGGAAAATAATCATAAGTGCTGGTTGGCGCAGAAACGATGATAAATACCCCCAATGCTTCTCAGCTCAGTACTCAGAATGGGAGCTATGACTTGTATCAAGAAGAGCAAGTTTGTGTCCATTATACAATCAGGACAGAGTTTATCCCCTAAAGGTAAGTAATGAATCCTTCTATTAAATAACTCTAATAAGGAACTTGACATATGTAAAGAATTTATGTTGAAAGTATACCTTGGAAATTTGTATAGCCTTACTTTATACAAGGGGTTTTTCATGATTTCACTGAGGTCATTACATTTTGCCACCAGCAATAATTTCTTTTTAAATGGGTAATTTGGTTTTGTTAATTAAAGTTTATTAAACCAGGGTTATTAAACTAAAATACCCATTTTAGAGAAGAATATCATTGCTGGTAGCAATATTTAAAGACCATATAATTTTTTACCCAATATCTAGGGCAATATACAGTATATATTCCATTTACCATAGAATCACTGTGTTTCTCAAAATATTGAATAAGTCTATATAGTTTTAGCTATGTTAAGATGATTTACATTCCCAAATTCCTCAATATTTCCCATATACAGTTTAAAAAGAAGTTTACAAACACTTTACAAATAGACACATATACAAAATTTTCTCACTATTTGACATAAAATCTGAATAAACCATGCTTATTTAAGGTCAAATAGGAATACAAAAATTATTTATATTTGCCAAATAAAGAGAGAGAGAGAGAGAGGTAGTTTAAGGCAGTTTATGACATGCAAAGTCAAATGTTTACATACACTAAGATTGCTATGCCTTTAAACAATTTTGGACAGCCAATATGATGATGCCATGTATTTGGAAGCTTCTTTTAGATTTATTGGCAACACCTGACATTTTGACAAACCTGTGGAAGTATTTTAAGGCACACCTGAAACTCATTGCTTCTTTATGTAACATCATGGGAAGGTCTAAAGAAGTCAGCCTTAATTTCAGGAAGAGAAAATTCCAACCAGGCACCAGCCTGTGTGTGTCATTATCCAATGTGAAGCGAGTACTGTATAGACATTGGCTGGTAAACCATTCTGCTAGGAAGAAGCAGTTACTCCAAATGAACAATAAAAAGCCAGAATAATGTTTGCTAACACTCACAGGAACAAAGACCTTAATTTTTGGTCTGATCCAACTAAAATGGAATTGTTCAGCCATAATGGCCATTGCTACATTTGGAGGAAAAATGGAGAAGCTTGCAAGCCAGAGACCACCATACCAACTATGAAACATTGGGGTATCAGCGTGTTGTGAGTATTTTTTGCTGCAGGATGGATTGGTGCAATTCAAAAAATAGATGACCACAAAGCTTGGGCACAAGTGGGTCCTCCAAATGGAACAATTACACAAAACATACTGCTAAAAATTGCTTAAAAAAGATTCTTTCTCATTGTTTTGTGATTTGGCAAATATAAATAATTTTGGCAAGAACAGACTAGGAGATATCTCTCTACATGTTTCTACATTAACCTAGAGGGCGGTTAAAGAGTTGTAACATCTCTACCCATGCTTACTTGTCCACATATCACTTGTGGCTCCCCAAAGCTGCAGAGGGAGCCACAGGTGTTTCCATGTGTTTTTCTTGGTGTTAACCACTGCAGCTCATGTTTAATTTTAAGAGGCCTGGTCATACACATGGTGCTCAGATTGTTGCTCGCATCAGGGACTGTTCGCAAGATGTATAAATGACACATGTTATATCTTCTGCACATTGGGGCAGATATACTTACCCGGTCCATTCGCGATCCAGCGGCGCGTTCTCTGCGGTGGATTCGGGTCCGGCCGGGATTCACTAAGGTAGTTCCTCCGACGTCCACCAGGTGGCGCTGCTGCGCTGAACTCCGCTGAGTCCCGCCGTAATGCATTGAAGTTCACCGGCCTATTCCTGGTGAAGGTAAGCGCGAGTCCAGCAACACTTTTTTTTTTTTTTTTAAATCAGGCGTTTTTTCCGAATGCGTCGGGTTTTCGTTCGGCCACGCCCCCGATTTCCATCGCATGCATGCCAGCACCGATCCGCCACAATCCGATTGCGTGCGCCAAAATCCCGGGGCAATACAGGGAAAATCGGCGCAAATCGGAAATATTCGGGTAACACTTTGGGAAAGCGCGAAACGGGCCCTTAGTAAATTACCCCCATTGCTTGAAAACATGCTACTTCATCACTCTTTGTGATGCAATCGACAAATGCCTTAACTTTGTCTCTCCATTCTAGGAATACACAAGCAGTACTTGACACTGCCTTGACTGCCCTGCAATTGTGTATAAGTAACACATGATATTGCTGTCTAATGGGAAGCCGCCGTATGTCTACAGACTGCACACCACTTGTTTAGACTATGGTAAAACTTAATACTCTTAAAGTTAAATAACTAAATACAGATTCAAAACACCGCTTTTGATTTTAACGCCATTTTCTCTAAGGTGTCGGACTGCCTATCTATACATGATTGCCCCTCTGTCGCAACAGGTGGTTAGGGTGTCACTGGGCTTCATAAAACTGATTCACTGATATGTTCACTATGACCTGCGCTTCTATTCTTTCCACTCACCCCCACATAAAACGCACACACGCATAGATTTTTTTTGGGGGAGGTGTCGATACTTAGAACCCTACACTCCGCAAATATAAGACTAATCTCCTGGTCAGACCATTGCATTGGAAACTAAATGAGACTCTCCTTTACCACAGTGTCATAAGGGTGTCACTACGTAATTCTCTTCTCCAATATTATGCTGATAACTCTCCCTCAGTTCATTCCCTGTCAATACTGTGGAAAGCACATAAGGGGGTTTTACAGTGGTTATGCTATCTCTAAAGCTTCCTACAAAAAAAGGGAGATGAGACAAGTGAGGCAATAATGTGTGCATGAACTTAAGGCTTTAGAAAGTACATTTGTGGCCTTTCCGTCTCCTACAGTTTTGGTTCTCACCCTCCATGCCCAATTACGGTAAATAGATTTGGCAGGGGATGAAAAACTATTCAGATATGCTATCCAGATAACACAAACTTATAAGACAGTATATGCAGCTAACTTTCCACCTATGATTTAGGACATTCAGAGTATCTTAACTAAATGTCAGCCTTTTTGCTGTTGGTACTCATAGCGGCTATAAAATGTCTACCCTGTCTAAACTTCTATATTTATATAGTAGTTTGGACCCTACTTGTACACGTCCCTGGGGTTTGTTTGTGGGGGGAGGGTGTGAGAGACGCAGAATTTCTAAATCGGCCTTGACTGCAGGGACAACTAGTGGGGGACTGCCATTTCCTGATATGAACCTTTAATACTTAGCGGCCCACTGCCATATTGCTTCATTGTCTATGATGCATGCATATAACATAAAAAAAAAGTTTAAAAGATAAAAAAAATTAATAAAATATTAAAAATTCAAATCACCCCCCTTTCCCTAGAACTGATATAAAACATAATAAACAGTAAAAAGCACAAACATATTAGGTATCGCCGCGTCCCAAAATGCCCGATCTATCAAAATATAAAAACGGTTATGGCCAGCGGTGACCTCCGAGGCGGGAAATGGCGCCCAAATGTCCGAAATGCGACTTTTACACCTTTTTACATCACATAAAAAATGAAATAAAAAATGATCAAAATGTCGCACAGACCTCAGAATGGTAGCAATTAAAACGTCCGCTCATTTCGCAAAAAATTACACCTCACACAGCTCCGTGCGCCAAAGTATGAAAAAGTTATTAGCGTCAGAAGATGGCAAAATTTTTTTTTTTGTACACATTCATTTAATTTTTGAAAATGTATTAAAACACAATAAAACCTATATAAATTTGGTATCACCGCGATCGCACCGAACCAAAGCTGAGGTGTTATTTTGAGTGCACAGTCAAAGTCGAAAAAACTGAGCCTACAAGAACGTGACGTTTTTTTTTTCAATTTTTCCACATTTGGAATTTTTTTTCAGCTTCGCAGTACACTGCATGTTAAAATAAATAACATTATGGGAAAGTAAAATTTGTTACGCACAAAATAAGCCCTCACACAGGTCTCTACACATAGAAATGAAAAAGTTATGGATTTTTGAAGTTGGAGAGCGAGAAATGAGCCCAAAAACCCTGCGTCCTTAAGGGGTTAAACTTTTTTTTGTTTTATTTTACCCCAAGGTGGGACGTGTACAAGTGATCATTTGAGCACTTGTTCATTGTAATATACTGCAATACTAATGTATTGCAGCATATTACGTAGTCAGGCTATTCATTCTGCAGAAGCTGAAAGCAGCGCTCTCTGATCGTGCAGAATGCATAATCCTAACAAGCTGCTACTGAAGGCAGCCCTGAGGTCCTTATCGGACCTCAGGGTTTCCATGGCAATGATGGCCACTTCCGTGACCTGCACGTAGGGTGCCAATCATTGGGGCAATGCACTATAGGGTTAAACAGGCAGGATTGTGGTGATCGTTGAGCCCAAATGATCGCACAGGCTCATTCTCTGAGCCTGAGCGATCGCCATGACGTAATTCCACCAGCATCCTATGATGTAGAATTATGTCAGAGTTCGGGAAGGAGTTAATATGCGTGCATATGGGCCAATATGGTTAATATGGTTAATATGACCTATTGCAACATTGATATGCCCATTATGACATCACAATGCCCATTATGACATCAGAGTGAACCATTGCCACAATGGCCCGTTATAACATCACATTTACTCATTAACGCAGTAGCCCATTATGGTACCACAATGACCCACTGCCACATTGGCCCATTATGACAGCACAATCACCCATTGGAATATTGCTCATGATTTATGGTTAGTAGACAGACCCTGTCTCCTTTTACTCTCTGGGAATTGCCTTGTGGTCTATTCTTCTTTTGTTTTATCTAGAGTCCCTGATGAGTGGTCCGGTATCTAAGTCTATTTTGGATCCAGTTCGTAAACAAATATATAGGCATTAAACACTGTTTTTCAGCAGAAAATGTTCTCATAAATCTTGAATTGGTGTTGGTTTAAAGACTTGGAGTTGGGGAGGATATGTCATAAATGTGTGTGAATATCTATGTGTGTGAGAGAGAGGCTTATGAATGGTGACTGTTTCCTTGTATATGCATTCCCTATAACAGTTATTACTGAATACAGCTACTGAAATAAATCACAGTGGAACAAGTGTTTTGGTTTATTTTGCAATTGATACAAAAAACTTAAATGCACTCTAAAAAAAATTGCAACTTTGCATTGTTAGATAAATAAGGTTCTATCTCCTAAATAAATGTAGACAAATTATTATCCTCTTCTCTAAACACCCGGTTTAATTTTTTATCCTCTGACATAAATTAATATTCCCTTGTCAGAAGCCCAAGCTACTCATTATCCCCTCTCAATCTGCTTCAATTTAATTAATTACCAAATCTAGAATGCTCAAGTTCATTAGTAAAACCCTTCCTGATGTAAATGATTTAATAGAATCACACACCCAAGTAATATGCTTTACTTTTAATTTATTATCTATTATTAAAATAGAGATAGGAACTGTTTACCGGCCATCTATTTACAGTTAGAAACTGTTACTAGGTTTACTAATTATTCTAAATAAAAGATGAAGTTGTGAAAGGGAATTTTTATTAATTAAGGAAAATAATTAGGTAGAATTAGAGCTTTGCATCAGTTATAGGGTAAATGTTTAAAGGGAACCACATTTTTATAAATACAGCTAGTGACAGGTTTCTATCGAGCACTTTTTGTTTTATGCATTGTGAACCAAACATGCCTTTAGAATGCTGTAGCAACACTGATGCAAAAATATATCTTGTTTAATACCGGAACCAAGTGATTTTGCTCACAAAACAATTATAAAATTCAGGATCTTGGGAAAGTTGGGTGCAGACTGGCTGCTGTGTTTCACTGAGCTTTCTGAACTGTCCAGACATGACTAATCAACTTAAGCTGGATGATGCAAAAAAGGCAAAAAAGATCTTCTTTTATTTCATGTCAGCCTTGGGACAGGGAGGTGTACAGCAGGTACACAATTACAGCGATGGACAGTTTTGCGCACTCCTGTTCTTCGTCTAGCCGTATAACTAGCAATTCAGGGAATGACACGCTAAATGCTGAAAACTCCTGGTGGTTCTAATTAGAGTGTGTCATTTGATTGTGGGTTCAAAAAGTCATGTGATTCCGTGAACCTGGATACAATCAAAGATCTCGAAGTCACGTGACTATACCAGCTGAGGTGAAGAAAATAAACAGATCACCACCCATACTTGTGAGTGGGACAGTTGCTATGCTGCAAACCCAAAACATTAAAAACAATTAGTCAGATATAACTTTATACTCACACACAATGACTAATGCACTACGTAAACCAAGACAGCACATTCCTTACATTAATATTTAGAAAAAACCCTGAACCACGTGGTTTTTTTAAAAAAAAATTATAAAATGCATGATCTTGGGAAAACTGGGTGCAGACTGGTTGCTGTGTTTCACTGAGTTTCCTGAACTGTCTAGACAGGACTAATCAAACTGAGCAGGTTCACTCATATACAGCAGTTGGGGGATAGTGCAGCAGATTGAGTGTGTCTTGCGTGGCCGGCCCCACTCATCTTATCCTCCCCAATCCCATGCCTCTTCTCAGCTTATCATGTGACTAAGGAGATGTCATCTAAAGTCTTTACTCGAGTTACATTTTCAACATTTACCCAATAGGGGAACAGCTTATTGCTAGCACTTGCGATTATTTGCGCCTTTCTACGGGAGCGTGAATGAGATGAACGTTACTCAGGACCCCACCAGATATATCAAGAGCCCGGGGGCCTTTTGATGTATCTGACAGTGATGGCATATGATAAATAACCCCCAGGGTATCTATCTGACCCTACAAAATCTCACAAAATCACAGTATGCCTCCATAGAGAATGTGGAGGAGTGGAAGTCCATTGTCACATGCTGTTATTTCATTTCATCAGATACATACAAGGGTAGACATTGCAAATGTAAAAGGAATTTCGATAACATCACCTTGGTCACATGACAGTGCCCAATGATGTAACAGCTCTCATTGTTACATGCAGCAACATGTCTGGCAGTAAGACCTGTCAATCAGGAACAAGGAAGCAGGGTTATGCAAGTAAATGTTACTTTATTGGACACATCAGATGATTGCATATAAGTTTACAAAATGATTTTTTAATGTTTCAGCCATGGAAAGGAGCCATTTAAGGAGAAGAGCAGTGCCTTTTTTTTAAATAAAATATTTATTCATTTTATATAAAATGTTACAAACAGGGTTACATGCTTATCACAGTACATCATACATACATCAATGTTATACTTTGCACAATAATATTAAAAGGGTTGTCCACTTTCAATACCTTACGATTTTCTAGGTCTCTGCCTGCTGTCCTGCTACAGAAAGCTTCTATTTTTACTTCCATTGGATAAAAATCTGTCCATGTGAGGGTGGAGGAAAACCTAACAATGAGTTGCAGGACCTTCAAAGTCGATCATGGTCGAGCCATATTATTTCTTGGGCCACAGGGACATACTTGTAACGTCTGCCTCTATGCACTATTCACATCAAGGATAGGATCCCTAGAAGGTTATGCAGAAAGCCCTGGTACTCCAGGGTTGAGGTTGGGATGCATTTTGATCTACGGGTCCCACATAGCGTGGAAGCTCAGGAGAGAGCCGTTTCTAAGGGTGATCAGTCTCAACCATGTTAAAAGAGAGGATAGATGGGGGTTGCTTAGCCGACGAAAGTATATAACCTGTTATTTTGGGTATATTGCCTATACCTATTCCCAGTAAGGACAGTGATAGGTTCGGGTAAAGTTTAAGGTTTGTAATTCTAGAACATACCCTAAATACCTTTTTCCAAAATAGATTTATTATCCTACATCCCCAAAATATATAATAGAGAGTGCCCACTTCTCCACACTCCCTCCACGCATCCGATGCCCCAGGGTACATTTTAGCTAATCTACTCTGCACTAAGTACCATCATGTTAGAAGCTTATGGTGAACTTCCATGACACTTGCTGAGTGGGATGCCTTTGAGGCCAAGTATATAGCTTGGTCTCATTCTGTTTTATTAAATTCGCTTCTCAGATCCCTATGCCATTTAATCATAGATTAGTGGGTTCATGGACCACAATGCCCTAGGATGTTGTATGTGGTCCACTTTTTTGTGGTTCTAGTAGTTTAGCTAATTGGTCTCGGATTTCAACAGTTGGGCTTTTAAGCTTCTTCAGCTAGGGTTTGATTTGGGAGTATAGGAGAAAGTCTGACGTATTTAAAGAGTAAAGGTCTTTAAATTGTTGGAAAGGTCTAATACCTTGTCCCTCAAACAATTCACTTACTAATCCCCTTGTGCAGCCAATGAAGAACAGGCAACTCTGGGTTTATTATCTTGAGAGACTCTAGAGGAATAGAAACAACTTTCCCCAGCAAAGAAGTTGCTGTAGTAGCTAGTTTCCATGCTACTACTGATGCTCGCAGGGTCGGAGTTGACTGGGAGGGAGTACTTTCCCATGCTAAATGTGTTATTAGAAGGGTACTTAAGGAGTTCTCTCCCACCAGTCTCCACTTGTCTATGTTAGGCCACAAAGATGCATTAGATTCACAGCACCACTCCTTACACTGTTGTTTTGCTATCGCCTTATAATAGAGGTGAAGATTTGGGACTCCCAACCTGATTGATGATTTGGGCTAGTGAAGGAGCTTTGGAGCCTATGCCCATTCCATATGACATTTGTCTTTGGAACTTATCGATTATATATTTAGGGACAGGTACTATCATGGTTCTGAAAGTGTACAAAATCTTTGGTAGTATCAGCATTTCATAAAGGGTAATTTTACATAACCATGAGTGTTCCTTGTGACCAAAATCTTTTGCATTTTTTTTTAAATTTATCAAGCAAGGGGATAAAATTCATTGGAACCATTTTACATAGAGGTGTTTTATTTTTTTATTCCCAGATATTGTCCCATTCCCACTTAAATGGGAAGACAGTACATATCGCCTTCTTTATGCTGTTGTGGATTTTGCTCCCCAAAAAAGGGACTTACCTATGTTCACCCTATAATACGATACCTCCCCAAATTTTTCCAAAGATAATACTGCCTGTTTCAGGGAATCCACCGGGTTTGACAATGCTAAGACCACATCATCAGCGAAAAAACTGATTTTGTGTTCTTCCGAAACACCTCTATTTTGAGGTCTGTCCTAATGGCCTCTGCCAGGGGCTGCATAATCATAACAAATATTAAGGGTGATAGGGGACACCCCTGACGGGTGCCATTCCAGTACCCTTGCGGAAGGCTTCATATACAAAGCCTGTATTGCTCTCAATATAGAGCCATCAAAACCATACTTAGCCAGTGTGAAAAAGGCGAATCCCCAATGGATCCTGTCAAATGCCTTCTCTGCATTCAAAGTGAGGAGCACAGAAGGCATTTGAGAAATCTTCATAGCTGACACCAGGTCCTCTCTCCTAGTGTGATCCGGGTCCTGTCTGTCCTTATGTATCAAACCGGGAACACCTGGAGGATTGTATTTTCTAGGATTTTTATGTATAGCTTTGTGTCACAGTTTAGTAATGAGATTGATCTGAAGTTTGATGTCCAGACAATCTGATAGTGGACTCCAGTTCCGCAGGAGCAATAGAGGAATTTTGTTTAGCTAGCTGGTCTGGCTTTATGGTGGATGGTAACTCAATGATAGTCTAAGTGGGTTGGGGAATGGTTGAATCATCTTTTAAATTGTAAAGTCCTTCATAGAAGGATTTAAACATATTGGAGATGGTAAGGGTGTGTGTTTCCCTTTACTGGGGGCTTAAGAGTCACTTGAGCGTAAGAAAAATGGAATGGCAGATTTGGTTCTGGGGGGTTTGATCCTAGCGGTCATCAGCCTACTTGGTTTGTTGAAAGAGGGGTAGTAAGAAGCTTTAATCCCTGTCAGCTGCTTGGTGTATTGTGATAACAAGATCACTCTCAGGGACTGTTGGAAAGTAACCAGGGCTGTGTATGCATCCTTATTATTATTACTCCGGAAAGATTGCTCCAGGAGCTTAATTTTTTGTAGGCGCTTGTCAATTTCTTGCTCATTGGCTTTTCTGGGTTGGGCACTAATGTGCCTCTGACACCTATTTTATGGGCTACCCAAAGGTCTTCCAGTGTAATTCTGTCAACATTAGTAGAGAAGTAGAGAATGATTTATGTCTATGAGAAAAGAAAGAATAGTCTCTAGTCATGGGATTGAGGCAACTTTAGCTATCAATAGATGCCTTCTTGTGTCAACCACTGTCCTAATGAAGGGGGAGATCCCCTGCCCTGGTTGGTTGAGTCTAGATTGGGATATGGGACCAAATTGAAATCCCCACATATAATCAAGTGACCATCCTGGAAAATCTGTATTACCTTCAGGGTTTTTTTTAAAGAATCGGAGTTGGATCTTTTTGGGACTAGTAAACGTTTACTAGTGTAAAATGGACTGAGTTAATAGAGCATACCAAGGCAAGATATCTACCCCCTCATCGCTTTGGGATCTATGTACTTCAAACCCTAGATTGTCACTCAATGCTATACATACTCCGGCAACCTTTGCCTTCACATTTGCTAAAAAAATATGGGGGAGCCTTGAGTGGGCATATCTAGGACATTTATTTTTAGCAAAATGGGTCTCGTGCAGACATATTGGTGCTTATCTACTAAGGGTCCCTCAGCTGCATTTTCGTCAGGTTTTCTGACTTTTCGGGGATTGCACCGTGGATTGTGTCGCACGCGATTGGATTTTGGTGTATCAGCGCCGGCTTGCAAGTGACAGAAATCGGGGGCGAGCCGTCAGACGATCCAACGGATTCGGACTAAGCAAGGGATTTAACATTTAAATTTGTGTCGCATCCAATACACTGGGAGGAAGATGGTGAACTCCGGCGGACCTGAGAGGGGAAGTGACAAGAGCAGGAAATCGGGCGCACAATTTTCTTGAATCACGGCAGATGTGCATCCCGGCGGACATTGTGGAACACGTAGGACCGGGTAAGTAAATGTGTCCCGTTATGTCCACTTTGTTTTTCAGTGAGTCTTTCCAAACTGACACTCTTTTGTAGGGAGAGTTTTAGACCCTTTGCATTAAGACATTATTTTAACAGCTATAAACCATATATATGGATGATAATAAAGTGCCTGTGGTGCATAAATACTCCTTGAGACTCGACTTTGTGCTGAGATTGATAATCTTCTGTGCTCTTTACTCAAAACAATCTGAAATGAAAACAATGAAACCTATTGGTGATGGAGGGGACATTTAAATACTGTTGTCATCGCCCCCTGTAAAGACTTCACAAACATTTAACACAAAAAAACACAATAAACTGGTTAGCAACTTGAGTGCAATCCTTGGAAATTGCTGATGGTCAAGCATTTTTCTGCAGCGGAAGAGGTTCTCTCGGTCTGATACCCCACGAGAATGTGGGTGACACCATCTTTTCTCACCACAAATTTAAAGGGAAATCCCCACTTGTATTGGATGTTGTTCTCCCTCAGTAGCACAGTAGTTGGTCCAAATTTCTTCTGTGCCTGCAAAGTTGCCAAAGAGGCGAACACCAGAAAATGGTTCTGGAAGAGATTACATTTTGGAGGAGGCATACATAAGTTGTTCTCTAACATGGAAGTAATACAGCCTGGCTATAGCATCTCCCTGCAGGTTTTCCATGATTGATTTTGGCTTGAGAAGTCTATGACCTCTTACTACCAGGCTTCTTGTTTTGGAACATTTGGTAGGACCGCAGATATGAGTTGGGAAAGATGCACTTAGATCCACCAGAGAGACAGCATCAGGGATTCCCCTGAATTTAACATTATTCCTCCTTCCTCTGTCTTCCATAGCTGCCATTTTAAGCTTCATTCTTTCTACCTTCTCCTCGAGGTTGCAATTGGCATCTATTATCTCGTTATGGGAGCTAGAAACCGAGTTCTTAGGGCAATGCATTTTAATAATAGGTTTTTATAAAAAATTTATTTTGGGAGGGCTAATTTAAATAGCAGCTGCTCTTAAAGCTAGCAGCCTCTATTATTGGTATTTATTGGGGGACAAACACTTTTTATAAGAGTTAGATAACCCCTGTGGTATCTGTGCAGGACAGGTTGTGGAGGGGAGGTATATTTCTCCAAGGTTCCTCTCATATGTGAAGTAGCAGTCCAGAGACTCACCTGCTGCCTAATTAATGAGGTGTTCAGAAGGAAGGTATTTAGGGAAAGTCAGGTGGGCAATTCTCTCTCTCTACCTGGAGACACAAGGCCTGTCTGTGTGAGAGCCACATGCAAGTAAGGTTGCAATACTGTTGTGTTTGTTAGCTGGCAGGGAGAAGCCCTCCAGTTGTTAGTTAGGGCTGTACTTTGTATAGTCAGTGCCGGACAGGCAAGGATTTTTGTTTGTGAATGTTTTGTGTTTCTTTTCTTGCAACCTTCTACAATAAACCTGACCCAGAGTCAGCTTCTACCTACCTGCTGCTGTTTGCCTCGTATTGATGGAAAAAGAAGCGTGACCTTTGACTCCAGCAAAGGCGATCCCTAATCTATTTCTTACACCCCATTGGTTGTTTAATGTGTATGGGGCCTCCCAACTTTCCCAAAGTCACATGTCAGCTGAGAGAATTATGGGTGTTTTGCATTTCAACATCCAATACTTTTTAAAAATATAAAAACAAGTCATAAAATAGTAACCTGATATGTCCCATACCTAGCATAACATATTGCATATGTCTTTATGGAAACACAATGGGGCACATTTACTAAGGGTCCGCAGCCGCGAATCCGTCGGGTTTTTCCCGAATATTTCCGCTTTGCGCTGTATTTTACGGGATTGTGGCGCACGCAATCGTTTTTTGGCGCAATCGCGCCGACTTTCACGCGACAGAAATCGGGGGGCGTGGCCACCGGACAAGCCGAAGGATTCGGAAAAACTGCGGAATTTAAAAAGCCATTTGTGTCGCAAGATCAAGCACTCACATACACCAGAAAAAAGCAGGTGAACTCCGGCGAACCTCGGCGCATCAGCGACACCTGGTGAATATCGGCGCACAGACCTTAGTGAATCCCGGCAGAACCCGAATCAACGCTGGAGAACCCGCCGCTGGATCGTGACTGGACCGGGTAAGTAAATGTGTCCCAATATATGCTTTATATTTTTTCAGGATGGGATAAGGAAATCTATGCCTCTTTTAGCTACCTTTTAAGGTAGCTCCCTTGACATGAAGCTGACCTGCAGGAAGCCTTATGACATAAGGGATTAAAACCAAACCAGCATATCTATTCCAGAAGGAACAGATTCCCATGTAATTGTAGACAGCACTGTTTCGACCTGGTTGGGTCTCTTCAGTACATCTTAAGGAACTTGTTTGGCAGAATGAGAGGCTTTTGATTAGGGTCGGGAAGTAAGAGTTCTCCTTATGGATACTGCCAATTGAGGCTGCAGTGTAGGCATGTGGAGACTTATAGCCATAGACGCTCCACAAGAGGATACTGGGAAAATATGCAAATACGTTTTCCAGGATGGGATAAGGAAAACCACACCTCTTTTAGCTACCTCATAAGAATGCCCGCTTGTCATAAAGCATGACCTTCAGGAAGCCTTATGACATGATTAAAACAAAACCAGTATATCTATTCCAGAAGGAACAAATTGCCAACTGAAGCACTGTTTCAACCTAGTTGGGTCTCTGCAGTTCTTTTTCTGACAACTGAAGTTACAATTTTCAAAATATGATTATATGAGGTCTTGAAAAGAAAATGAATTAGGAATGATAATACATTAATTTATTTTTAGAATTTTTAATACAATTATATTTTTTATGAAACTTTGGATGTAGCATGATTAAATAAAAAATATATTAATAAATGATGAGTGGAAAAAAAACAACTACTATTTCTTAAAGCAAACCTTTTAGAAACTCTACACAATTGTAAATACATTTATTCTTGTGAATGCGAACACTGACTAAAAGAAGCATAGAAGCTTATCCCCTTATCCTCTGTTCTGTATTATCTCTTGAATAATTCAGTGCCTATAGTCTGCCCAAGTTCAATTCATTGTCAAACACACTCAAGTTTAGTGTGAATCACATTAGAATGAAAGTTGAATTTTTTATGAAGGATTATGTAGTGCAAAATGTGTTGTGTTCTCCAAGGTGCATTAAGTCCAAGTAAACCCAATTTCTGTAAGAAAATGTCAACACCTGAATTTTTTTCCATGAATTAATCACCTTGTTTGCCCTACTTCTAAAAACATTTTTCTATAGCTATGCAAGCTTTATTATGGTAAATATGTTTTTGCTTTATTTTGAAAAAGACAAATTTTAACCACCAAGTCTTTTTTTTTTACCTAGTTTATTGTATTAAAATATCATTTCTGGATTTAGTTGACATAATAATTAATAGAATTTTATTGACTATTGTATTAGCATAATTCTGTGTTATGGAGCAGTGAGATAATAGCGTATTGCTTATTCAACTGTATGCATGTCCTGTAGACATGAACATTAATGAAAGTTGTACAATCATGGTCACAGGTAGTACAATAATTATTGGGCCACCTAATGGGCCTGGTCACAGTGGCAACCTCAGTGACTACTACCCTTACTACATATCTTACAACCCATACAACCCAAACATTTTCATTGGTTCATAAATTTGTTATGAATCAGGCATTTTTCAGGCACCAAATGGAATCTGAATTTATTCTTATTCGCTTCAGAAGAATCTTTAAAAATGTTAGATATCTAATACTGTTATTCTACCTAGGAGCAAAGAGAGGTGGATGGGCAATGGTAAAAATAAGCTTTTTAAAAGGTTTGCATCAATTAAAGGCATGAACTGGAAGCAACTCCTTTCTATTAATGTCATTGAAGAAAGACAATCAAGTCTATTGTTATATCCCTAGGTACCAGTAAGTAAAAGTCAATGAAACCTGATGTACCTAATTTAGTTATTGCCTCGGATCTTCCTATCCATTTGTCACTAGTCATGATGATGTCTGATGGGAGCACACAGGAGGCTACATTATAGGGAAATTTCTCCCTGCAATTTCCCTGCAATGGGCAATGTCCCTGCAGACTAGGCCATTCCTACAGAAGATTAACCGCCCTGATAAGGGCAAACTAACAGATGAACCTGCTAATGGACCCTGAGAAACCCTGCAAATGGATGGGGAAAACTTACTTTCCCTGCCAGCGGCTGGATGGTGACGCAGGAGTACAAACAACATATAAAAGACAGACTGGCACACAGAACAAGGTTAAATCCAAGATGGTGGCAAGGTACAGATTCAAATAGGAAGTGAATGGTTAAATAAACATTGTAGAGCTCGGATGCACGGAATAGAAAAAGTAATAGCAATAACAATAAATGCAGATTAAGTGTAAGAGGACTGCAATAACCTATAACCTGCAATCAGAACTGGGAAGATATATAAGGAGTTCCTGGTTGCTTCCCCAGGAGCTAACTGGTTCAGCTGTCCATCACTCATAATCATAACTAATAACTAATACTAACACAGGTTCAGATCGCACTACCCAGCTTTCCATAGGAATACACACCCAGCGCAGCCAAGGGAACTGCCTCTGAAAGGCAGCTTTCAGTCAGCGATCTCTTCCAAGCGGCCCTGGGTGGTGCTACAAGGACCGAAACCCATTCATACCACTGTAGGAGAATTCAGCGAGTCCTAACAGATTCTTTTTAAGTCATGTATAAATATTTTGAAAATAGTCATAAGTATGAAGAGCCTTATATCTTGTTTAAATGTTATTGTTGAACATTTTTAACCCTGCAAAACTGCAGACTGCATAATTATTAGCTCTGAGGTTCTACCTCATATACTCGAGTATAAGCCTAGTTTTACAGCACAAAAAAATGTGCTGAAAACCCAAACTCGGCTTATACTCGAGTAAAAAATATATAGGTTTTACCAGGTTTTTGTGGTAAAATTAGGGCCTCGGCTTATACTTGGGTCGGCTTATACTCGAGTATATACGGTAAATAATTATACCTTTGTATTTGCAGTTGGTTGCAGCAGAACTGTGATATCTTAATTCCACCTTTGCAGCTCCTGCATGGGGCTATGGTTCCTTCAGCCTGAATAACCTTCAGCTCTCTCCATTGAATGGCTCAAATCCTCACATTTCTTCTGAGTAACTGCTTTAGTATAACGGTGGTGGATTAAGTGTCCCATGGGCCCCGGGCTGTTCACACAACTAGAGCCCCCCCAGCATCCAAAGCAAAATGTGCCCCGATGTTAGGACTTAAGTACTACTCTATATCTTCTATATACTCTATACCCTATATATCTGCTATATACTCTATATATGCCCTTTATATCCTCTATATCCCTAATATAATAATGTTCATAAAAGTAATTTAATGATGAACTTCAATTGTGCCCTTATAGCCCATCTATTTAGGAAAGCCAATCACATTCCCTATAAAACCATTCACCCTGACTAATGTCCAGACCAGATCTCCCAGACAGTGTACAGTCATAGCCAAAAGTTACATGATACAAATGTTAATTTTTACAAAGTCTACTGCATCAGGTTTCATAATGGCAATTTGCATATACTCCAGAATGTTATAAAGAGTGATTATCTTAACAGCAATTAATTGCAAAGTCAATATTTGCCTAGAAAATGATCTTTTTCCCCCAAAACACATTTCAACTTCATTGCAGCCCTGCCTTATGTCACAGGTGACCCCACGATCCATGTCTCGGATCGCCGGGACATCCGTGTCCTGCTGTGCCACGCAGCCTCCTTGTCCGGTTCTTGTCATGGGTGTCCCTGCGATCCATGTTGCGGATTGCGGATGCACCCGTGCTCCACTGTCCAGCCCTGCTCCCCCTCGCCTTCACTCACCTCTCCAGGCTCCTGGTTCCGCTCGGGTCCCGGCGTGTGGTCCGCGCGCCTCCTTCATTCCAGGCCGCTCGCTCCTGGTGCTGGGGCGTGCGCGAGACTCTCCAGGAACTTAAAGAGCCAGCATCCTCCTTATTGGTGCTGGCATCAAGGCTCTGCTATATAGCCGGCATTCCCTGCCGGTTCGTCATGTCCTGTTACTGAAGTGAAAGCCCTCTGTGTTCCCGAGCGTTTCCAGACGCCTCTGTGGATTCTGTGATTCCCGTGTTCTGTGGTGATTCCCGTGTTCTGTGGTGATTCCCGTGTTCCGTAGTGATTCCCATGTTCCGTGGTGTTCCGTGGTGTTCCGTGGTGTTCCCGTGTTCTGTGGTGTTCCGTGCTGTTCCTGTGTTCCTGTGTCCTGTGGCAGTCCTGGTATCCTGTGGCGGAACACATCAAACTGACGTCCTCCCAGTCCACCCCCGAACCCACTAAGTTGGCATGTGTTTTTTCTTCGCTCACTGGAGAGGTGCTGGACTGGGCTACTGCTCTATGGGATAGTGGTGACCCTGACATGAGAAAAATCCAGGCCAGGTTTGAACCACCTCAAGTTCGGCTACTTCACCCCTCCTGTCTGGTCCCAGTGTCCCCGTGACTCTGCAGCTTCCCAGAGCTGCTCCCGTGACTCCACAGCTTCCCAGAGCTGCTCCAGTGACTCTGCAGCTTCCCAGGGCTGCTCCAGCGGCGCCCAAGCCTCTGCAGCTTTCTAGAGCTACTCCAGCGGTGCTTCAGCATCCGCAGCTTCCAAGAGCTGCTCCCCTGCTCCAATGGCACCTCAGCCTCTGCAGCTTCCCAGAGCTGCTCCAGTGGCGCCTCAGCCTCCGCAGCTTCCGGCAGCTGCTCCAGTGGCTCTGTAGCTTCCCGCAGCTGCTCCAGTGGCTCTGTAGCTTCCCGCAGCTGCTCCAGTGGCTCTGCAGCTTCCCGCAGCTGCTCCAGTGGCTCTGCAGCTTCCCAGAGCTGCTCCAGTGGCTAAGCAGCTTCCCGCAGCTGCTCCAGTGACTCCGCAGCTTCCCACAGCTGCTCCAGTGGCTCCGCATCTTCCTGCAGCTGCTCCAGTGGCTCTGCAGCTTCCCGCAGCTGCTCCAGTGTCTCCGCAGCTTGCCACAGCTGCTCCAGCAGTGCCCAAGCCTCTGCAGCTTCCCAGAGCGGCTCTTGGGTCGCTTCAGCCTCCACAGCTTCCCAGAGCTGCTCCAGCGGCGCCTCAGCCTCCGCAGCTTCCTAGAGCTGCTCCAGCGGTGCACAAGCCTTCATAGCTTCCCGCAGCTGCTCCAGTGGCTCTGCAGCTTCCCACAGCTGCTCCAGTGGCTCTGCAGCTTCCCACAGCTGCTCCAGTGGCTCCGTAGCTTCCCGCAGCTGCTCCAGTGGCTCTGCAGCTTCCTACAGCTGCTCCAGTGGCTCCATAGCTTCCCATAGCTGCTCCAGTGGCTCCGCAGCTTCCTGCAGCTGCTCCAGTGGCTCCGTAGCTTCCCACAGCTGCTCCAGTGGCGCCCCAGCCTCCACAGCTTCCCAGAGCTGCTCCAGCGGCGCCTCAGCCTCCGCAGCTTCCTAGAGCTGCTCCAGCGGTGTACAAGCCTTCATAGCTTCCCGCAGCTGCTCCAGTGGCTCTGCAGCTTCCCACAGCTGCTCCAGTGGCTCCGTAGCTTCCCGCAGCTGCTCCAGTGGCTCTGCAGCTTCCTACAGCTGCTCCAGTGGCTCCGTAGCTTCCCATAGCTGCTCCAGTGGCTCCGCAGCTTCCTGCAGCTGCTCCAGTGGCTCCGTAGCTTCCCACAGCTGCTCCAGTGGCGCCCCAGCCTCCGCAGCTTCCCGCAGATGCTTCAGTGGCGCCCCGGCCTCCGCAGCTTGCCAGTGCTGCTCCAGTGGCGCCCCAGCCTCCGCAGCTTGCCAGTGCTGCTCTAGTGGCGCCCCAGCCTCCGCAGCTTGCCAGTGCTGCTCCAGTGGTGCCCCAGCCTCCGCAGCTTGCCAGTGCTGCTCCAGTGGCGCCCCAGCCTCTGCAGCTTGCCAGTGCTGCTCCAGTGGCGCCCCAGCCTCTGCAGGTTTCCAGTGCTGCTCCAGTGGCGCCCCAGCCTCTGCAGCTTGCCAGTGCTGCTCCAGTGGCGCCCCAGCCTCCGCAGCTTGCCAGTGCTGCTCCAGTGGCGCCCCAGCCTCCGCAGCTTGCCGGTGCTGCTCCAGTGGCGTCCCAGACTCTGCAGCTTCCCACGGCTGTTCCAGTGCCGCCCCAGACTCTGCAGCTTGCCAGTGCTGCTCCGGCCTACCCAGAGGCCGCTCCAGAGTCTCCACTGGCCTGCCCAGAGGCCGCTCCAGAGTCTCCACCGGCCTGCCCAGAGGCCACTCTAGAGTCTCCACCGGCTTGCCTAGAGGGCGCTGCGGTGTGCCAAAGGCTGACCCAGCCTGCGGCTTCCCAAGCCTTTTCTGTGACTGCTCTCCTCCTAAGGTGTCTCATCACCCAGAAGAATTAGAGAAGGCGAAAGAAAGAAGAACAGGGCACTGAAGAAGAAGAGAAGAGGAGCCCTAAGGAAGGGGTACTGTCACGGGTGACCCCGCGATCCATGTCTTGGATCACGGGGACACCCGTGTCTTGCAGTGCCACGTAGCCCCCCCCTGGTCTGGTTCTTGTCACGGGTTTCCCCGGGATCCATGTTGCGGATTGCGGGTGCACCCGTGCTCCGCTGTCCAGCCTTGCTCCCCCTTGCCTTCACTCACCTCTCCAGGCTCCTGATTCTGCTCGGGTCCGCGTGCCTACTTCATTCCCGGCCGCGCGTGCCCTAGCATCGCGAGACTCTCCAGGAACTTGAAGGGCCAGCATCCTCCTTATTGGTGCTGGCATCAAGGTTCTGCTATATAGCCTTGCAACTCCCAGCATTCCCTGCCGGATCTTCATGTCCTGTTACTGAAGTGAAAGCCCTCTGTGTTCCCGAGAGTTTCCAGACGCCTCTGTGGATTCTGTGATTCCCGTGTTCCGTGGTGATTCCCATGTTCCGTGGTAATTCCCATGTTCCGTGGTGATTCCCATGTTCCGTAGTGATCCATGGTGTTCCCGTGTTCTGTGGTGTTCCGTGGTGTTCCTGTGTTCTGTGGTGGTCCGTGGTGTTCCCTGCTGTTCCCGTGTTCCTGTGTCCTGGGGTGGTCCTGGTAATCTGTGGCATTCCAGGTATCCTGGGGCGGTTCTGTTATCCTGTGGTGGTCCTGTTATCCTGTGGCGGTCCTGGTATCTTGTGGTGGTCCGGTAATCCTGCCAGCCATCCCTGGTCCTGCCAGCCATCTGTCGTCCTGCCAGCCATCTGTGTTACTGCCTTAAAATGGTCCCCATGTCCCTACCTTGGCTGCTGCCGTGGGCCTAGTCGCACCCGTGCAGCGACCTGCTGACTCCTTCGCTCCGGCAAAGACCAGGAGTTTACTTAGACTCCACTCCCGGGTTGCGACTAAGGTTGTTATCCCCCGGGGTGGTCCAGGGAGTCCACTGACTATTCCCCTGAGATTGTGACACCTTAAAAGGAGCAGCTAACATCGTTTCAGTGATTGCTCCAATAACACAGGTGTGGGTGTTGATGAGGACAGGGCTGGAAATCAACCTGTCATGATTACGTAAGAGTCACACCACTGGACACTTTAAAAGGAGGCTGGTGCTTGGCATTATTGTTTCTCTTCTGTTAACCATGGTTATCTCTAAAGAAACACGTGCAGTCATCATTGCACTGCACAAAACTGGCCAAACAGGGAAGAGTATCTGAGCTAGAAAGATTGCACCTCAGTCAACAATCTATCGCATCATCAAGGAATACAAGGAGAGAGGTTTCATTGTTGCCAAAAAGGCGCCCAAGAAGGACCAGCAAGTTCCAGGACAGTCTCGTAAAAGTGTTTCAGCTTCGGGATCGGGCTACCAGCAGTGCAGATCTTGCTCAGGAATGGCAGCAGGCAGGTGTGAGTGCATCTGCACGCACTGTGAGGGCAGCAAAAGAGCCACTTCTCTCCAGAAAAAAACATCAGAGACAGACTGATATTCTGCAATAGGTACAGGGAGTGGACTGCTGAGGACTGGGGTAAAGTCATTTTCTCCCTTTTCCGATTGTTTGGAACATCTGGAAAACAGCTTGTTCGGAGAAGACAAGGTGAACAATAGCACCAGTCTTGTCTCATGCCAACTGTAAAGCATCCTGCAACCAATTATGTGTGGGGTTGCTTCTCAGCCAAGGAAATCGTCTCTCTCTCATTCTTGCCTAAAGACACATCCATGAACAAAGAATGGTACCAGAATGTCCTCCAAGAGCAACTTCTTCCAACGGTCCAAGAGCAGTTTGATGATGCCTTTTCCAGCATAATGGAGCACCTTGCCATAATGCTAAGGTGATAACTAAATGGCTCAGGGAACAAAACATAGAGATTTTGGGTCCATGGCCTGGAAACTCCCCAGATCTTAATCCCAGAACTTGTGGTCAATCATCAAGAGACTGGTGGACAAACAAAAACCAAAAAATTGTGACAAAATGCAAGGATTGATTGTGCAAGAATGGACTGTTATCAGTCAGGATTTGGTCCAGAAGTTGATTGTGAGCTGCCAGGGAGAATTGCAGAGGTCCTGAAGAAGAAGGGTCAACACTGTAAATATTCACTTGCTGCATTAACTCATTCTCATAACTGTCAATAAATGCTTTTGTTACTCATAATATGATTGCACTTGTATTTCTGTATGTGATAAAAACATCTGACAAGCACACATAAAAACCAGAGGGCAACAGATCATGTGAAAATATAATATTTGTGTTATTCTCAAAACTTTTGGCCATGACTGTCGGAGATGTGGACTGCTGCCCCTGGCTGTCCTGGCCTCTGTGCGCTTTGCACCTGATCTTCCCCTCATACTGTGAGCCAAGGCTCCTAATCTTACAACAAAAACTTGGAAAAGTTATTAAAGGGGTATTCCCATCTGGGCATTTACATTTAATTTGATTTATTTGTCATATGTAAACATTTCTTCAATTGGATGCTATTTTAAAAAATGTTCCTGTGTGAAGATAATTTGTCACACATGTAGCCATGTTGTCACTTAGAAACTAGATGGCTTCCTTGGATACAACCACCTCACATTTTGGCAGGGGTGGCCAGACATGCGCTATTGAGTCTTGCCTAACCACCTGGTTTCAGCGATCATTACCACAGGACGGCTGCAGGACCTGCAGTAACTCCCAGACATTTCATTTACAAACACCCTTTGTGTCTTTTTGCAATCACTCCAGCAGAGATGGCCGTATCCAAGGAGTCAACATTTATGAGAAATTATCTTCACACAGGTAAATTTTTTTAATAACATCTAATTGAAGAAATATTTATGTATGGCAGATTAATGAAATTGAATGCGAATGCCGAGACAAGAATACCCCTTCATCTGGAGTATAAGCGTAGGAAATGCAGCCACTACTCTAATAAAATTTCCACCAGCAGCTGCACCTCATTACTGAAAAGTCCACAGCAGAGCCCCCATTACAGAAATGTCCACAGTAGGGCCCCACTTTACTGAAATGTCCACAGCAAAGCCCACCTTTACTGAAATGTCCACAGCAGGGCCCCTATTTACTGAAATATCCACAGCAGATGCACCCCTTTAAAGAAATGTCTGCAGCACATGCCCCCTTTACTGAAATGTCAACAGCAGATGCCTCCCTTTAATGGAATGTCCACAACAGATGCCCCTTTTACTGAAATGTCAACAGCAGATGCCTCCCTTTAATGGAATGTCCACATCACATGCCCCCTTTAATAAAATGCCCACCGTAGATGCCTGCTTTAATGATATTTCAGCCACAGATGCCCCCTTTAATGAAATGTCCACAGCAGATGCCCCCTTTAATGAAATGTCCACAGCAGATGTACTATAGTAAGCTATAGTAAATAATATTTTAAAATATTGCTTACAATAATATAACTACTAGAATACTATTCTATATTTTCAGGAATATAGCTATAATATTACCACCAAAGTTTAAGAAAAATGCTACTATAATACTTCCCCATGAACAGAAATGTATCTTTTGTTGTTTTATATCATAATACATGCAAATAAATAAATACAGTAGCCATCATTTTCAGGTCTCCAATGTTAAATCATAATATCTACTAACCAGCATGATAAACTTAACTATTATTATTTCAAATAAAAGGCCCATCAGATGCCAATAAAACAACAAAACAAAAACAACACTTTAATCATCAGTCCTTGTATGTAGTGCCACTTTGATTAAATAAATTAAAACAGTCTTTCCACAGGACTATAGTGTATTTTGCAAGCAGTCAGGAGGGGGAATCAGGGGTACTGACATCAAATTAATGCAGAGCATAAAAATCTCAACCTCTCCACATCTGGTCCTTTGCTCACAATATATGACTCCCAGCCACGACCTTCAAAAACTCACTACACATTTCATCAAATAACATGGCTCATCAGGGGAGATAACAGCATAGTCCTGTATGTGGAACAGGGAGAGAAGGGATATATAATTATGCTCACTTGATCCCAAAGTGGGGGTGTTAAACATCAATAAGAACACAAAATGCATAAGAAAAGGAAACTGACTCCTTGCATATAGCAGACCTTGGTCACTAGAGGTCTATATAATAATGTGAAGGTTTTGGTGAGTTGAGGTTTAAACGTTCAGCCCCCTCTTCAGCCCCATATATATATAGACATACACACACACACCATTCCCAGAGAGAGTTAAAGGAGTTTGCCCATGAAAGAAAATTCTCAAGTTTTGATCCCTTAGTGATATTTACACAATAAAGATCCTTTTTACTACAATTTTACTCAGTTTTATTGTTGTTTTAGCTGTTATCACTCAGTGATGGTCAGTGTAAAATTTCCAGAGTTTGGGTGGGGGCTCTCTAAGCAGACAAGTCACGATTCCCTTGTGCTATGAGATGCTGTGTACTGACAATATATTAAAATATCATGGTTTAAGGTTTAGCTACACTTTCATTTAGCTTTTGAACATTCTACTAGTATCTGACACATAGAGAAAGAAAGATGAGACAGATCAGAGATGAGAGATGATGAAATTAATATATGGATATAAAACACAATGACACTCTCAGCTCTGCTAACTCACTTATAAAACCTGCAGGCAGCTATGCTAAAAAGATCTTATCTGTCTGTAGATTGTAGAGTAAGTCTCTGCATGACGCTGCATGCTGGCAGGAAGTGCCTGTGTCTGAGCTGGTCTTGTAATGCAGGGGAAAGGGGAGCACAAGGAGGCAGAGAGCACTGCAGACAGCAATAACTATTCATGATAGGAATCCGACCATAGTCAGAAGATTTATGGTCTGATCCAGGGACAATCAAAATTGTATACACCAGGACTGATAGACAGGTTGGAATTATATCTGTGAAATGCTGTATTTTTGTTATCACAGTGAATTACAGAATGTGTTATTTTGTTATAGTTTGTTTAAGAATCTTGTTTTCGTGGGAATAGCCCTTTAATGAGTCATGTAGTATGTGCCATAAATAGATATATTAGAAATAAAGCTACCTTTACAAAATATAAACCTTCAAACACATGTATTGAGATAGTAATAATAAATACATATGGGTTTTAGAACAAAACAATAAAATAACTAAAACCGTTGTAGTTTATATGTAACTGTTTATAGTATATTTAACTGTATTTTATTTTAACTTAAAACTGTTTGTAGATTTTATCTACAGCAGTCCCTGGTTGAAATATATTTTAATTCCAGGGCTCCCAACTGAACCAAAATGAGGAGATAAAAGGGCCAGTAAATATTTGTGGTACATCGTGCCAATGGATAGATGATGTTTAAACAAAGGTTTTAACAAAACTGTCCCATTGAGTTATTACATCTAGAAAAGCCCTAATCATCCAGAAAATAAATATTTACAATGTTAAAATATATGCAATAACCCCCCATTAATTATGTTTTACAGTGATATGCCTAAGCCTGGCCAAAACAACAGATCTACAGATGTCCGTACTATACTCGGTCAAAAATATATGAAGTCAAAAATATGTATAAACAATACATTTTTGACTTCGGGGGTCTTTTTTTAGTTTGGCATTGAAATATTGTATGTAATCTTACATTAATATATCACAAAATAAAGGCATTTCATCTTTTATTCATTGCTGTTATCATACTCATTTTTCAATGACAAGCATTAGCTGAAAAATAACGTTGGGCTATAATAGAGTGTACTACATTTTACACAATCCTGTCATAAAAACAACACATAAATACTGTTGCTGATAAAAGGGGGTGCTGCTGCATCATTATTATTATTTGTGTTTGAGCTATCCTTTTCTGAAAGCAAATTTACATAATCGGAGCAAATGTTATAATCAATTACCCTGCCAAGTGAAATAGCCCTGGTAGTCATTTACAAAATATAAGCCAAATACTATAAAAAACTGTGTCAGGGGAGAATAATCACAAGCATTGTTTCCTCTTAGGAGCAATGTGGGAAATTGTGGAATGACAATGTTTAATCCACTTTACCAGAAAACACTGTGAAGAAGGTTGTTTTTGGCCATATAGAAAGTTGTCCCATCATAGTCACCTTTTAATCCTGAACAAAATGTAAGTAAATAACATACATTATTAGTGAGTTAGTTAGTTAGTAACTTTATTCAGAAAAAGTCCAAGGCAGAATACTGAATAGCCCACCAACCAAATACATATTGACTAAATTGTTTAGCTCAGTTGTAAATAAAGGGGAAACACTTGATATAAAATGTACACAGGTTTGCAGTGAAGCCTCAGATTTATATCCTATGAATTATAGTTCCCTGCCTCTTCTGACAAACAGTGATTTGAAAAACTTTAAAGTGTGTGAGAGATATCTTTCTCTACAGACGCCATTTTGGTCTAAACGGCCACAATCTTGATTTAACCTTGATTTATCCAGCCATGTCATGATTCAAACTTCATTTTGTGTGAACTGTTTAAAAATTACTGTGACCTCGCTCCTCTCTGCAGCTTCTTTGTTTGAAGGCCATGTTGTGACTTATACAAAGCTAACACAAGGACAATTAGCATAAAAATTCTGTTTAGATGAGAACAAGGCCTCTGGAATATCTTAAAGGGAATGTTCTGGTATATTTAGCTGGCCAATAGCATTGCATTATTCTATCACCTTTTCACGCCTCCTTTCTGTGTTTTATATATGCGGCTGGGTGCTAATAAAGATTGTGAGTTCTGATTTTCTAAGAGACTGGTGTGCCTTGGTGTCTGCTCTCAACCGTTACCAGTAGCCATTTTGGCTAAAAGGCTTAATTCGAAAGTCACCTTAGAACTGAAGGGCTTTTTGAGCCCTAGATAACAATCATTTACATTGACCTCCCTGGTTTCAGCATACTAAAATGGACATTTGACCATCAAGGTGACCACAGAAGTGCAGGCGGCCAGTCTCCGGAATTGACAAAGAGCGCTAGGGGAACGTATACTTTTATTGTCTACCTTGACCGTCACTTCTGTTTCACTGGCTGGATGGAAAGGGTAAGGTCATTTCCTTGTGTGATATTTTGTACTTTGCCTTTAAATGTCCATATATGACAGTATGCTCACTTTAATTGTGGCAAAGGACCACTTGTAAGGTCACTGGACAGTCAGACAGTCTGTGATGTTAGCTGAAAATGTGAGACGGGAAGGAGTAACCCTTAGATTTCCAGAGTGCTAGAGTGGGAGGTATTCTGTTGGTGATTGTCAGATTATCATACTGTCTATAATACTATTTGACTCATGCCATTAAGGGTTGGCCATAGTGGTCAGAGATTTGCGGAGACCTGCCCTGGCCAGGTGTGCTTCCACTCCCTTGGGAATCTAAATGGTCTCGTATGACTGTAAGAACTAGTTGAGTATGAAGTAGAGCGACTCAGAGGGTCAATCTGAGGGCAGTGACTTGGTATAGCATCAGTCTAGTCAGGCAGTGACTCAGTGTAGAGTCCTTTGTGGAAGACTCAGGTGTCTAGTTTCTTTGGGGTCGTTAAATCGAGGTGTCGGCATCCATTAATAACCCTCCGTGTCTGTGGGGACAGGTTCCGTTGGCAGTGTTGCAGTCATAGACATTTAAGAAGTGTAGCGCACTGCGGAAAAAGCAGTGACTCAGATTGTCAGGTCCGTGATCATCTGGTGAGCGATCGACAGCCATTATATTTATATAAATCACAATAATGTCACCACTATGGATGAAATGTGTTGCTCTATTTAAGTATGTATTTTTAACACTATATATACATTGTAATCGTCACTTGTTTACAATAGAGGAGTGATGTTAATGTCTTGTATAAATAGCATCACTGTTGTATACACCTTTGCTTGAGAAAGGCTCCAGGCTTTGGGAGCCGAAACGTGTTGGAATAAAATAGTACGTTTTTGATCAAATTCAACCTCAAAGTGTTGTCATTTTTCTTCGTTTATATTTTGGATGAACTGAGGTCCTGGTTCTGGGACGTGCACCTGAGTGGTATTTATTATTTTGAGTGCTGCTATATATTTTTTACGAATATATATATATATATATATATATATATACATATATATATATATATATATATATATGAATAGAAATATATAGCAAAGGCTCATAAAAACTCATAAAACTGCTATAAAGTATTTATTATTGCTCAGCAATATAATTTATTTCATCATTTTAGATTTATGGCCCAGCAAATACTTTTCTTGATATTTAATATATCAAAATTATAAAACAAAAGGCATTTGCCGCTAAAATTTGTTGTGAAATCTATGATTTACTAGAGGATGAAGATTTGGTTTTCTCAGGACTTAATAAAATAGTAGCAAAATTGAATTAGCCTGGCATGAAGTTAAATTGCCTGACAAAAAATTGATACAACTATTGTGTTACTGGTTATGTACAACATCTATCAGATTTATCATGTTTTGAAGCCATGTCTAAGGGTGATCCTTCTGCTTTACAAAACAAACGTTAAGTTATTTTTCAAGTAATCTCATCGCAGAAAAGGATATTGTTAACTTGGTTTTATGACCCATCCATTATATGCTTCACTGTCTATGCCCCTTTGGAACCACGGAATGTTATTGCAAAGAGATTGTGATAATGTGCTTGTATGATGTTCTGAGCTATGCATCTGGGAGTTTTTTTTATGACTGAGGTAGCCTTATAGCAAGAAGCTATAAAAATAAGACAATAAATCTACATTTTTCAATTTCTCCTTGCTGTGAATTCTTACTGCAGCTATAAATTGTAGATTTCTTTTGAAACATAGATCAGAACTTTTCTGTGGAAACACTGCAATTATGAAACTTACTATTGCAGGAGGACTGTGGGATTTCATCTAAGCAATGCTTCCATCAAAGCTTGGTCAAAGTTATTCTCTATTCACAGAACACATAAGGTCAGGCGATTGGTATTTACAGGAAACAAGTGTTGTACTGTGCTTTTATTCTTATTTATATAGTCAATATATATAGTCATTATATATATATATATATATATATATATATATATATATATATATATATATATTGATATATATAGATATATATATATATACACAGGCAGTCCCCGGGTTACGTACAGGATAGGGTCCGGAGGTTTGTTCTTAAGTTGAATTTGTATGTAAGTCCAAACTGTATATTTTATCATTGTAGATCCAGACAAAAAAAAATTGGCCCCAGTGACAATTGGAGTTTAAACATTTTTTTGCTGTAATGGGACCAAGGATTATCAATAAAGCTTCATTACAGACTCCTTACAGCTGATCATTGCAGCCTGGGAATATAGTAAAGAATTCAGAGAGCTTCACCAGAGGTCAGAGGGGTCTGTCTGTAACTATGGGTTGTCTGTAAATTGGGTGTCCTTAAAGGAAACCTACCACTTAGAATGGTCGGTGTAAGCAGTGTCGGTGCTGGTGCCGGTACTTACTTTCATTAGTGTTATAAACCGCGGTATCGCGGTTTTAACACTTTTTAAACTCTAGAGTAGAACAGGCTTCGGCGCTGCGTGCGCGCGACCGTGCGCGTGCAACGTCTCCGTCATTTCCCATGTAGGCGCGCGCACGCAGCGCCGAAGCCTGTTCTACTGTAGAGTTTTAAAAGTGTTAAAACCGCGATACCGCAATTTTTAACACTAATGAAAGTAAGTACCGGCACCAGCTCATCCTGAGCTGGTGCTCGGTATTTACTGCTTACACCGACCATTCTAAGTGGTAGGTTTCCTTTAAGTAGGGGACCGCCTGTATATATATATATATATATATATATATATATATATATATATCACTTAAAACAATAAACATACATAACTACAAAAATGCCTTACATAAGTCAATTTCAGGTACAATTACATTTATAATTTAAAAAAAAGCTCATCACAAACAAGTATGCCTGTCACGAACCTGTCCAGCAACAACGCAAACTCCACCTGACTTGGAGCAAGCTGTCAGACTGGGTATGTTGTGGCAAAATAACCCTGTGATGTCCCAGCGGGATAAGGGCCAAATAATGGATGGGGGAGCGGACATGTAACAAAAAGACAGGCCATTCTTCACCCAAGGACACACAATCTGAGGGAGGGAAAACAGTGTCAAACTACTAGAGACAAGACACAGAGGCTCAATACAACATATAATAGCGAAGTCAGACAAAACTAGGGAAAATTCAAGATGGTGTCGAGCCACAGAGTCATATACTAAGAAAGTGGTACACCAAACGTGAAAAATCACACCATGGAGGAGTGACCTAAAAGTTATACTACCCCTTACCTGACAATCAATAGGTCATCAGGCTACAAAACATTTCACTGGGATAATTTATGAGCAACAGAGTGTAAAATCAAAATCTTCAAACCTAACTTTTATTAATACCATTAAAAATCATGTCAAACATGGTTGTGAATACATACACAATATCAACAGTCATCAGTACTAGAACTTAAAATATGAACAGATAATGTAACAGTGTGAAACGGTCTGACTAGTCTGTAGAGAAGATTGATTGTAGGGGTGGGATCAGGCAAAGGGAACCAGTCAACCAGTGTCCAGGCCAGGAGATACCAGGATTGCACTTATTACAACCTTTTGCTGAATTTCCCTAGTTCCCAAGGTTTTAACTCCCGGCCTTTAAAGGGCAGTCCCTAGAAGGACTCGGAGGCCCTGATATTACCTACACAGTATCTTGAATCGTCTCCAGGTCCAAACTAAATGGGCCTTTCATCCGGGGTAGAAAACATTTTTTTGTGATGAACGATGATGGTCAGGATGGACAGTGATCACATCCCAACTGCAGGACAGTGGTATCCTATGAGTTGAAAAGGTACAGTGGTGCAGATACACAGAATAGCAAACAAAGTAATGGCAACAAGCAAGCACAAAGAGAGTACAGTAACTAGTCCCCTCTCAAGGAACTGGGCAGAAAATAAAGGTGCATACAAAACAAGCTGCAACTCACAGCCAGCTTTCCCTAAGGAATGATCCTGAAAGGGACTGTCAATCAAGGTGTGGCTTTCAAGCACAGAAGCCTGAAATCTGATCCCATTCAGAGCAATTACTAGTTTGAACAGTACCTCTGGGTTCATAATGATTTTCACAAAATTGCTCAATTTGATGTGTCCTTTTAAAACAAACAGAGCAATTCCCATATTGTGTTTCTGATCCTTTTCTTTCCAGACTTATGAATTTTTTTTGTTCTGAAGCTACTTCCTGAATGTTCCTCAGATGCAGAGCAGTAGACAGTGTTTAACCTCTTCCTGTTTTGCCATAAAGCTGAGTGTATTACCTCCTGCCCATACTTCCCATGATGTGTTATAGTTTCTTATGAGGGAAGTTAGCAACAAATCCAATGAGACTTCAACAAGCAAATACATAATTTGCATAATCCTGCATAATTTTTAAATACAGAATTTATATAGTTACTAACCTGGCATCTTTCTTCACATGGAACAGAAAAAAGAATTGAACAAGCAGTAGAAACTAGTAGTAGAAAGGTGTAGTGTGAGACATCTCTGAAACAGTTTGAGATGCAGAGAGAGTCACAGAAAGTGGTGCAGGATCACAGACTGTTCTTGAAGCACTAAAAAGGAACATCAGAGACTCTCAACCACTTTGATTATTTGCAGGAGTATTCTGTTTCCATAGTGCTGCACAAGCACAAGACTCTCCTGCTGCCTAGTCACAGATTAGCATCACATTGGGGCACATTTACTAAGGGTCCGAACACCGCATTTTCGTAGGGTTTCGCAATTATTTATGTTTTGTGCTGAATTGCCCCGGGTTTTTGGCGCACGCGATCTGATTGTGTCGCATCGGCGCCGGCTTGCATGCGACACAAATCGGGGACCGCGGACGTCCGACAACCGGACTGATTCGGACAAACCGCAGAATTTAAAAAGCAAATTGTGATGAAAGATCAGCACTCACATGGAAGAAGAAGGTGAACTCCGGCTGACCTCAGCAGGGGAAGCGACAGATGCAGGAAATTGGATGAACGATCTTGGTGAAACGTGACTGACCCAAATCCTTGTCAAACAACGCACGGCGGATATCATGACGGGTAAATAAATGTGCCCCATTATCTCTTCCTCTTCCCACCAGAATGAGATTATTAGCACAGACAGAGGAGATACTAATGACAATAGTTAAGAAACTACTTGACATAGTGTAGGTAAGTGGTATAGTATAGTGAAAGGTAGGACAAAGTTGTCCTAAATTACAAGACCTACTGATTTGTGGAAAACAATATTATTGGAGGACAAATTAGCTAGATATGGCAATAAATTGTGATTGACATTGCTCTACCTCTGAAAGCTGTACCTATCTTGACAAAGCGCCAGATTCAGGATTTCTGGCGCACGATCTTAGTGAATTGCCGAACGCAGCATTATACACGATGTGATAATATTACTACTCTACAGTTTTTATTTTAATTTTCTTTCTTGTCTTTATTTGGGTTCTTCTTGTCCTGAGGCTCCATTTGGCTCCATCAGAGAAACGTGCTCTTCCCCAGGTGACAAAATTGACACCTTTGGCCAATGTGTAGTTCAGGAAGGGGGATGAGAGAATCTGAAGACTATGTGTTTTTTTCCCTCCAAAACTCAGACAATGGGAATTATCAAATACCATAAATGGGGCATAATTCATAATTATGGGTCCCCAGTTACACAGGACACTTATGGGGTCTAGATTTGCTCCTGGAGTGAGAATTGGAAGGTTATCTCAAGGGGAAGTCAGCCAATAGCAGAACACCCCTGATATAAGGCTGAGGTACCCCAGACCCAGAAGGTACCTCACTGATGGGAGGGGGATAGAAAAACTCCGACTCACAGTGACATCACAGCCAGGGGCGGGGGTCAAAAATCCCCTGGGTTTAAATTAGTGTAGCAGCCACATGGCTGGGTTCAATTTGAGGATTCTATCACACTAGAAGATTGGATCGCTGTCTATGCCCAGTCCTCGGGCCAAAGAATTTCTTCCTATTTCCATAGCAAGTGTTTTTTGTTTCCTTTTCCCCTGTTTGTTAGTATCGTATGTGTATTGTTTTAACTTTTTTATCTGACAATTTTATTCTTTGAGTGTACTGTATTTTTGTAGGTATATTAAAGTGTTCCTTTAGTAAGTCTCTTAGATGATTATGTGTTTGGAATCAGGTTTCTCACTTAACTTATCAGAGCTGAATCCCTAATAAAATGTAGAAAACTGAAATGGGGTTGTCCACTTTCAGCAGATAATTGATATAGCTTGGGAATGGAAAAGTTACACAATTTTCCAATATACTTTCTGTATCAATTCCTCATAATTTTCTAGATCTCTGCTTGCTGACTTACTATAGAAAGCTTCTATGTTTACTTCTAGTGTATAGAAATTTGACCCTAGTCATGTGATGGCTGAGAGTAATATCACACACGGCTCGTGTGATACTAACAGCCCCTTCACCTGCATGTCCATCACAAGACCATGGACAGATTTCTATTTCAGATTTCTTCATATTTCACGGGACATAAACACAGAAGCTTCCTATAAAAGGACAGTAAGCAGAGATGTAGAAAACTGTGAGGAATTGATACAGAAAGTATATAGGAAAATTGTATAACTTTTCATAACATAAACAAGGTCAATAATTAGCTGAAAGTGGACGACCCCTTTAAGTAATTCTTGTGTATATCACACTTAGGGCCGACGCCAGTACTGGGCATACCCAGGCAAGTGCCAGGATCCAGGGCTATTGGGAGGGCCAAGATAAGACTGTATATAAGTAATCCAGAGGGGTGGCTTTATATAATATAACCATGAGGGGTTTTTTTCATATGACAAATTGAGGAATATTTTAGGGAACAGGAAACTTTTAATTTATGAATTTTAAATGTTGCCATGGGAGTTCACTGCAAAGGGGCTCACTGAGGCACTGTTGAGCAGGGGCCTACTGAAACCTGGAGCTGACCCAATTCACACTGTTACTGATGGGAGTATAGAATGGCCTGGGGAGGTATAAACTAGCCTAGGCCACTTTAACTACAAGTACAATCGGGGCCGAGGGTATACTCTGGCTCTTTGGCTTGTTAAACTGCTACATATTCTTGGAGATTTTTGCAAACTCTTAACTCCGCCACCACCCCTTCCCCCCTGGTCACAGAAAAATTGTAGCTGGAAGCAAAGGGAAAAATCAGCTAAAGGGGAGCAGATAACTCCAGCAATTTTTACCTGTAGAACATTAATACGGCTACTCTTTAAAGGTATAGTATTGGTTCACTATTATTTTATGATATACATAAAAATACATGTATAACTGCATACTTGAATTTATTGAAAAAAAGACAAATAGTAAGATTGTTTATTTAAGTTTTTTTTAATGTAAGCTTACATGTATTTGTCATGAGTATACTGTATATATTAAAGCTATTGTGTATGCTTCTTTCTTTAACCTATAATTATATTTGCATAATTTAAATGTATTACACAGATCACTTTCTTCTGTACAGGACAGCAAATATAATCAAAATCACGTCAGCCAGCCATGTATTCCATAAACTTATTAAAATGCAAAATGTATTGAAATTGATTTTCAGCACTTTCAGGCGCGGATGTTCGTAATAATGTTAATTTGTTAGTATGTCTGTTTTTTTTCAGGCTTCTTGCCATGGTTGCCGCCGTGTTCAGCCTTGGGCTATTTGTATTGTGTAGACAGAAAATGAACAGCAAGCATTTATTTCCCATATCTTTGTGAGAAACCTGAGGCGCATGAAGATATTTGTGCTGTAACAGGCATAGTCAATCTCTTTCTCTCCCTTTAGTCACCATATATCAACAGCAAACTCCCAGCTAGTCTTGCTGCAGCAATTAACCTGCCAGGGCTCTCCGCTGTCAGACTCACTAATAATAAACTTCCCCCAGCGAGATCCAGAGCTATAGATTCTCAACTAGAAACTTCCACACTGACTGAATAATTCAAAATCAGCATGATTAAAGACATGACAAGTTATTAGTTAAAGAGACAGCCATTCTTTACTTTTCTCACTAGAAATTTGTTCCTATTAGGGAACTGCTGAGAACATATCACGATACTGCACTCATAGGTTAATGCTTCTGAATGCAGAGGCATTAGTACAGCTACGGCTGCTACTAGGCCCATGAGCTTCAGGGGCCCGTGGTGCACGGCAAAATCATAATGTCTGTGACTCTGTGTAATGACTTCCACTATCTGGGCCCGGACCCGAGCCGCGTTTGGCTAGAACAACCACCCCCCCATCTGTTCCTGCCCCCTTGGTTCCTGCCCCCTCAGTTCCTGGCCTACCATGTCAGCGGTCCACCCACCGTCTGAACCGCCTACTCCTGGCCACCTGCAACGGCGGGTTGGGTTGCGTCAGTCACGTGACCAGTGGTGGGCGGTGAAGCCTGTAGGTGCCGAGCCGCCATTTTGGAAAGAAGAGGGAGAGAAAAGACAGTGTAGACACAGCAAAGAAATTATATCCACTTCTACACAGGACATATAACTATATAAGTTTATTATTTGTGAAGGTAGGCCGCTGCTGAGACATTTTATTAGTGAAGGGAGGCCACTGCTCGGCATTTTATTAGTGAAAGAGGGCCAATGCTGGAAATGTTAGTAGTCAATAGAGGTTGTAGATAGACATGTTATTAGTGAGGGGAGGCCACTGCTGGGACATGTTATTAGTGAAAGAAGGCTGCTGCTGGGACATGTTATTAGTGAGGGGTGGCCACTGCTGGGACATGTTATTAGTGAGGGGTGGCCACTGCTGGGACATGTTATTAGTGAGGGGTGGCCACTGCTGGGACATGTTATTAGTGAAGAGAGCTCACTGCTGGACATGTTGTTAGTGAGGGGAGGCCGCTGCTGGACATGTTATTAGTGAAAGGAGTCCTTGCTGGAGATGTATTTAGTGAAGGGAGGCCGCTGCTGGCACATGTTATTTCTGAAAGGTGGCTGCTGCTGGACATGTTATTAGTAAAGAGCGGCTGCTGCTGGACATGTTATTAGTGAAGGGAGGCCGCTGCTGGACATGTAGTTAGTGAAGGGAGGCTGCTGCTAGATATGTTATTACTGAAGGGCGGCTACTGCTGGGCATTTTATTAGTGAAGCAATGCTGCTTCTGGGCATTTTTATTAGTAAAGGGAGGCCGCTGCTGGACATTTTATTAATGATGGGAGGCTGCTGGGCATTTTATTAGTGATGGGAGGCTGCTGCTGGGCATTTTATTAGTGAAGGGAGGCCACTGCTGGACATTTTATTAATGACGGGAGGCTGCTGCTGGGCATTTTATTAGTGTCGGGAGGCTGCTGCTGGCCATTTTATTAGTGAAGGGAGGCCACTGCTGGACATTTTGTTAGTGATGGGAGGTCACTGCTGGGCATTTTATAAGTGAAGGGAAGGCAATGATGGGATATTTAATTAGTGAAGGGAGGATGCTGCTAGACATTTTATTAGTGAAGGGAGGACACTGCTGGGAATTTTATAAGTGAAGGGAGTGCGTTGCTGGGCATTTTATTAGTGAACGGAGGCCGCTGCTGTACATTTTTATTAGTAAAGGGAGGCCGCTGCTGGACATTTTATTAATGATGGGAGGCTGCTGGGCATTTTATTAGTGATGGGAGGCTGCTGGTGGGCATTTTATTAGTGAAGGGAGGCCACTGCTGGACATTTTATTAATGACGGGAGGCTGCTGCTGGGCATTTTATTAGTGTCGGGAGGCTGCTGCTGGCCATTTTATTAGTAAAAGGAGGCTTCTGCTGGACATTTTGTTAGTGATGGGAGGTCACTGCTGGGCATTTTATAAGTGAAGGGAAGGCAATGACGGGATATTTAATTAGTGAAGGGATGCTGCTGCTAGACATTTTATTAGTGAAGGGAGGACACTGCTGGGCATTTTATAAGTGAAGGGAGTGCGTTGCTGGGCATTTTATTAGTGAGCGGAGGCCGCTGCTGTACATTTTATTAGCGAAGAGAATTCGCTAATGGGACATTTAATTAGTGAAAGGAGGCCACTGCTGGTCATCTTATTAGTGAATGGCAGCTGCTGCTGGACATTTTATTAGTGAAGGGAAGTCGCTGATGGGACATTTAATTAGTGAAGACAGGCCACTGCTGGGCTTATTTCTCTGTGAACGTATTCCCATTGCAAGGGTTAAAAACAGCAGGTAAGGCTGGATACACATTTGTCCGTGATCATGGACGTGAGAAGTGCCGTTTACAGAAATATGATGCAAGGAGTTCTTGTCCACTGGCTGAACAGCAGCTCAACAGTACAACTGTCAGGCAGGTTGTATCATATGTTTCTATGATGTAAGGTCTTGTGTGCACTATACTGTGTATAGTCCAGTTTGTTGGATCAAAACACTGGCCAAACAAGTTCTTGTGCAAGTGACCAAAGAGGTGGGACACTGCCGATGAAATCCATGTTTAATATGACTAATGCAAAATAGGATTGTAGATTAAAAAAATTATAAACAGCAAAACACTGGATATGTAGGATAGAATGAAAGACTATGGGCTTGCTCACAAATTATAGGCATGCTGCACATTTTCTGCCAGAGAATGGTGTCCAAAAACAAATTGAACAACCAACCAATAAGATGAAATCGTATTAATCTGCATTCATACACTGCAGCAGATGAAATCTGTGAAAATTGAAGCAATTATGTTAAAAAATTACAGCAGCAATTTAATGAACTTTATGCCAATGTGAATAGGATGTGCAGTTTCCAATGTTGAATCAATCAATCCTATTTGGACACACAATACTATACGATCCTATATGCTGTTTACAATAGCCTATGATGTCATTTCTTAATAAGGACATAGCATTCTATTGACAAATCTTAAATGGTCTATTAATTTAAAGTATGCCAGTGTACCGGATAGGTCTTTATGGGTACTATTAATGTATCTGTGTAGTAAACTTGTTTCAGGTACTATATCTATGTAGTGATCTTAGTTGTGGTACCGATGCCGTTCTGGTGCTGTTTCTATGTAGAAGGCTTGGTTCTGGTAATGTATCTTGCTGTATCTATGTAATAATCTTTATTCTGGTACTGTATCTATGTAGTAAGCTTGGTTCTACTGCTTTATATATGTAGTAAGATGGGTTCTGGTACTACTAGCACCTTAAAGTCAACCTTAATCAACAATAACACTTTGAAAGAAGGTTTTACAACCCACACTTGTTTTTGGTTCATGGCCAGATCCATTTTCACCAATGGTAGTGAAAATGGAGGATAATCCAGGCACATTTGTAATTGTTTGTAACCACAGTATGTGACTCTCAAAGCTTGGATAGTAAAAAAAAGAAGAAAATGTTTTCCACATTTCCAAAACACTCTGACACTAAATATGAGTAATCTTTAAGTAATCCAGAGTATTCTTCATGAGCCACTAATTCACAAATTAAATTTTGCCCCCTCTAAAAACTGAAATTTGCAACAAACTCTGTACCAAATTGACATATTGGGGCACATTTACTTGGAAAGTCAGAAACTGCACTAAAAGTGCTATTTTCGTGTATAATGCCGGGTGAGACAATTCACTAAGATCCAGAAGTGCTCCAGAAAAACATGAATGTCTTGCTTCCTTGCACTGGCCAGACAGAATTCACTATCTTTTTTGTGGTGCATCTTTAACATAGGGCGTGCAACACAATTTGCAAGTCAAATACGGTGCTCGGCCCACATCAGTCAGACCAACCGACTGCACACTCCCTAATTTGTGTCTCATGGAAGCCAGCGCAGCTGAGCCACAAAAGGGTCGCATGCGACACAATCGCAGTGCCGACACTTCTTAAAGTGTTACAGTGGAAGAACGTGCATAGTCCGACAAAAATGTGTTGCAAAGCCCTTAGTAAATGTGCCCCATTGTGTAATTAAAATCTACATGACAGGTTCTGTGGTGGCTATATCTCTATGGCTACATTCACACTACAGTATGGGAGACGTATATACAGCAGACGTATATGCGGCCGATATACGTCCACCATACACTTCTATGGGCTTGCGGCGCCCTACGGGAGCGGTACTGTGCAGCACACGTGCAGCACCGTACCGCTCTGTAGCCCAGGGATAGAAAGGACATGTCTTTCTCCGTATTACGGCGCCGTGCGCCATTACTTCCTATGGAGAGGGGCGGGGGTGAGCTGCGCTCACCTCCTCCTCCTCTCCCCGCCCTGCCGTGTGCCCGCCGTGCTACGGTGCTCAGGGGCGGACTGGGAATTTAAAATGGCCCTGGAAAAAACTATAAAAGTGGCCCCATTTTATGGGCGGAGTCAAAACAAGTGGGTGTGGTCAGATAATGTGGATGGGGCTATAACAGACAAATTGTTGGTAGATGGCATTACTGGAAAAGATGTTCTTGTTTTGCATTAAGTGAATTTAATGTGCAAAGAATGTGACCTGTCGATCAGTAAATGATGCAAACACACGACCCGATAAGCCTTAAATACCTTTCCCCTGTGCCATACATGTACAATTCAGAGACAGAATATATTGATACTGCCTCCTATGTACAGTAATAATGCTACAATAACACATTCAATCCTGCCTTCTATATACAAAATAAAACTACTACCATACCTTCTCCCATATACAAGCCAACTACTATAATACTGCCCCTATGTACAAGAATATAACTACTATAATACTGCCCCCTAAGTACAAGACTATAACTACTATAATACTGCCCCCTATGTACAGGAATATAACTACTACAATACTGCCCCTATGCACAAGAATATAACTACTATAATACTGCCCCCTATGTACAAGAATATAACTCCTATAATACTGCTCCCTATGTACAAGAATATAACTACTGTAATACTGCCCCCTATGTACAAGAATATAACTGCTATAATACTGCCCCCATGTACAGGAATATAACTACTATAATACTGCCCCTATGTACAAGAACATAACTACTATAATACTGTCCCCTATGTACAAGAATATAACTACTATAATACTGCCCCTATGTACAAGAATATAACTACTATAATACTGCCCCCTATGTACAAGAATATAACTGCTATAATACTGCCCCTATGTACAAGAATATAACTACTATAATACTGCCCGCTATGTACAGGAATATAACTACTATAATACTGCTCCCTATGTACAAGAATATAACTACTATAATACTGCCCCCTATGTACAGGAATATAACTACTATAATACTGCCCCCTATGTACAAGAATATAACTACTATAATACTGCCTCCTATGTACAAGAATATAACTACTATAATACTGCCTCCTATGTACAAGTATATAACTACTATAATACTGCCCCCTATGTACAACAATATAACTACTATAATACTGCCCCCTATGTACAAGAATATAACTACTATAATACTGCCTCCTATGTACAAAACTATAACTACTATAATACTGCCCCCTATGTACAAGAATATAACTACTATAATACTGCCCCTATGTACAAGAATATAACTACTATAATACTGCCCCCTATGTACAGGAATATAACTACTATAATACTGCCCCCTATGTACAGGAATATAACTACTATAATACTGCCTCCTATGTACAAGAATATAACTACTATAATACTGCCTCCTATGTACAAAACTATAACTACTATAATACTGTCCCCTATGTACAAGAATATAACTACTATAATACTGCCCCTATGTACAAGAATATAACTACTATAATACTGCCCCCTATGTACAGGAATATAACTACTATAATACTGCCCCCTATGTACAGGAATATAACTACTATAATACTGCCTCCTATGTACAAGAATATAACTACTATAATACTGCCTCCTATGTACAAAACTATAACTACTATAATACTGTCCCCTATGTACAAGAATATAACTACTATAATACTGCCCCTATGTACAAGAATATAACTACTATAATACTGCCCCCTATGTACAGGAATATAACTACTATAATACTGCCCCCTATGTACAGGAATATAACTACTATAATACTGCCCCCTATGTACAGGAATATAACTACTATAATACTGCCCCCTATGTACAGGAATATAACTACTATAATACTGCCCCCTATGTACAGGAATATAACTACTATAATACTGCCCCCTATGTACAGGAATATAACTACTATAATACTGCCCCCTATGTACAAGAATATAACCACTATAATACTGCCCCCTATGTACAAGAATATAACTACTATAATACCGCCCCTATATACAAGAATATAACTACTATAATACTGCCCACTATGTACAGGAATATGACTACTATAATACTGCCACCCATGTACAAGTATATAACTACTATAATACTGCCCCCTATGTACAAGAATATAACTACTATAATACTGCCCCCTATGTACAAGAATAGAACTACTATAATACTGCCCCCTATGTACAGGAATATAACTACTATAATACTACATATATAAACATGAAAAGCGAACATGAAAAAAATCAGTATGTATCATATACAGCTACAGAAAACACATGAGATCCTCACCTATTGCATCCAGTGACATCAGGTGACGTATCCCCGGATTGTTCTCGTTCCTCATCTTTTCCAATAGTTCCACCATCACCTTGTCTCTTCCTCCAGGTACACAGCTTTCCTGCAGAGTTTACCACACAGACGTCTTATGTTCTGCACTTTCTCATTGTCCCTTCTTCTGCTACCACTAATAATGTGCCCCAAATACTGTAATAGAGACCCCTACAATATTAGTACCACACAAATAGTGTCCCATAATGTAACATACTGTAATAGTGTAGGATATTTTATTTCTTCTTTCTCTCCTTTAACCCCCTTAACCCCACCCCCACCCCAGTATTGATAGAGCTCCGACTATGACCCAGGCGTAATAATAATGGCCCCAGCCTTCCCCAGTCATAAAATGAATGCCCCCAGCCTACCCCAGTCATACAATTAATAGCCCCAGCCTACCCCAGACATAGAATATATGCCCCCTACCTACCCCAGACATAGAATATATGCCTCCAACCTACCCCAGACATAGAATTAATAGTCCCAGCCTACCCCAGACATAGAATATATGCCCCCAACCTACCCCAGACATAGAATATATGCCCCCAACCTACCCCAGACGTAGAATTAATGGCCCCAGCCTACCCCAGACATAGAATTAATGGCCCCAGCCTGCCCCAGACATAGAATTAATGGCCCCAGCCTACCCCAGACATAGAATTAATGGCCCCAGCCTACCCCAGAAATAGAATTAATGGCCCCAGTCGGCCCCAGAAAAAGAATAAATGGACCCAGCCTGCTCCAGACATAGAATTAATGCCTCCTGACAGCCCCAGATATTTAATAATGCCGCCCCCCCCCGCACGCCCCAGACATATAATTAATGCCCCCTGCCAGCCCCAGATATAGAATAATGCCCCCCCAGACATATAATCAATGCCCCCTGCCAGCCCCAGAAATAGAATAAGGCCCCCTCCCCTCGCGCGCCCCAGACATATAATCAATGCCCCTTGCATGCCCCAGATATAGAATAACGCCCCCCCCCCCGCACCAGACATATAATTTATGCCCCCTGCCAGCCCCAGATAAAGAATAATGTCCCCCCCCCCGCCCGAGACATATAATTTATGCCCCCGCCAGCCCCAGATAAAGATTTAATGTCCCAATTCTATAATTTAAACAAAAAAACACCATATGGCGCAGGTTCGTCTCGTCCCCGGTCTTCAGCAGCTTGGTGTAGAGGCGCGGGATAGTGACGTCACTGCTCCGCGCCTCTCACATCAAGCCGCGGAGCTACATGGAGGCAGGCTGACATCTGGTAGGTGTCAGCGCTCCTCCACTGAGTGTGTACACAGACGCAGAAGCAGCGGTGCTGCGCTGCGTCTGTGTACTAATCTATAGTACCTGCATCGTACGATGCAGGTACTATAGATTAGATGAAAAGTTGAAGGGAGGGAGTGCGGACCGGCCCCGGACGAGCTCCGCACCAGCCCCACACCGGCCCAGGACCGACCGGCCCACCGGGAAAATTCCCGGTGGGTACTATGGCCAGTCCGCCCCTGACGGTGCTACTGCAGTGGGAATGTAGCCTATCTCTGTTTATTTCCAGTAGATAGAAATCTGGCCATGGTCACACAGGTGCGCGGCCCGTTATAACATACAGCTCTGATTATTGTCTATGATACTAACCTGTGTGACTATGGTCAGATTTATGTCTGGAAGTAAACATGGAAGCTTCCTATAGAAGCACAGCAAGCAGATATCCTGAAAACCATTGGATTTGATACAAAGAGTATATAGGAAAATGGAATAATTTTTCATCATACAACAATAACATTAATTTGCCAAAAAGGTACTATCCCTTTAAAGAAAGTTTTATCTTGGAAAAATTGTCTTCAAAATCCCACACTGTTTGACATTACACTCGCAAAATTAAACCCCCATTTTTGGCTTTAGATTCATGACCACACAATTCTGCAGAATGTGCCAGTTAAATACATCAATGTTTTATTTCATTTCATAAGTTACATAAATACCACATAAAGTCAGTATATGTAAATTTACCATGGATTTATTTTCCTCCTCTAATTCATCTTACCATGGTAAATTTTCACATAAATTTATTTCCTGGTATAAAATGTAAAATAATTCAATTCTATCACATTCTCTTATCCTGTGCTTTGCTTGGAGGCATGTATGTTTCTATGAGAAAAGGAAAAAAATATATATTTAGCTCTCATCAATATTCATTCTTATAGTCATTTGTATTTCCATACTACAAACAAAAGACTCAAAAGAAACAGACACATAAATTATCAGTTTGGGGAAGTCTGGCAGCAATGAAATATGTAACAAACATTTTAAAGATGAACAGATAGGTACATTATTCCGTAAGCAGACAACTGGGGAGTGACACTGATATATTTTGACAGGTGTGCTGATGTAAAATTATTTAGCAAACTTGGCTATTGGCTTGTACAGGTTTCTATGGGACATGTGCTGAAGTCTTCAATCCCTAGGGTGCTAATTAAAATGATCGGGGTAATGTTTGCTAAGATCTGTGGGCTCCACTCACAGCAATTATTACTTGGAAAGTATAAGTAGTTGCTGTGGAACTTAATGAATGACTTTAAAATAGTTTTTCTTTCTTTTTTGCAAATGTTGAATATGAGTTAGCATTTTTTTCATGATTTGATATATATTACTCTGATAGGAGAGAAAATTGTTAGAACAAGCATTCATATGCATTCAAAAATGAATTATCCTTTCATTATGTTATTTATACTTCATTTGTTGTAAACCATCAATATATCTTAATTTTTGACTTAATAAAATCTATAACTAAATTCATGCACTCCAGTAAATAATGTTTGGGTATCATTGTGATAACACTTTAATGTGGAAATGTTGATTCATTGATCTTTATTATGGGCTCCACTCAAAGATAGAAGAGATAACCAGCTGTAGGTTGGAATTTAACTTCAATCCAACATGGGAATATACAATAATAGGTTGGGCTTTGGTATTTTCTAAAATACAATCACCAAATGGTAAACAAATTCGAGAAAGTCCAACTGGTGAAAATATGGTTTAAAACTTAATATCTATACCACAACCGGCATTGAGACCTGGAGATTCTTCTCTTTCTGTGGGTGCCAGATCTAAGAGAGAGTGGGGCACATTTACTAAGGGCTGTGTGCCAGTTTTCTGTTGGACTCTGCACAGGTATTTAAGAAGTGTCCGGCCCAAATATGTGGCCCATGCGACCCTTATGTGTTGTGCGCTATATTAAATGAGCAAAGTCCAACAGAAATCTGTTGGACTACCCAAAGAAAGTTGGTGCAGTCTGTCAGGCCAGTGCAGGGAACCCCAGATTCATGAAGAACAGGCGCCTCAATTCATGTATTTGGAGCTCTCTGCACACTACACAGGCAGACTGCACATAGTACAGTTTGCACAGTTTTTAGTAAATGTGTCCCGATGTGCTCACTGGTCTCCAGAAGTGACGCCACAGGTTTTCTCTTTGCCCAGGGTGAAGCAAGAGTGCAATGAGCTACATTTAAACACAGCCATTGCCTCTAACTAATGTAGACCACTGGCCACCCAGAGTAAGTGTGTGGTTATTACCACCAATCACTCTTATCACCTACATTACATCTAAATGGTCAACATCACCAGTGAGTCATGGCACTTTTTAAAACCCTATGTTTTCTGGCCATAATTTTTTTGACAATTTGTTGACAATTGGTTATTTTATCATGGCATAAGAGGGACAATATTCATTAAACAAATTCCCTACGGTTGCATTTCAGATCTTTGTGCATCAGCAAAATTATAGCAGCTAAGTGTTGTGATGAGAAAATTGGACACAGTTAGGGAAAAATTTACATACTAATAATTTTTGTTACTTTTTGCCCTTTCTTCTCTACTTGATTATGATTATGATACAATCTGAGAATGTATACAGTTTTTTATTGGTCTTTTTTCACATCTGGGAGGTTATCCCTCTGTTTTTTGATTATCCCCTGATGAAACCCCAGGGGCTAAACCTGCCATCTGATTCCACAAAATGTAATACCTGCCTATCTTTGTGGAACCTATCCCACTGTCTAGGGCCTAGTTCCAGTCGGGGTGGCAACTGATTAGGGCTGTTGTTCCAAAGTGAGGCTCAGGGTTCAACAGGCTGGAATTTAGGACATAATAGAGGTACTTTTCCTTGTGTACCTTTCCCTATCCTCTAAGTGGCTTTTGCCCTTTTGATATTTTCTATATAGTCTTCTATCCTGTACACATGTCATTTTTCATAAAAAAAAACAACTGCATAGACATGACGTACCAGAGACCTGTGTCTACTAAGCGTGCTCCACATTGGGCTAGTAAAAAAACTTAATTTCTCTTGCTACATATCATTATACTAACACTCCCCCATTGAGCACCTAGATTTATATATGCTGATATGGCAGGACACTACTGATCTTAGCAAATAATTGATATGGTTTGTGTGAGAAAAGATATACAATTTTCCAATATTCTTACTGTCTCAATTTCTTGTGGTGTTCAAGATCTCTGCTTGCTGTCCTTTTATAGGAAGCTTCATTATTTACCAGTGGATAGAAATCAATTCATGTCGCACAGGTGCACATGACTTATTGCTCAGCATATTTCTTCAGAATTTGCCACCGAGATGAATTCCGTTTTTGCAACAAACCTCTACACTGTGCCTTTAAACATTTATAGTGTAATGTTCTCTACTATATAGCAACCCACATCTGCACAGTACCACATTATAAATTTATATACAGTGCCCCTCATTGAATTTACATACAGCCCATGCTGTATGTAGAGTTGCTGTATGTAGAGTTGTTGTGAAGCCACTGCTTTGTTATTTTTGTGTGCTTAGGGTCATTGTCTTGTTGGAAGGTGAACTTTCGAGAGAGTCTTAGGTCCAGTGCACTCTGGAACAGGTTTACATTCAGGATATTTCTGTACTTGGCTGCAATTGTAACAAGTTGTCCTGTCCCTGTAGCTTAAATACATCCCCATAGCATGATGTTGCCACTACCACCTTGTTTGTCTGTTGGGATTGTATTTGGCAGGTGTTGAGAAGTGCCTGGTTTTCTCCACACATACTGCTTAGAATTAACACCAAAATGTTCATTCTTTGTCTCATTAGACCTAAGATTCTTATTTTTCATAGAGTGCTCCATGTGGTTTTTTGCAAACTGTATGCAGGCTTTCATATGTATTGCACTGAGGATAGGCTTCCGGCAGCACACTCAGCCATAAAACCCTGACTGGTGGAGGACTACAGTGATAGTTGCCTTTCTAGATCTTTCTCCCATCTCTGTACTGACACTCTGGAGCTCAGCCACCGTGCTCTTGGGGTTTTTCTTTACCTCTCCCACCAAGGCTCTTCTACCACTATTGCTTAGTTTGGCTGGATTACCAGGTAGAGGAAGAGTTGTGGTGATCCCAAACTTCTTCCATTTCAGGATTATAGAGGCCACTATGCTCTTAGAAACCTTGAGTGCTGCAGTTTCTGTCCCTGAGCTCTTTGGGCAGTTCTTCTCATGTACTCTGACATGCACTGTGAGATGGAAGGTCTTATAAAAACAGGTGTGTTCCTTTCCTAATCAAGTCCAATCAGTTTAATTAAACACAACTGGACTCCAATAAAGGAGTAGAACCATCTCAAGGAGGATCATAAGGAAATGTACAGCATGTGACAAGGGGGAGGAGTAGCTTGACTTTATACGGCAGCTTCCCACCTCCATTATTGGAACAGAGGACATCAATAAAAGTCTTTTTTAGTAGAATGACATTTTTATACTCATGGATAAAGTCATCAGTTAAACATGTATAAATATATCTAAAAGGTACTGTCTGTGGTTTGTGGATGGGTTCCCAGGTGAAAAGTTCCCTTTTTTTGGTAATTTGACACCTGTTGCTTGGTAACTTTTGAATACTTAAAATTATCAAAGTAATTTTGAGATTGTTTTTTGAGATAAGTTTTGTGCTCATTCATAGAAAAAACATTTTTTTAAAATCAGTCATTTTCAAAATTTTTAATTACTGTATATACTTGAGTATAAGCTGACCCAAGTATAGGCCGAGGACCCTAATTTTACCACAAAAACCTGGTAAAACCTATATTTTTTTTACTCAAGTATAAGCTGAGTTTGGGTTTTCAGCAAATTTTTTTGTGATGAAAAATTTTACTAATTTTGCTTGTGTTTTACTAATTTTGTAAAATAAAACCTAATGTAATAAAAAATCTATCATTTGTGCATC